>NC_089597.1:106287700-106587700 GCF_019320115.1 Miscanthus floridulus | reverse complement strand
TATTTGGAAACTCATTCTCTCATTGCAGCATTAATACATCCTACTTTCAAATTAGATATTTCAGAAATATATAACGCTTGGTTTTGTGCATATCACCAAAATGGAACATTTACACTATGTACAATGCACATGTCGGTTTCGTAGGATTTCGAGTCTGATTACTAATTTATTTTTGGGGAAAATGAATCGACCCAGTCAGGTGAATGCTTATGGCATGACACTATGTTTTTGTCACATCACTCCCTCTGATACGACATGAGCACGCCTTGATACCGGTGTGGCAGATTTCCCGAGTCAATGCATGTGGCATGATACCGGTGTGGCCAAATGGATTATATTTTAAAATACTTTTGAGGGTAGGTTATTTTGAAAATCTATTTTTTAAACGGTAAAAAATTAAAAAAAAACACGTATGTGAAGATATTCTTTTGTGGATAAGGACAAACCCTTCCTTCAACTTTGTTAATGCTATGGTTTGAAGGGATTAGAGGGATCAAAAGGAATTGAGGAGGATTAATAAATTCTTATAAGTTAAAATCTCCTTGATCCTCTCGAATCACGTTGGAAACGGGATTAACTAAACAGGGTCAAAAGATGTGGTTGGTTAATGATTTAATGTGCATAGGACAGAGTGTAAGCTATGCTTTGTTTGGTTAGGACAAGTCTTTTCACAAATGGTTACTCTATTACTATGGGCGTCCTAAAATACATGGGAATATGAGTTTGTCCAAAGTTAAATTGTCATAAGTTTGACAAAATACCCATTCGATATAAAAAAATTATTATTATTGGTCAAGGTTAAAACAATTTGACTTGGGATAAACTCAGAATTCTTATGTTTTAGAACGACGTAATAATATATATAAATTTTGTGCTTAGTCTTGGGAGATCTTTTCAAAAGGTGCGAGTTTTGGGGAAAAATGGTGGCATGGGATTTGTACATGAATTGCATATACTTAAACTAAGGGGGCTGCCAAACACCCTTTGTAACTATAAATTTGTGTTATCATTGGTTTTTTTCTAGAGTTGCAAACCAAGTTAACCATTGCATGGTAATTTGCTGTCAACATAGGCCTTAAACCTATCCCTTGTGTCGATGGGTAAACACCGGTAAATTAACACTAGCAGACTAAATTGATGTTTGGCTGAGGGATTTGGAGGGCGAGGTCTCACTAAATCTGATATAAACATGCAAGGGAAATGAATGAGCTTGTGCGTGGACTCCACGAGCAGACCTTGTAATCCGTCTGAGCCTAGCATTGAAACAAGAGTTAGCTCTTCTCTTTCCCTCTCTTCTCTCTTGTAAGCAAAATTCTGAGCTAGACTTATATGAGCCCTTTGTAGACTTGCTTAGCATGTTCTTTTAGTGTTGTTTTAGTTTTTTTTAAGGACATGTTTAGCATGATGGCCCTAAGGACTTAATCTTAGTGTGATGTTTTAAGTCCTAGGCTTCATCCTTGCAAGAGGTGGGTAGAATTTGTAAAGACAAAGGTTGTTGCACTAAATTTTAGAGCCCAATTCACCCACTCTAGAGCCATCCAGTCCTTTCAGAGCCAAGCTTTTCCTGTGGGACTCATTCTATTTGAACCATGTTGAATCGACGGTTAAACAGGTTGGACCAAGCAAACCATGAACCAAGACCTGGATTGGTTCAGTATCCGTTACAGTCATAATATAACTATGGCGGAGCACTAGGAGTTGATGTGTGCCGTAACTGCCACCACTGCACCTTCCTATTTCACCTCCAATTTTTTTCTGGTTATTGTTAATATTCCATTCAATTCAAATTTGACTTCCAACTCAAAAATCCAATTTTAAGGAATTACCCCACAAGTTTAAAAATCAATGTGGTTAGGAGAGCAAATTTTTCTAAACAAAATAAAAAAAATCCTATACAAGGCCTTTTTTAAAAGGTAAAAGCCCAAATTACTCCCCTGCGCATGAAAATTGACTGCATAACCTATAAATTACTTTTGTGTTGAATTTACGCCTCCAGTTGAGTCTAAAGCTCCAATTATGTAGCTGATAGTGAACATCATAACTTATGTAGTTATGTTAGAAAAATACATTATGACATTTTCATCATAATTTTTGTACAATTTTGTATGTAGGATTAATTTATTATAGATGCCTAAGTTATCAAAAATTAATGATGAACATTCATAATGTATTTTTGTAACATAAAATATGATTTCTTTCAACCTACAAGATTGAAACTTAAAATTCAACTTACATGTGGAGAAACAAGAAAGAAAAATCTTACTAAATGGTAGATTAGACCAACTGAAATATCTTGAGAGATAAATTGAACATAAAATTAGTTTTGGGTGCTTTGTGGACAATGTTCCTGTGCTGGGGCCGAGGAGTAAATTGAACTTTTTCATTCTTTTAAAAAAGTAAATAGGGTCAACTTACCTCCCTCGTATTGACATACGGAATATGATGATAGCCAGACAACATTGAAATAAGAAGTTCTGGAGATGGTGTAGTCAATTTTTCCAATCTGGTCATTTTATGCAGTGAGTCACGCCAGAAGAAGTAGCGGATGCAATCGACTTCAATTTCCTGTAGTGATGTGAATAGAGCCAATATTTTAGGAAGTGGCCCGTGGCAATCTGTTATCTTGACTTTCCGAAGGGTTCCAAAAGACCATTCCTCCATTCTGGACGGTCTGGCAATGATGTTGCATCTAGTGATAAAAAGCTCCTCCACGTTGATGTGTGTAACTACTTTCACAATCCATCTTAGAAAATCATCATGTATTTCAACACAGTCCTCTATCCACATTTTTGATTTGAATGTGGGATTCAAATGCAACATATCATATCTTTGGATACCTATGGCATCTTCCTCGATATGATCCAGATTGCGAAAGCTATTCTTGATGATGTACTCCTTGCTCATTGGGATATATGGATGCAGTTTTAGATTATGACAGCTTTCTATCTTCAAATAATCAAGTGTAGGGCCTGCTTCCTGTTCTCTTCTTTCTTTAGAGGGAGCTGGAGTTAGTACTGGCTTGCAGGTGACAGCAGGTGCGTCATTTCCAGCACCAATGTAGTGTATTCTCTTTGTCTCTGTCGACGTGCTACAGCGTGGAGCTTTTAAACAACCCTTGACCTTTGCTACAAGGCCTGCTACTGCTGCCTTTCTTTTGACTTGCTTATTTACAGGAAGAGAACCAGGTAACTTGTCATGCTTATCTCTTGTTTCTCTCTCTTCCTCATCGAAGTCACGACTTAATACCACCTCATGTACTCCAGTCTCTTCCACATCATTTACTTGTGTCTCTGAGTTGTCATCATAAAATATAAGTACAGTGATGTCTTGCAGTCCAACCAATGTCAGTCGTCTTAACTTCTTGCATGGTACAATTCGTGCATGACGAAGCAGAGGCATATCATTAATCTCCAGTTCCTGTAGATTTGGTAAATGTCCCAATGTAGGAATATGGTCACATCCCTTGATATTGGACAATACAATTTTCACCAGATTTGGGAGTGTGTCATCTATCTTGTTAACCCAATTAGGAAATCTGGTTCCACTGTAGCCTTTTAAAGAGAGGCACTGTAAATTGTAATAGGGCCTGAAATTTTCCAAAACTGCCATAGCCTTTTCCTCACCAGCCCCATCAGGTGTCAAAGAACACAAAAAACAAGACCATTCAAAACTCAAGAAATGAAGCTGTTGCTTCCTGCTCAGTTCCACTTTCTTTGCTTCCTCTGGCGACACCACATTCTCAAGGCATTTGATGTTTAGCTCATGATGGGTGAGATCCAGGATCTGCTGGAGAAGCATAATATTGCTGTGGTTGTCTGCAGGTTGTGCCCGTACATTAAAGTTGGGCAAGGTTAGAAGGTCTACCAAGCTTGCAATGCCTTTTTTTGAGAAGAGTGTGAACCCTCCAACTGATAGGTACTTAAGATGATGCAAACGTTGGGTGATGATATCCTCTTGCAGCATACCTAGCTCTAGTTCTCTATTGAGATCTTCTGAACTCTCTACATTTGCCACAGAGGTTCCTGGAGCTTCAGGATAAGCTTTTGCATCAAACCCAGAGAGATTTAGGTACTCCAACTTATCGAATTTCCAGTGCGGAATCAAATTTAGAAAGTTGTTAATTCGAGAACAACCTGATAGATTTAAATACCGGAGCTCACAAAGACTGGTGCAGGAATTTGGAAGGGCAGCCAGATTAGTACAATTTGATAAATCCAAAGTTTCCAACATCGGGCAGCAGCCAGCATCATTCTCACAAACTTCAGGAAGAACTTCAAGAGAGGTACAGCCAGACAAATTCAAACCTAGAAGCTTCTTCATGTACTTGAATAACCCACTAGGCAATAGTTTCAACTGGTGGCAGAAGGACATATTCAGATGTATCATATTTGCAAGGTAAATGAAAGAATCAGGCAGCTCACAAAGTTGGTAACAATGCAACAGGTTGAGATACGAAAGTTCCTGAAGCCCACCAAACTTTGAAGGAAGCGTTTGAAGCTGAGAACAATATGAAAGGTCGAGGAATGAGAGTTTTCGAAGCTCCCCAAACTCATTAGGCAGAGATTGTAGGCTACCACATCCTGATAGGTTCAGGTGTAGCAGCTCTTTGAGTATATGAATTTCTTGTGGCAGCTCTCTAAGATTTGAGCAGCCATGTAGATCCAAATAGTGTAGGTTGACAAATTCACAAATGTAACTGGGAATATCAACAAGGCCAGTATTTTCGGAAAGATTCAATGCTAGTAAACCATGCAAGGAGCTTAGGGACTTGGGCAGAAGGCCAGTTTGCATTCCAGATATATTTAAGAACTTCAACAGTCTAAAATTGCTGATAGAATCAGGTAGATCGGCAATAGAGGTACATGTACCTAAATCCAGTACACGTAAGAATTCAGCTCCCATCAAAGACTTCAAACTAGTCTGAGCAATGCTACACTTCTCAAAACGAAGAGCCCTTGCTGTGCTAGGTATAGACCAATAATATAGGGATGAGTCACATAAATTTGAGAGCAACATGTGTCGGCAGTTCTCTGTATTACCATGAGGATTTTGTTGCCTATTAGCATCAAAGGCAATAACTTCATCACCCGCAACTAATCTAGCTAGATCATGAACCAAATCATGCATCTGGAATAGTACACCTCGAGGTTCGTTATATCTTGCAAATGGCTGAAAAGATGAAATTGTACCCATGTTAGTAAACTACCTTGCCCAAGTTTAGTCATAATTAACTTGCATGGTAGCATGTATTATCAAAAAAACAAAAAATGAACATAAATTGACGTAGATTGGCTTTTTTGTAGTGGAACTAGATGAGACTACCTAAATAGAAGTTTGACCTCAAATACTAAGCAGTAAAAGAAACCAAGGACTTACAGTTGGAGACATTCCAGCTACATCCTGAAGAAACGACATCTCACGAAGCTCCTCAAAGTATCTTTCTCCAGCTTGTTGCACGGTGAACGATTGGCTAGCAGCAGGGAGCTGAACAAATCCAAGAGCAATCCACTGCTGAATCAAGCTGCTCTTCTCTATGCGGGAGCCTTTAGGAAAAACAGCACAATATGCAAAACAGGGCTTGAGATGATAAGGCATGTATTGATAACTAAGCTTCAGTGATGGTAGTACTTTCGTGTCTATGAAAGGTCCATCTCCATCTTCTGCCCAGATATCACTATCCAGTATAGCTTTCCATTCATTAGTTCTCCGGCAAAGGCGACCCAGAGAATTTGCTGCAAGTGGCATTCCGCTGCATTTATTTACTATCTCTCTTCCTATACTTTCCTTATCAGCATCCACCTTTCCATGTGGAAATGCCTTTGCTCTGAACAACTCCCAGCAGCAATTGTCCGGTAAAGCACCTAATTCTATTGTCAAACTCCCATTCATTAGCTTAGCAACTTTTACACTGCGTGTGGTTGCAATGATCTTGCTGCCTGCTTTAGCACCCCGCAGCAGTGTCCTTAGTTTTTCCAACTCATCTGGATCTTCTTCCCATAGGTCATCAAGAACAATAAGAAACCGTTGCTCTTTAACAATAGTTTTCAAGCGGTCCCGTGTAGCTTGTAAGGTGATATCAGCAGAGCTACTTGATTTATCCAGTTGGGAGATGATAGATTGACCGATGGTCTTGATATCAAATTTTAGAGAGACATAGACCCACACTTGGATGTCAAAGAATTGCATTGTTCTATCATCGTTGAAGACCATCTGGGCAAGAGTAGTTTTACCTACTCCTCCAAAACCATAAATAAAAATGATGAAGCAGTTTGAGTCATCTGCTTGCAGCATACTGATTATTCTTTCTTTTTCTTCGATCCTCCCAATGGGGACTTCATCAGCATCTGAAAATGTCTCACGTTTCCTGAACACTTCTTCGTCATTCTTTCTAGTGTCTTCTCTGAAGTTGAATTTGTTCTGGTGATCTATTATCTCCTCTATTGTTTCCATCATTCTTTTCAATTTATGAGGCATCTTCAACCTTTCAGAGCATGCAACTAATTCCTGTTGTCAATAAATAGCACACATCGTAACAGATTTCATCATAATCTACCGCAGTTTAGCTTTGAAGTATTATAGCTGGCAAGTGGCAACTGACCTTTGTAGCCTTGGCGCTAAGCGGAAGGACTTCACCCTTGTGGGTGGTGGTCCAGGACTCGAAGAGTAGCAGCATATCCTCTAAGTCATAAGCTGCAGCCTTGAGCTTCTTGAGCGTGTGACGGACACTCTGCAGCTTTGACGACTGCCTCTCCGCGTCCCTGAGGAATGATTGAATGAAGGACAGATTGTCCTTGATGCTCCCCAAATCTTCACTGAATTTCAGCTGCCTAGCAATCTCTTTCCAGGCGGCGTTAAAGGTGACATCAGCGAGCTTGCGGAACAATTCCACCACGGCATCCATCGTAGGACGCGAACGAATACCCTGCGGGAAACCAGAACGTGTGTGGAGTAAGGAACTAGTAGCAGAGGTGAGGCCACAGAGGACTCTTTTTCAGCGCACGGGTTCATTCTTCTTCCCTGTTCTTCCTCTATTCTTCTTATTCGTGGTGCCATTCTGCTCCCCCGCTGCAGCCCCCGGCCAGCGGCGCCCTCGCCTCTGGCCGCGCCGCCCACCCACGCCCTCACCTAATCCCTGTAGGAGAAAAAATCTTGTGCCCCTCGCCCCCTAACCTTGCCTTCTAAGCCCGGAGGTCATTGGAGTTACCCAAGCTCCACCCCAAACCCTAACCTTGCGGGTGCACTGTTCTTCTTCCTCCTCACCAGCATCGTTTCTGTACGTGTGGACGCGTGTCCGTGCGTTGCGCACAGCGCGCGCGTTATGTATTTTGGAGGCCATACTAGGTATCTAGCTGTCTGTCACGCCCTACGTCAGGCACCGCCATCTTACAGCATCTCCACCAACGCTATTCAAAACAGAGCCTCTACTTTTTTTAGCCACCTATTTAAAGAGACCAACGTGACATCCTCTTAGATGAGTTTGGAAGGTCATCCTCTATTGAATGAGCCTGTAAGGTCTATTTTAGATAACATTGCTGTAAAAAAATAGTATTTAAATAATCTTTTATGTTGGAAGAGGTGCGCCGGTGTTAGGGAGCCGGCATCGAGGAGCGTCGATGGCGGGAGCCAAAGGTGCGCCTGCACCCACGTGGGGGCATGGCTGCCGCATCGGACAGGGTCATCGTGCTAGGACAGAGCCGCCAACGTTGAGGAAAGTCGCAGCGCCGAGCAGAGCCGCCGACGTCTGGGAAGATCGCCGCGCCGGCCAGAGAGTGCCGGGGAAGGGAAGGCGACGGGGTGGAAGGGACACGGCGGGAGCAGCTGTAGGCTCGCACGGGGAAGAAAGGCTTAAGGAAAATTTTGGGTGGCCGAGTAGGGGGCTAAGAGCATCTCCAGCAACATCCCCTACTAGACCGATATCCCCAATTTTGGTAGTGGAGGCAAAAATAAAACAGCTCCAGCAGACCCCAAATGTTGGCCTCCTATTTTTCTCTCCCACTACCCATTCTTGTTGGCCCCCTAATAGACTACCCAATCTTTTTTCCCATGTTTCTTCTCTGCACGTCTCTTCTTCTCGCCAAGCGAGGGAATTAAAGGGTTAATGCAAAATTCATCCAGTGGGCTACCCGCATAAAAATTCATTATGTTGTAAAGTTTTTCTCTCCTATCGGTACTCATGACCGCAACATGATCCAATAGATCACGGGTAGGACTTGAAATTGGTGGAAATGATCGAGCAATACTTTCTTCAGATTCCGGTCTAGAGTATGTTCCCATTCACTTGTTAAGGAAATGGCTATCAAGAACGAATTAACCCTTTATTCTTTTTTTTAAGTCCACTAGTTCCCCGCTAAGAAGGTAGAGCAGTTTAGTAGCTCACAAAGCTCATAAGCTTGGGGTTACGGGTTCGATATGATATATGTATCATCCATTTGTATATGGTATATATGGATTTGTTTTTCTTTCCTAAAAGAGTTTTGGTCTAACAGTTTTTTATTATTTCTCCGGCACACCAGCATCGCGGCTCTCTCCTTCGCGCGACTCTCCGGCGTGGGCGCGGCGGGCCTCGCCGGCGCTGCTCCTAGCGCGGGTGCCTCCACGACGGCGCTCCCAGGAACAGGCCGGCCTCCCGGGCGACGCTCCCCGCCGGCCATGCCGCAACAACACACTACCTCTATGCCGGCCGGATCCGTAGCGGCCCGCTCCTCGGCTACTCCCCTCCCCGCGCGGCAACCTCCTTCGGCCACTCCCCGGTAACCTCCTCCGGCCACTCCCCCAGCGGTGGCCTGCTCCCCATCCCCATGGCTGAGTTCGTCAATGGTGACAAGGACCCACATGTCATCCACTTCTTCTTAAATGAATTTGTGCACACGAACTTGCTCAGATTGGTTTGAATTGGGACCCGAATCGATCGCATGTTTTGATTGATCCCCTCCCAGAGTTTGTACAAAATCTTGTGTCTCATGATGTAAATGTTTCACCCTAGATATAATAAAGTGCAAACTTGTTTCAGAAAAAAATAAGAGGCTAACAAATTTAGGAGGCAGGGTCTGGAGCTGAGTTTTTAGTCTCCACTACTAAATTGAGGATAGGATGTCATTTGGGTAGTGTTGCTCGAGATGCTATTAACGGTTCCTATTCCTCTGTTCTGATCATCAGATGGGAAAGTACTCCGTAAACAAACTGCTCCAAAGCAGCAGGAGTGTGAAGGAACGAATAGCAGAGGACATCACTTACATCAGGGCTAGAGGAACAGGGAGGCGGAAAGCCTTTCATCTTACCACTAGCAGCAGTAGGAGTACGCCGTGGCCGGAGTCAGGCGGCCGCGGCAGCGGGAGGCAACCCGGCTGGGTGACCGTCTCCTCCCCTCCTCTTCCCGGGTTCCTCTGGGCTTCCTGGCAGAAGAGATGGGTACTTGAGAGAGGTGTGAGAGAAAATGGGAGCACCGAGATTGTCGTCCCGGTACTCATAAGTCCAGACCGTGCTCCACACGGCGTTACGGGTGAAATTCGATGCACGCGCTTGGCCGCTTGCGCCGCGGACAATGACTCTTGGTCAAGTCGTCCGTGTGCCGACTGCCGATGGCACCACACGCAAAGCTTACGCCCTATTTAGATTCCAAAAATTTTCACCTTAAAATGTCACATCGAATCTTACAGCATATGCATGGAGTACTAAATATAGATGAAAAACAAAACTAATTGTACAGTTGGGTGAGAAATCGCGAGACGAAACTTTCGAACCTAATTAGTCTATAATTAGATACTAATTGTCAAATACAAATGAAAGTACTACGGTGGCCAAAAACAAAAAAAAATTTACCAACTACACGCGCCCTTATTCTTTCCGTTCGGCAAGTCAAGTCAATTGACCGGAAGCAGTGACAGTGAGATCTGACGCGCTAAGTCTGAGCAAAGCGGAAGAGCCTGTAGCAGGGTCCAAAGAGGTTGAGGTATTGGAACTCGCCGCCGGTTACCCACCTAATAATCACATAGTAAGGTGTGCTTTCTGCGTCTCTTATCCTACCCTTCGGGTGAATTTCCGTTTTCACCTTGTCACCTACAACTGTAAACTCTGAAATGGAGCCTGTTTAGTTCATCACGTAACAAACAATATTTGCATATACATGGAATCAGGGCCTGAAAACTTGATAAAACTCAGTCATCATCGAAGAAGCCGAATCTTTTTCTTTGATTCGGTCTCATCAAAATCTCATGGCCTGTTACAGCAACGAAGATTCAGCGCACTTGTCGACACTAGCTGACGGGCTCTATGGGACTACTGCCTCCGTTCCATTTTGTCTGGCGCACACGTATATCAAGATTTAAACTTTAAAAACTTTGACCAATAATTAGGCTAATAATATTTAACTATTATAATACGAATTTTATATGCTTAGATTTGTAACGAATTATACTATCCAATGATTATAAGTTTATAAGCATAAATAATATAATATAAAGCAAATGAATGGTCAAAGTGTAATCTAGGAGACCGTGTCATTCTAACTTACGCCAGATAAAATGAAACGGAGGGAGTAATACTTTTCGTTTCTCAAACCAAACAAACCAATGGTCAAGTTTCGAATTTAGAATCGGATGATCCGCTGCCACTCTCAGGAGTCAGGACCAGTGAGGTGATCGATCTACCTTGGCCCAATACCCCTGGCCCTGATAGGTGCGACATTTGTTTGGAAGGACATATCCTGTCCTGAAAAACCTCCGTAATCAAAATACCGAATACAGAACTCTGGGAGTATGGGTTGGTTATGCCTGTTGACTGCAACGGACATTCACAGTGCCCCATACTACTGCTGCTGCTGCTGCTCAGTAGGTGTATTAATCAAATCTAACCGTCAATATTTTCTGCGAGTTTAATCATTGTTACAATTCGATAGAATTTGGGCCAAGTTATTCCCTTCCGTAGCAAAGAACAATTATCCTGACTAAGCGTTGGGTTGTACAGACCGGTCAGCAGTGACCTTGATAGGCTCATAGGCATGCTGGTGCCTAGCTTGTTGCACCATTTTTCTCCCCCCGAAGAAACGCCATTGTTGCAGCATATGCCACAGTTCATTAACTTGCTCTATACGCAGGTACAATCAATGGTGAAAGCAGGAGACACTAGTTCATCTGGATGGATCGGCCGGAGTAAGCAACATCTCCATGCATGCAAGGAGTGAAGATGACAGATCCTCAAGAATTGGCGACTGCTGTAGAACAACCCTTGTCCAAACTTCGAGCCTGTAGGTGATAGCATGATGCTTAAGCACAACAGCATTGCAATACACTAAGAACAAAGGAAGGCACATCATTGTTCAAGTTAAGTGATACTTCTCTATGCTAGATGCTAAAACCTTTTCTTGCATAAACGTTACACTGTAAGGTTTATTTATGAGGAATCAGACAAATCAGGAGCTACTTTCTTTAAGATTTTACCTCACATGTATTTCACACGTTGTCCAAGGCTCCTCCAGTGCTGAATGCAGAGATGGCAATCTGAACGCAAACGACAGAACATGTCAAGAATTTACAGTGATTTTTAGTTTGTTGCCAAAAAAAAAAAAAGAAACAGAATTTACCAACCTGAACAACATAAATGAGCGGAAGAACTCCAGAGTGGAGCTCGACAGTGGAGTGGACTAAAAAATCAGACAATAAGAGGTCTGAGCACCACAATGCAAGAGCACCAGGGGATATCATCTCCCTCGTGTTTGCATCAGTGGAGATCTTGATGCACACCACGCAGTCAGGCTTGGCGGTGGTCCTCCATCCATGAGCCTCTGTACTTCCTCATCAATCTTCGAGCGCAGCAATACCAATATTTCTCATCGCCTCATCTCTTCTACGATTATATTGTCAATGTGCTTTATCTTGCTCCAATCATCTCCTCCCTCGCTACATCTTTGCTTAAACTTTTTTGTGCATTTTAATAGTGTCAAGGCCTGCAAAGATGTAAGCCTCCCGATGCACGGAGGCAGAGTTTTCATCGCCCAGTGGGTCTCTACTTTGAGCTCACGGAGAGAGGCCATATCTCCCAACCATTCTGGCAGTGTCTCCATGTTCTCACAGTTCAATATCTCCAGCTTACGGAGGGATTTCCAGGCCCAAATGCACTCTGGCAACGGGACAGGACTGCTGCAGGTGTCAACAGTTAATTCTTCACAGTCGAGTTGTCGAAGAGAATCCAATGATTGTCCACTAGATAACTTTCCAATGTACTTGATTTCCAATTTGGATGGTGCAGATGTGGATAGCCCCATGACTTGCTTGAAAGATGGGCACCTAAATAACCATGTCCTTGTGAGCATTTCACTTCCTGATATTATATACCTGGCGCTCCTAGGGATTGATGGCTCGAATATCACGTCCCAACAACAATCTATCTCCAAATATTCAAGTCCAGGAAATAGATTCTCGGAGGGCAGGCACGAGGATTCCCACACTAACTTCCCTACCCTTGCCATGGTCACTCTTCTGAGTTTTTTATGCGGTTGCGCGCTAGAGATGCGTATCAATGATCTGGTGGCATAGTCAAGAAGCTCTACACAAGAAGAGACTGACGAAACATGCAGATCTTCAAGACTTTGTAAATGATCTAGATGGAGATGTCCAGCTTGAACGTTAGAAAGATCCATGATCACAAGATTTGGAAGCGACTGCATCCAACAAGGAAAACCAGCATTGATGGGGTAGTTCTTTATGCAAAGCCTTCTAAGGTTTTGATGAGGCCGGAGCTTTTCTAGCGCAACGTTATCGATCATATCGCATTTTGAACTCCACTCCAGACTCAACAGCTGTAGCTCCTCTTTACCCACCAAATTGATTTTCTCAGCTTCTAAGCTTGATAGATGTTGAAGATCCTTAATGTTTAGTTCAATAAGCTGGCGACTCGTAGTTTTTTCCAAAAGAGCCATGCCAATTGATGACCAGATGAGAACCTCGAGGCCCTGCTATTTCAGTAAAACAAAGACCAAAAAAAAAAAGTGAAACATCCTGCAATTATTGTCAAGCTGGGGTGCATAAGATGTAAACCCATCCCTATGTGCTAAGACAGCTTTCATGTAAACCATCCGGCAACCGATGCTGGGCTAGTAGTGTATGAAACCGGTTTAATATCAAGTAAGGAATAAAGATAATTGGTAACTACTCCCTCCGTTCTAAATTATAAGTCATTCAAAGAATCTTGGAGAGACCAGTTTGTATTTTTGATGTATTTTTGTTGCGACTCTCTAATCATATTTGAGATCAATAGATCACCGGTGTCGGTTCCACGGTTTCTTTCAAAAGACTTGAGTGTCGACTGATCTTGGCATGATGACTGGAAAGCATTATGATCGAGGGAAGAGTCGAGATATATAGTAGAGTTTGTGGCTATATTTGGGGGAAGGGGGAAGCAACTGTGAATCCATATTTGAAAGTTAGAAGGGGGCAAGTAGTTGAACAGTTTGTGAAAAGGTTTAGTTAGTAATGGGCCTCTCAAAAAGGATAGTAAGGGATGCATAATTTTAGAGACTGTTTGGTAGGGCTCTTCCTTGCTCCGGCTCCGGCTCCTCCGGAGGAGCCCTACCAAACGCTTTGGAGGAGCAGCCGTTTTCAGTGAAAAACAAAAGAGCTAGAGCTGTTTTGGAGGAGCCACAAATTTCAAAACGGCTCTGGCTCCTCCAGAGGAGCCTTGCCATAAACCCCCTCATTATTGGCATAAATGCCATAGCCATGGGATAGGAGTGAGAAAAAAAATGAAGCAAGATACAACAGCTTTAAGATAAAAAGTTTATCGACGACAAACGTATATAGTGTTGGGCCTTGCTGTGGTACTCCAATTATAACTTGTACTCCCTCTGTTCCAAATTATAAGTCACTTTGACTTTTTTTGTTCATCTATTTTGCTATGTATCCAGACGTATTATAGCAAAATGGATGCACCAAAAAAGTCAAAGCAACTTATAATTTAGAATGGGGGGAGTAGGAAGTAAATAGCCCGAATCAATCACAGCCATTGATTTTTGAAATTATGAAGTAATTAAATAACTAAAAACCTAGAAAAAGAAAAAGAAATCCAAGGAAAAGAATATCTTATTGATCATTTACCATGTATGTTTACTCGTTATATGAAGGTATTACGTACAATTAATATGGTAACCAACATGCAGCACATGGAAGGCTATATTGCTAGGATCAATATGTGCTTATTACCGTGACTGATGGATGAGTGTCTTATTTATTGAACGTGAATAGGGAAAGGACGAAAGTCTAATTAACAGATGCGGAAGTGGACGTGCGGCACTAGCGTCGTTCTAATTAACAGCTCGAAATTTCCATGACACATGTCTACTGTCTTTAACGTCCATAAAAATTTTGAGCTTGTTCTGAATGTTTTAATTAAATTTCAAATAAAACCTAAATTTGAGTATAAATTTTGTTAAGGAAAATTGGATTTTACTGAAGCATGTATGCTAAGAAATTACATGACAAAATACAATTCTTCCAAACATAAACTCGAATGACATTTGAAAAAGCATAACCATAGGACGGCTTTTATAAAGAATCTTATTATTCTTCTATGAAAATAAAAATTGCCTTAGAGATATACAATTTTACCTTAAGCCGTTTTTCATAATAATTGTTTTTGAATTTTGTTCCATTAAAGAAGACATCGTATTGTTGCATTTAGAAAATATAAAAAAATTGTAACATCGTATCCAATCCATAAAAAACACATGTTTACACACTCACATATTGGACCTAGGTCTAATCAATAGATCCACCCATGCATGAGATCGATCATTATCAATCACATTAGAGCTAACAAATCCAATCACAAGATATTTTGCCTATTTTCTAAAATAAGAAGACGCAGTTAGAAATCTCGAGCTTCAGCCCCCGTGCCATCCCCATGCGGGCGACATGGGCGGCCCCTCCCAAAACCCTAGCCACCACCCTTCTCTCCCCTTCCCTCGCCGCGCCGCCGCCGGAGTTGGCTGCCGGCAGGGCCTTTCGACCGACCAAGATGGTGGCGGCGGGGCCTCCCTCCCTCGCTTTTCGGTGGCGCACGCGGCAGCGAGCTGGCCGACCCTCCCTCTGCGCGAGCTAAGTGGAGCTCGACGGGGTGGCTGCCGCGGCTGTGGCGACGCTAGCCGATGCCTGGGCAGGCGCATGGGGACGGCGGCGGGGCTCCTATCCTCCTCCGCTTGTCCCCTCCTCCAGATCCTTGGCGACGACGGCGGAGTTGGCCAGGACAGCCGGTATGGGGCCCGGGCGGCCGAATCCGGTGCCTGGGTGGCCGGATCTGGAGCCCTGGTGGTCGGCCCCGGCTAGAAATTTCCGGCGGCAGTTGGCGGCAGCGGCCAGTGGTTGTGCAGGCATGGGGGTGGTGGCAGGGCTTCTCTCCTATTCTTCGCCTGTCCCTTTCCTTCACGGCCTGGCGGCTGCGCATGGCCTGGCGGGGGCTGCTGTGGCCGTGGCCAGCTACGGCCGGGCCAGATCTGCTTTTGCCCCTTGGGGTGGCAGTGCATGGCCGTCTTCTGGACCGGCTGCGGCCAAGCCGCGGCAACATTGGTCAAGATGGAGGTGGCGGCGTCGGATGGGGCGCCGGGTTCGTGGCCTAGCGGCTGGATTCGGCGCCCCTAGTGCAGGGCGTGGCGGCCGCGGTGGTCGGGGCACGCGCCTCGTGGCTGCCGGCGGTGGAAGTCGACAGCGACGACGACTGTTGCCAGAGCCGGCGACGGTGGTCGTGCGGCGGTGTTACACGAGTGGCGGAGCTAGGTCTGGCTCTTCGTGCGCCCGGTTGGAGTGGGTGGCGGCCGACGCAGCCGTGCGGCTGCTCCGTGCAGCCGGCGCGTCGATGCCCCTCTGAAAGGGCTTCAATGGGGGCGGCGGGACAACGACGACGACGGTGATGGCTGGCAAGGGGTCCGGCTATTGGGCCGATGTTCATGCTAGAGGGTTCTTGGTTGAAGACCTTGGTGACGACGCCGCCGGTGGGTGCCGCTTCCCTGTTGGGGGCGTCGTGTTTCCCCCTCTAGTATTGTCATCCAAGGGTGAAAACCCGGTCCACTTTGGACGTGCGATGGCAGCGCCATTGTCGTCGCTCCCTTCCTGAAGGCGTTGCATTTGGATGATCGTCGTGGCTTCGAACCGCTGATGGCAAGGTAGGACTTCGTGTCTGGAAGTCAGAGCTGCTCTTCGCGGGGTTTGAGCTTGGCAGCGATGACCGGTTGCGACCGGTTGCTTCGGGCCCGTCGATGGGTGGCAGTTGGTGTGGCCTGCCATGGGAAGTCGGAGCTGTTAGCAGCATTGCTTCCATGCTCGGCAACTATGACCCATGGCAATATGTCGTGTTTGTGCTCGGCCACGTCGTGTGGGTGGTTAGCCCCCCGAGTGCCTTGTTTGGCATCTTGTCGGGCTAGCCTTCTTGTACATAAAATTTCTTTCGTCTTAATTGAGTGACAGAGCTCCTGCCTTTGTTTCAAAAATAAATAATTAAATAAAATAAGAAATATATTTCTTCCATTTCCTCCTAGGAGGTAATATATCTCTACCCATGCATGAGATCGATCATTATCAATCACATTAGAGCTAACAAATCCAATCACAAGATATTTTGCCTATTTTCTAAAATAAGAAATATATTTCTTCCATTTCCTCCTAGGAGGTAATATATATTAAAAAGCACTTAGATCAACGGTCCATAGTCATTTGAGAGTAACATAGCAAATCCCTATAGTGTTCGTGGTGATGTATGCCCTGCGCATATGAAGGGTGAACCTTTACAATAAAACAAGGACACGATACTATTTACAAACAATATTAAAAAAAGAGCATTAAAAAATCCAAATAAAAAGAGCATTAAAATCCAAATTTTATAATAAAAAGCTAGCTATCTGCAGTATCTGTGCAGACCATAGTGCTAGTTTATTCTCTCGGAACTGTGTTAGGTCCCTATCTAGCTACGGTAGTTTGACTCCTTTTTAGCTTCAGTTGCTTGGTTGTTTGGCCACTGGTTAGCAATAGTCCTGTTGCAGCTCGGAGTTGATTTAGTTACGACAATTTTTGTAGGCTCTCATTGTCCCTTTCTGACCATCTTTTCAGTCATTATAACTTATATATAAATTTCTAATACTTATATCTCTTCAAACCACGGGTTTAGGAACTAGTGGTAACTAAAAGCAGGGCATATTACCTGTACTTTGATGCGCTTGTCGTAGTCTTCTCCTGAAATGCTGCATCGCTCACGCAGTTTATAATTACATTGCTCAAGAGTCAATGTCTTCAAGGAGGTCATACCCTTGATGGCATGAGGCAAGCACTGCAATTTGGGAGCGTGAACTTCTAGCTCCTCGAGAGACGTCAGATCCCCCAACCAATTGGGAAGCACAGAAAAATTCCAACAGTCCAATATCTGCAAGCTCCTAAGGTTTTGACACTTCTGGATGCCCCCTGGTAAGGTGATCAGATCACTGTTGGATTTAATAGTCAATTTACTCAGGTTGATGCCATGTCGGAGAAGCTCTAAACCACCAGAGAAGCCAAGGATATTTGTTTCTGCATCAAGAAGTCTAGAAAATTTTCCTGACCCAATAAATTTTCCAGGTGATAAATGTACCTCACTGCATGATTCAATTATACGCCTTATGCAACCTTGAAAACCTGAGTCAAGCGTCAACCTTGGGCATCCCATTACGATGAGGTGTTTAAGGGAAGGAAATATTTCGTCTCCTTGCAACTGCTGTTCGTCGTCATTCCAAGACATTTGTCCAGCAGGTGGCTCCAAATTCGTGGACCACACCTCCAAATTTTCCATCCCATCAATATGAAGTTCCCTCAGTCTCCGGAAGGGGTGCTTGCCTCCATAAAAACTAGTACCCATTTCTCGGATATTAGGCATGTCTGAAATGTGCAGTTCTTCCAGATTTGCTAGCTGCCCTAGTGACGGGAGACGTTCACATCTTGGCAAGCCAATGAGCTTAATCTTCACAAGATTTGGAACATAGAGATTGGCATTGCTCATCCATGCACAAAATGTGGCACCCTGATAACCTCTTATCTCAAGCACTGCTAGGTTTGCATGAGGTTGGAGTCTTTGGAGAACTGCAGAATCGTCAGTATCAATTTTAGATAACCCTTGATCAAAATTAGTGTGTGCATTATCAGCCTGATCGTCAGGTTGTCTGGACCATCTCAAATACAACCTGTGGAGCTGGTCATATCTGGCCAACTCTCTAGGGTCAACTTCCGTGGCTTTCTTAACAAGCTGAAGGTTTGCAAGACATAGCTCTGTGATTCCAAAGTCTACATTTTCATGGAGAAGGCGAAAATCAGCTAAATGCATTGCCTGTGAAGGAAGATACACAGTTAGACCGTTATCAACCTTGCCTATTTTTCAATCCTTTTTTTTCTAAAAGAGGAGAACCGAAGCACGGCCAAGAGAAATTACCTCATTAACAATCTTGATATGTAGAGTGTGAGGAATAGCCAATGATAGAACTTCCCCAGGGTTTGTGTACAAGCAATTCTCGCGTGATGATGAAGTAATTTTCTTCAATTTATACATTCGTTTTCTTTTCAACTTATCCATTATGCACCCTAAATAATCATAAGTATCAATAGGAATCTTGTTCACGCAATCAAATTCAAGCTCCTGTAGTGATGGAATGGATGGCATATATTCAAGATCAAATTCCTCAGAGTTTGTTATCTTCAGTTTCTGGATGGCTTTGTGTTGAAGATAAAATCTCTCGTAAAATTCCTCCATGGTTTCGATGGCAAACTTCAAAGGTTCCTTATTGAAAAGATCAAGGGCATTATTGCGTATCTTGGATTTGGCAAAGGTCTTCAAAAAATTCTTGTCACAACCATCAATCACTAGTTCATCGGTCCTGATATGTACATCCTGTAGCAACGTAGCAGTTTCATGTGAACAGTTTTTGAAATGCATCTTACGTGCCAATATGGGAGCTGATGACCCCGTATCTGTGATGAACTCAACTTTACTCTCGTTGATGAAGTACTCGTCACAGTTGATGCTCGAATACAGCTTCAGATCTTGGCAGTATTCTATCTTCAGACAGCAAAGGGTAGGGACTGTTTCTTTGGCTGCAGATGGTGTGGGCGAAGATACAGGCAAATCTAACATCTTTGCTTTCCTTTTAAAGCCTATAGCTGGTAAAAATCTTACACCTGCATTTTTCCTCTTATTCCCTTTCATTATCGCCTGCTCTGTTTCTCTATTCTCTTGAGAAAGATCACAAGACTGTGTCCTAGCTACATCTGGGGTCTCAGATTCTTCTGCATGATCTATATCCATGTCATGTATCCCCTGACAATTTGTGTTTGTATCCTGAATAAATCTCAAGGTGAATCCACTTGCTAGTGCAACCAGCGACAGTCGCTTTAGATTTTTGGATGGTAACAAACATGCTTTCTTAAGTAGGGGCATATTTCGAATTTCAAGCTCTTCTATGCTTGATAGATTTGCTGGAGTAGGAAGATGGTCACATGATACAAGATCAGACAACACAAGTTTGACCAGATTTGGGAGTGTATAACGTATCCCCATAAGCCAACGAGGAAACATACTGTGGTTGTAGCCCTTTATAGCGAGATGCTTTAAATTTCGATGAGGCTGCAGGTGTTCGAGAACAGCCATTGTCTTCACTGTAGGTTCACTTGGTGTATACCATTCTGACGAGGACCACTCCAGACTCAAAGAAGCAAGCCGATGTTTCCTGCCCAGTTCGATCATCGCTGCTTCTTCCGCAGATATCACAGCCTCAAGACATCTGATATTAAGTTCACGGTGTGTTGGATCGAGGATGTTCTGAAGAAGGGTAATATTGCTGGAGTTGCCACCGCTTCTTGTTGAGACAACAAAATCCGGCAAGGTTAGGAAGTCCTCAGAAATGCCTTCTTTTGAGAACAGCGACAGCCCTCCTGCCGACAGATACTCAAGACGAGGCATGTTTTTAATTATCCCATTGAGCATTTTCAGGCTCAAGTCCTCGCCAGAAAAACCAGAGGCATGCCCTGTAGAGGAGCTTGGAGCTTCAGAATCTTTTATCACATCAAATCCTGATAATGGAACACCTGACAGGTTTAGGTACTCCAACTTCACAAATTTACCAAGAAAGTGAATAATGTTCTGAATGCGAGAACAGCCAGATAAGCTCAGGAACCGGAGTTTATTTAGTCTGGCAAAAGATTCAGAAAGGTTAATAAGTCTATCACAGTCAGATAAATCCAAAATCACCAGGTTCAGGCAGCCATCATTGTCGCCATAAAACTCAGGAAGCGCCTCAAGCCAGGTACAACCAGACATATTAAGATAAAGAAGTCCCTTCATTCTCTTGAATGACAGAGTATGCAGTTGCTTAAGCTTGGAGCAGAAGGACAGATTCAAATATTCCAAATTTTCCAGTTGACTGAAAGTGTCCGGTAGCATCTCAAGCTGTGAACATGATAAGTTCAGGAACGAAAGCATTTGCAGCTCTCCAAATCGTGAAGGTAGCTTCTGTAGGCTGGTACATCCTGATAGATCAAGGTGTACCAGATCTTGGAGTATGTGAATGTTATCTGGTAGCTCTCTAAGATTCGAGCAGCCATGTATATCCAAATAGCGTAGCTTCTGAAAGTCACAGATGGAAGTGGGACTATGGAGCTTTACGAGACTGGTATTTTCTGACAGATTTAATACTTGCAGGTGATGCAGGTTTCTCATAGACCTGGGTAGCTCCACAATTTGCATGCTTGACAAGTCCAAGACACGCAACCATTTAGTTACTGAAAAGGCATCCCTTGAAGGCTGATATCCTGTGCAGTCACTAAAATGAATAGCTCTTGCCTTCAAAGGCATATCTTTGCATTTTAGGTGTCCATCTTCGAAATTCGAGAACAACATGTACCGACAGATGTCCTTTTTAGCACCGGAGCTTCCATGATTGGCATCACAAATGGCTACTTCCTCAACAGCAACTGACCTTGCAAGTTCATGGACTAAATCGTGCATTTTGAATAATAAGTCATGAGGGTTGTTGGATTTGGAGTATCCTGCAGAAATCTGAAATGCAAATTTGCAGGTCGATTAGTGACGCAACAGATAGTTTGTATTTCCATGGTTCAACAGTACCTCAAAAGGAAAATAAAAATAAGGGCATGCAAATTTCACATCTTACAAATGGGCGTACCCAGTGCAGAGAGCTCCCGCTCTGTGCGGGGTCTGGGGAAGGGTGTCAGTGGCAAGCCTTACCCTCGCCTGTGCAATGCGAGGAGACCGCGACTCGAACCCGGGACCTTCCGGTCACAGGCGGTAAGACTCTACCGCTTGCACCAGGCCCGCCCTTCTCACATCTTACAAATGGAATCGAGTTAAAACTTCACAGGATTGTATATTGTCACCTTCCATATAAAATCATATTTTTTCGAGAAAAAAAATATTACACATCTGCTGTGAACAATGCCACAATCGAATGGGTGGTTCTACTATTACGAGATAACTAGCAAATATGCTCGCGCGTTTTAACAGGAGAAAAGCTATCAAACGTTCATGGTAAACAGGATCAAAATGATATATAGCTATTTATGTTTTATCCTTTTCTATAAAATTTTAAAGCTATAGTTTATTTTACAATGAATATGGCATCCATAATATAAGCTAATGTTGGCGCTAATCCGACAATATCCTATTAAGCCCGTATCAAATTTAAAATACAATCTTGAGAGATTTATTCTCCCGTCGCAAAGCATAGAAATATTAACATGTAAATATATCATACGATACATGCATTGGTACAATTAAATATTGAGTTTTGTGATTTCCATTGTGGACCCATAACAAAATGTAATTCTAATCTTCGATTAAAGTCGATAAGAAGTTAGTTGCTGACGTGTCAAGGACTAGTTTGTCTGTTAAGATACGTGTTATCCATGTCTTGTAATCCAAGGTAGATAGTTTGTTATAGATGTATCTATACTGTTGTATCTCGGTGACGAGATCCTAACGTAGGGGTATGTTAAGCCTCGGGATCAAAGGTTTCCGACCGAGAGACCCCCCGACCGACCCTTTCAGGATCGCCTGGGGGCTCGGGGGCTATACCCATCGGGTACGCTCGCGCGTACACTCCGGCAAAGGAATCAGACCGAGTCCGAGCACGCCCGCCGCCTCTGCTTGGAACTCGGGGGCTCGCCCGAGCCTCAGGCTCCCGATCGACGGAAGCATGGACTCGATCCTTGGCTCCCTCCCGGTCTTCGGCGCCAGCCAAGGCCCGGGCACGACAGGGGCGCCCCAAGCCACCAAGGCTCAGGGGGCGCCCCGAGCCACCAAGGCTCAGGGGGCTCCCCAGCGCTGCCCCACAGGCACGGCTTTGTCAACCACTCCTCCGAGAAGGTCACACACGGGGCGCGACGCAAGAAGACAAACTCCTCCTCTGGCTTCAGGGGCTCGGGCACTCCCAGTCCCGCACGTCAACCCCTCAAGCCAGCCGCCTTCACCACCAAGAAACCTCCAGAAGGTGCACCTAGTGGTGGCTGGTCCAAGCCGACACAGCCTGACACTCAGCGTGTCAGAACAGAGCAGCCGGACGACGCCCATAGCTTCTTCGGCTCCACGACATCGCCATGGTCCACACGACGCCGCTGCAAGACGCTCCTGGACTCCGGCCCATGTAGACCATAGGCTCAACTCCCCCAAACCGTCATGTACCCGACCTACCTCGAGATATAAGGGGAGGTCGAGATATAAGGGGTGGTACAAGCCACGCCAGGGGCTGTTCCTGGTCCATATAACACGCAACCGAGCCTTCAGAATAGGCAACTTGCGAACACATGGTTGATATGTGCCCATGTGTGATGACTGGTGAGTGATTGTCACGAGATGATCGAGCTTTAGTTTAGTTTTGAGACTAACCATGGCGTGAGTGAAGTGTGTGCAACATGTCTGTTGTCTTGTGATGTGCAGGTGTTGAGTGCTAAGATGGTCGAAGGTCAAACGAGTTTGTGCCGATGGACCAGGAGCGGTGAAGGACGGATGTGGAGGCTTAGACCGAGGAACAGAGGGCTAGAGGACTGACCGTGGACGGTTAGCACATACATGGTGAAGCCAGTTCATCAAACCAGCTAAGTTGGTTCATCAAACCGGCTAAGCTGCCTCTCCCACCCGGCTAGGCTGTTTCCTCAGAGGGGCACAACAAAATCGGCTAAGCCAATTTTCCTAGGAGGTGTTGCTGCTGTGTTGCGTTTTCGCCTCCATCACTGCTTGTTCGGCTCTGTTGCTTCCGTGTTGCTTCCGCTAGTTGCTCTGAGTATTTTGTGGGTTCATTCGATCACCAGTTGGCCTGCCTGGACTCGCTTGGAAGATTTAGAGTTGGTGAGCACTTTGGGATTTTGTTGGGACAATGCACAATCTCGTCGGAAAGAAAATTTGATTTGGTTCCCATTCACCCCCCTCTGGTCACCTGCTCAGTCCTTCACAACTAGTTCCACCCATTTTCACATGGTAATTAGAACCAATGTCCTAATGGAACTCATCCATGGCATTCCCATCGTCCTCGCTGCGTCTGCTTCTCCCTTGCTCGGTTTTCTCGTGACCGAGAAGCTCTCCCGCAACAATCATCAGATGTGGCAGGCTCAGGTCCTCTTCGTGCTGACGGGAGCACAACTCGCTGGATTCATAGAGGATGACAAGAACTCGGAGTATGAGGTTTGGGTGGCCAAGGATCAGCAAGTCCTCAGCTATCTATTGCCATCGCTCTTGCGAGATATTCTATCGCAAGTCTCATCTGCAGAGACTACTGCCGCGGCATGGGCAGCGATCGTGGGGATGTTCGCCTCTGAGTCTCGAGCTTGCGTCATCAGCACATGTATGGCACTCTCCACGGCGTCCAAAGGGCATCCTCCATCAACGAATACTTCACCAAGATGAAGGCCCTTGCAGATGAGATGGTTTGCAGCGAGGAAGCTTGAAGACAAGGAGCATGACCTTGACTTCAATCTGGTGGTCTCTGTCATGGCCGCTCGGGTTGAACCCATCTCGGTCAGTGAGTTATACCCTCAACTTGTTAGTTCTGAGCAGAGGATGGAGCTCCACAGCGGGGGATCTCAGTCCTCCGCAACAATTCTCATGGCCGTGGTGGTGGCTATGGCTCAGGGCGTGGCCAGAAGGGAGGACGCAGCGGCGAACGTGCTTAAGGCAGTGTGTCTTCTAGCATCATCTACCAGCTCTACATCAAGGAGGGCCACACCATCATTCAGTGATTCAGTGCTACAAATGTTTCGATGCGTCCTTCACTAGCCCTCCCCAGAAAAGTGTGGTTTCAGCAACCACGTCATATGGGGACGGCAGCAACTAGTTAGTCGGACTCAGGTGCCATAGATCATGTCACCGGTGAACTCGAGAAACTGACCATCTGTGACAAAAGGACACCAGCAACGAAGAGGTGCATACTGCTAATGGGGCAGGTATGGAGATAGGTCATGTTGGTCATAGCATTTTGCGTTCCCCTACTAGTGAAATTCATCTTAACAACATTCTTCATGTTCCAAAGGCTAGCAAAAATCTGATTTTTATTAATCATCTAGCACGTGATAATAATGCTTTCCTTGAGTTTCATCCCGATCATTTTCTCATTAAGGAATGGGGACGAAGAGGACTCTTCTCAGAGGCAAATGTGAAGGAGGCCTCTACCCCCTAAAGTCGCTACTGAATAAACAAGTGTTTAGCGTCCTTCAAGCCATCTACATCCTTGTGGCAATATAGGCTATGCCATGCTTCCACTCCAGTAGTCTAGCAAGTTCTAAGTTGCCACAAACTTCCTTTTGTTAAAGATTCGAATAAAAATGCAGTCTGTGATGCATGTCAAAAGGGCAAGAGCCATCAGTTGCCCTATTCCTGATCCACTAGTGTGTCTGCTAGTCCTATGGATCTTATTTTTTATGTATGGGGTCCTCCTCCAACTTCGATTGGGCAAAAACCTTATTGTGTTAGTTTTATTGATGATTACAGCAAGTTCACCTGGATCTACTTCTTGTGCCATAAGTCATAAGTTTTCCAATGTTTTTGTGACTTCCATAACCTTGTAGAACAACAATTTGATCACAAAATTTTAGCTATCCAAAGTGATTGGGGAGGAGAGTATCAATCCTTGAACTCCTTCAAAAGTATGGGAATATCTCATCACGTCTTTTGTCCCCATGCGCATCAACAAAATGGCTCACCTGCGCGTAAACACCGTCACGTGGTTGAAGTAGGTCTCTCTCTTCTAGCTCATGCCTTCAGCTGAAATTTTGGGATCAAGCTTTCATCACAGTAGAGTCTTTCTTATTAATCGCCTTCCATCCAAAGTCATCAACAATGAGACTCCCTTTAATAGTCTCCTTGGCCAGAAACATGATTACACCTTTCTTAGAATGTTTGGGTGTGCCTACTAGCGAAACCTCCGCCCCTACAACTCAGAAAGCTACAATTTCGTTCCTAGAGGTGTGTGTTTCTTGGGTATAGTAATTCTCACAAGGGGTTTAAGTGCTTGGATCCCTCAGAAGGGCATGTTTACATCTCTTGGGATGTGGTGTTCGATGAGCATGTTTTCTCTTTTTCTCTGTTGCATCCAAATGCAGGTGCTAGATTAAGAGCTGAGCTCTAACTCCTTCATGATGTTCTTCTAAATCCTTCCACTAGTTTAGGGAATATTTACATATTTATCATCATTACGATGTGAGTGGTATAAAAATACCATGTCAGTGACTCATGTGTCAGTGACACAGTGTAAGATGCCATTCGTAATAGTGGTAAATATGTAAATGCCCCCTAGTTTAGGGGATGCAATTTTGCATGATCAATAGATGCTTAATTCTACCCTACTGATGGCATGCCAAGCCCTAGAATTTGTGACCTCGATGCAGGTGCAACAACGACATTTTCTGGCAAAAATCTGTGGCTCAACACACACCGCCGACTAGAGGCAGCTAGGGCTCTAGTTCCGATGTAGATATGCTTGCCAGTGTCGGGACTAGGGTCTTATCTGGCTCGAGATCGCTGCCAGACACGTCTTCACATGAAGGATCTCCATCAGGCAGATTGTCTGTGGCTCGATTCTCTCCACCATCTCACACTGTTCCTGCGGGCGATGGTGTGGCTGCATAGGGAGATTCGGGTGCAGAGGGTAGGCACACGTGTCTCCCAAATGGATTCAGCGGTGACAGAGATTTCTTCACCCGGATCCTCTACGTCTGATGTCTCTGTGTCAACTCTTACGGTGAGCCTCAGGTGTCCAGCAACCAGGCTACAACAAGGTATTAATAAACCCAAGATTTACACTCACAAGACTGTTCGATGGTGCATGTGGGCTGCTACTACTGAAGGACCTGCCACATTAGATGAAGCATGTCAGGATCCTAAATGGGTGACAGCCATGGACAATTAAAGGCCCTAGTTTGGTTTTGCCTAATTGATGAAACCTATTGGACTAACCCTATGCTCTAAGTGTGATTATGAGATAGGTTGGTCCAAGTCCAAGTGATGGAGCTATATGGCACTCATGGTGATGGAGATAGCCAAAAAAGATGGTGATCAAGTGCTCCAACATGGAAAAGAAGAAAGAGAAACAAAATGCTTGGGCTCAAGGCAAAGGTATATGCTTGGGCATTTTGTTTTGCCAATCAAGACGCAATAGAGTGCGTGATTAGGTTTAGGATAGATAGTCGTACTATTAAGAGGGGAACTCTCACGGTGATTACGGTTATCTAGTGCCACAAGGTGAATTGACTCCATGCATTTGCATTAGGACCTAGTGAGTGCTTACAACCCTTTGAAATGTTTGTGAAAACTGCCACATACACAAGTGGTGGAACTTGGTGGAGTTAACACATTTGCACAAGGGTTGAAGTGTTGGAAGGATTGGAGGAGCTCTGCTTGCATCGGACGCTAAAGACGCAAGCATTGGGCGCTGAAGTTTAGCGTCCGATGGCTAACCCTAGCGTAGCAGAGGCTACCGACTTCACGCAGCAGCATCGGACGCTGGCGAGGAATGCATCAGACGCAACAGAGTTACTGTTCACTCACTGACCATGAAGTCAAGGGAACATCGGACGCTAGAGCATGCATCGGACGCTACACATCGGACAATGTCTGATGTGATTTGTCTCCTCTCTATCTTAGAGAATAATTCTTTGGACGTTGTGTTGTGTCCGATGGGTGACATCGAACGCGTCCGATGTACGTGGGAGCACTCTAGAACCTTACTGGATAGCATCGGACGTTGCAGGGCGTTGCATCCGATGTGGCATCGGATGCTGAGGCGCGGAGGCAGCCGTTGGGTGCCAACGGCTATATTCAAACGGCTAGTAAACGTGGTAGCTGCACAGGCATCGAACGCTCGGACCATTGCATTCGATGGTATGGGTTATCGTCCGATGCCCTCACAAAAAGCCCAATGAATGGGTAACGGCTAGTAGAGTCTTGGGGCTCTATAAAAAGAGGTTGGACGGCTCTAGCTCATTCTCTTGGGCATTTTCATCAGTGATACATCCTTGTGAGCTAAGTCAAACACCTCCCACTCATCTCCTTCATTGATTCATCATCCAAATGAGATTGGGAGTGATCCATAGTGCATTTGCTTAGAGTTTGAGCATCTAGTGGCACTAGTGATCGTGT
Source organism: Miscanthus floridulus (assembly GCF_019320115.1). Taxonomy (NCBI): domain Eukaryota; kingdom Viridiplantae; phylum Streptophyta; class Magnoliopsida; order Poales; family Poaceae; genus Miscanthus; species Miscanthus floridulus. The sequence continues at coordinate 106,560,064 of NC_089597.1, read as the reverse complement.
GAGCTGCGGAAATTCTTGTTACTCTTGGTGGTTGCCGCCTCCTGGATGGCTTGGAGCAGCGGGATCGTTGAGCGGGGGTGGTGATTGTCTCCGGCTCCGATCGTGGTGATTGTAAAGGGTTCTTGTGCCTTCCCAGCAGGAGATTCTCAAAAGACAACTTTAGTGGATTGCTCGTGACTTGTGTACCCTCATCTTGTTGTGGTTCTTACGGCACCCAAGTGTTGGGCTAGGCATGTGATGCCTATTAGCACGTGAGCCACCAAGTGAGTGCGTCGTCACAACGTGGACTAAGTTGCCGGCAAGCAACCAAACCACGGGATAAATCTTGTGTCTCATTATCTCATTGGAATTCTTATTGGACACTTGCCCGGTTCGGTATCGCTCTCTATCACTTGTATTACTTTCATTGATTCACTTGTTTAGTGGTAGTGATTGCTTGTCTTGATAGTTGAGTAGAGGAGTAACTAGTTGTAGCTAGTTGTAATTAGTTTTTCTTCTTAGCTAGCTCACTAGTTGTAGTAGTAGCAACTTAGCTAGTTTATTCGATTGTGTGACATAGAGATCATAGTAACCAGCTTGTAGTAGGTGGCATGCATAGTATTTGGTAGAGCTAGAGCAAAAAACCGTGTTTTTGCCATATTATTGTCTAACACTTTGCTGTAGTGTATTTGTAGAATTTTAATTAGGCTGTTCACCCCCTCTAGCCATTTTAAACCTTTTAACAATGAACACAAGGCCTTGCTACACAACAAGACTTAGCATTTAGTTCCTCCTCCAAAGGGCAAGAATATCATTGACTACAAATGGGTCTATAAGGTGAAGGAAAGAAGATGGCACGATTGATAGGTACAATGATGGATAAGTCTGGTTGCTGTGGTCTTTGTGGGGCTGTTGTGGTCTTTGTGGGGCTGTGCTGGTCACATAGTCTTTGTGGCTGCATGGTCTATTTTTAGGACAGCATAGGGCAGCATCTTAGACTAGAGGACAGCATCTAGGACAACATCTTAGACTAGCATCTAGAGGACGGCATCTTAGCATCTAGGACACCAGCAAGAGCACGAGCGGGATCCTCTTCTTCCTCGGCAAGTGCCTCGTTAGCTGGCAGTCGGTCAAGCAGCAGGTGGTGGCCCTGTCCAGCTGCGAGGCCGAGTACATAGCGGCCTCCACCGCTTCGACTCAGGCGCTCTGGCTCGCTCGACTGCTTGGTGATCTTCTCGGCAGAGACACTAGAGCGGTGGAACTCAGGGTGGACAGCAAGTCCGCTCTGACCATTGCAAAGAACCCCGTTTTCCATGAACGAAGTAAGCACATCCGGGTGAGGTACCACTTCATCCGAGGCTGTTTGGAGGACGGGAGCATCAAGGCGAGCTACATCAACACCAAGGACCAGCTTGCGAACCTGCTTACCAAGCCCCTTGGGAGGATCAAGTTCCTTGAGCTCTGCTCCAGGACCGGGATGGTTCAACTTTCCCACAAGACGACGCACAAGACTTAGGGGGAGAATGATGGATAAATCTGGCTGTTGTGGTCTTTGTGGGGTTGTTGTGGTCTTTGTGAGGCTGTGCTGGTCACATGATCTTTGTGGCTGCATGGTCTGTTTTTAGGACAGCATAGGACATCATCTTAGACTAGAGGACAGAGGACAGCATCTTAGCATCTAGGACAACATCTTAGACTAGCATCTTGGCATATGCTTGGCTGGCTAGCAGCCTATAAATATGTATCCCCAACCCCTCGGGTTGGTATGGCATTGAAAAATAAACCAGAAAATTGTCCCAACTCCTAGTGTTATACTCTCTCGATGAGAGTAAGAATTCTGCTACTACCAAGAGTGCGAATTCAGCGACTAACAACTGGTATCAGAGCCGTACTATCCTGTAGCCTGAGCATCTCCTGCTCATCTCCTCTCCTAGCCACACAACAGCCCCAGCTGCGAGCAGCAGCTCCGGCCGCTCCTGCTCACTCCTCCCCCGCGAGCTCGTCTGAAGCAGCCCTCTCCCCACGCAGCAGCCCCCCGGTAGCGCGTCATGTCCGTAGGGCAGTCTCAGCGCTCGGTCGCCTCGAGCACGCGGCGTCGGCAGGAGGCCGAACTTGCCGCGGCAAAGGAACGCGAGCGAGCGGCGGCAGAGACCGCTGCGGCGGCGGCAAGGGCGTCGAGGCTAGCAGCAGCCAGAGCGGAGGCGGAAGCGGCGGCGGCGGTGAATGCAGCGCGTGCGGCGGCAGCGGAGGTCGAGGCTCTGCGTGGCAGCATCGGCAGCTCCATTTCCGCTGACGACACCGCCGACGCGGACCTCGAGCTGCTAGAGAGGGAGGCAGCGCGAGCGTGGGCGGCGCAGTGGGCAGCCGCGCACGCCCACGAGCGTGGCGGCAGCCCAGACAGGCGCGGACACGCTGGCGGCGCTCCTGGAGGAGGCGCGCACGGCGGTGGCGCACCTGGGGCAGCCGCACACGCCCACGAGCGCGGCGGTAGCCCAGACAGGCGCAGACGCGCCGGCGGCGCTCCTGGAGGAGGCGCGCACGGCAACGATGGCGGACGGGTCGATGGAGAGCGCGGCCTTCACAGGCAGCGTGACTCTCTCTCCCCGGATCGGTACCGACGGGTCGATGGAGAGCGCGGCCTTCACAGGCAGCGTGGCTCTCTCCCCGGATCGGTACCGACGGGTCGATGGAGAGCGCGGCCTTCACAGGCAGCGTGGCTCTCTCTCCCCGGATCGGTACCGTGGTTACCACGGGCTCCAGGCTGTTGTCAGGGACGTCGATCCCGGCGGTGGGTGGCCTACCCTCACCAAGACCAACTACGTCGAGTGGGCTGCGGTGATGAGGGTAAAGCTTCAGGTGTGGCACATGTGGGAGGCAGTCCGATACGGCGACGTCGACTACGACCTAGATCGACGGGCGCTGGATGCCCTCATTGCTGCAGTCCCGCCCGAGATGCAGTTCTCGCTTACCAACAAGCGGACTGCCAAGGAGGCTTGGGACGCCATCGCTGCGGCACGCATCGGCAACGACCGCGCCCGCAAGTCCACACTGCAGGCACTTCGCAAGGAGTGAGAGAACCTGGTCTTCAAGCCATGTGAGGACGTTGATAACTTTGCTCTCCGTCTCAACACTCTGTTGCAGAAGATGGTGCAATTTGACAATGACACCTACGGTGAGGAGAGAGCTGTCGAAAAGCTCTTTCGCTGCGTCCCCGAGAAGTACAAGCAGATGGCTCGCTCGATCGAGTTCCTGCTGGATCTCTCCACGATGTCGATCGAGGAGGCGATAGGTCGCCTCAAGGTCGTCGACATCGATGAGCCACAGTCTCTCTCGAGGCCCATCACCACTGGCGGGAAGCTCCTTCTCACTCAGGAGCAGTGGCTTGCCAGCCAAGGTGACCGGAAGAAGGGGGAGCCTTCTTCCGCGACAAGCGGTCGCAAGCGTGGCAAGCCACGCAAGGCGCGCAGAGACGCCCAAGCCGGGGCGCGAGGACGTGCCAAGGGTGATGCCCGCGGAGGCGCCCAGGGCGACGCCGCCGGCAGGCACAAGCCGGCACGAGACGACGCCTGCCGCAACTGCGGCCAGCTTGGCCATTGGGCCAAGGACTGCCGACAGCCACGACGCGGCCAGGCCCACGTCGCACAGGCGAAGGAGGAGCCGGCTCTGTTCATGGCACATGCAACAACCGAGCTACCTCCAGCGGCACCGGCCGCAGCGGCTCTCCTCCACCTTGACGAGCCAAAAGCACACGCCCTCCTCGGCGACGACTCCGACAACGACAAGACTGATGGGTGGTGCCTCGACACCGGCGCCACCCATCACATGACCGGTCGACGGGAGTTCTTCACCGAGCTTGACTCTAGCGTCCGAGGCTCCGTCAAGTTTGGGGATGCCTCCGGCGTGGAGATCAAGGACGTCGGCTCCGTCATCTTCACCGCCGTGTCTGGTGAGCACAGGCTGCTCACTGGAGTATACTACATCCCCGCGTTGAGGAACTCTATCATCAGCTTGGGACAGCTGGATGAGAATGGTTCACACGTGGTAGTTGAGGATGGAGTCATGAGGATTTGGGATCGCCGTCGTCGCCTTCTTGCCAAGGTAACCAGAAGCGCAAATCGACTCTACGTCCTCAACGTGTAGGTGGCACAACCCCTCTGTCTCGCTGCTCGTCGGGACGACGAGGCGTGGCAGTGGCACGAGCGCTTTGGGCACCTTCACTTCGAGGCCCTGAAGCGGCTCAGTGCCACGGAGATGGTGCGAGGCCTGTCGTGCCTCGACCATGTGGAGCAGCTCTGCGACGTCTGCGTGTTGACGAAGCAGAGGCGACTCCCCTTTCCCCAGCGGGCAAGCTTTCAAGCCAAGGAGAGGCTCGAGCTTGTGCACGGGGACTTGTGTGGCCCGGTGACACCGGCCACACCGGGAGGACGACGCTACTTCCTGCTGCTCGTCGACGACCTCTCCCGCTACATGTGGGTGATGGTCCTCGGCAGCAAGGGAGAGGCTGCGGCCGCCTTCAGGCGCGCGCAGGCTGCTGCGGAGGCGGAGTGCGGCCGCAAGCTGCGCGTGCTGCGCAGCGACAACGGCGGCGAATTCACGGCGGCTGAATTCGCGTCGTACTGCGCTGATGAGGGCATTCAGCGCCACTACTCCGCGCCGTACAGCCCGCAGCAGAACGGCGTCGTCGAGTGGCGCAACCAGACAGTTGTGGGGATGGCTCGGGCCCTTCTCAAGCAGAGGGGGATGCCGGCTGTCTTCTGGGGTGAGGTGGTGGTGTCGGCCGTCTACATCCTCAACCGCTCGCCTACCAAGGCGCTCGACGGCAGGACGCCGTACGAGGCTTGGCATGGGCGCAAGCCGGCGGTCTCCCACTTGCGGGTCTTCGGCTGCCTCGCGTTCGCCAAGGAGCTTGGCCACATCAGCAAGCTCGACGACAGGAGCACTCCGGGAGTGTTCATCGGCTACGCGGAGGGCTCGAAGGCCTACCCCATCCTCGACCCGAAGACACAGCGTGTGCGCACGGCGCGCGACGTCATGTTCGACGAAGGGCGAGGATGGGCGTGGGACAAGGCGGTGGACGACGGCTCGGCTCCGACGTACGACGACTTCACTGTCGAGTACGTCCACTTCGAGGGAGCTGGGGGACTAGGCAGCTCTTCTTCGGCGAGCACGTCTACCCCAGTCCCCGAGCCTCCACCGACCCCGGCGCCTGCTACTCCGACAGCACCACGCTCTCCAGCCAGGACCTCGGCTGTGATGAGTTCTTCGCCGGCTCCACCACAGCCGGCAACGCCACGCACTCCAGCACCGACAGGCACCACTCTGGGCACGTCTACTCCACCACCAGCTCGTGTCGAGCACAGCCTGGTTGAGCTCGCTACTCCGCTCTCTCATGACGAGGAGCGCATCGACGCGTACCACGACGGCGAGCCGTTGCGGTACCATACGATGGAGAACCTTCTCGGCGACCAGCCGATGCTGGGACCGGTGCCTCACGACCTGGAGGCGCAGTTGCACCTTGCGTGTGACGACGGCGAGCCTCGGTCGTTTGCAGAGGCCGAGAGACACGCGGCATGGCGCGCCGCGATGCAGTTGGAGATGGATGCGGTTGAGAAGAACCACACCTGGGAGCTTGCTGACCTTCCTCGTGGTCACCGCGCGATCACCCTTAAGTGGGTGTACAAGCTGAAGAGGGATGAAGCTGGTGCCATCGTCAAGCACAAGGCTCGCTTGGTGGCACGAGGTTTCGTGCAGCAGGAGGGGGTCGACTTCGACGACGCCTTTGCTCCCGTGGCACGGATGGAGTCCGTGCGACTCCTCCTTGCGCTAGCTGCCCAGGAGGGCTGGCGTGTTCATCACATGGACGTCAAGTCGGCGTTCCTTAACGACGACTTGAAGGAGGTCTACGTGCACCAGCCGCCGGGATTTGCGATCCCCGGCAAGGAGAGCAAGGTGCTCCGCCTGCGCAAGGCCCTCTACGGCTTGCGACAGGCACCGAGGGCGTGGAATGCCAAGCTGGATTCCACGCTAAAGGGGATGAGCTTCGAGCAAAGCCCGCACGAGGCGGCCATCTACCGACGACGCAGTGGAGAAAATGCTCTGCTGGTGGGTGTCTACGTCGACGACTTGGTGATCACCGGCACCAAGGATGCAGAGGTGGCGGCATTCAAGGAAGAGATGAAGGCCACTTTCCAGATGAGTAACCTAGGGCCTCTCTCCTTCTACCTGGGAATCGAGGTGCACCAGGATGACTCTGGGATCACGCTTCGACAGACCGCCTACGCCAAGCGCGTCGTTGAGCTAGTTGGGCTCACCGACTGCAACCCAGCTCTCACTCCGATGGAGGAGAGGCTGAAGCTGAGCCGCGACAGCACGACGGAGGAGGTGGACGCTACGCAGTACCGGCGTCTTGTGGGGAGCCTTCGCTACCTCGCCCACACACGGCCAGACTTGGCATTCTCCGTCGACTATGTTAGTCGGTTCATGCAGCGACCGACGACGGAGCACCAGCAGGCTGTGAAGAGGATCATCCGCTACGTTGCGGGGACTCTCGACCACGACCTCTACTACCCTAGGTGCCCTGGGGCGGCACACTTCGTCGGGTACAGCGACAGCGACCACGCCGGCGACATCGATACCAGCAAGAGCACGAGCGGGATCCTCTTCTTCCTCGGCAAGTGCCTCGTTAGCTGGCAGTCGGTCAAGCAGCAGGTGGTGGCCCTGTCCAACTACGAGGCCGAGTACATAGCGGCCTCCACCGTTTCGACTCAGGCGCTCTGGCTCGCTCGACTGCTTAGTGATCTTCTCGGCAGAGACACTAGAGCGGTGGAACTCAGGGTGGACAACAAGTCCGCTCTGGCCCTTGCAAAGAACCCCGTTTTCCATGAACGAAGTAAGCACATCCGGGTGAGGTACCACTTCATCCGAGGCTGTTTGGAGGACGGGAGCATCAAGGCGAGCTACATCAACACCAAGGACCAGCTTGCGAACCTGCTTACCAAGCCCCTTGGAAGGATCAAGTTCCTTGAGCTCTGCTCTAGGACCGGGATGGTTCAACTTTCCCACAAGACGACGCACAAGACTTAGGGGAAGAATGATGGATAAGTCTGACTGTTGTGGTCTTTGTGGGGTTGTTGTGGTCTTTGTGGGGCTGTGCTGGTCACATGATCTTTGTGGCTGCATGGTCTGTTTTTAGGACAGTATAGGACAGCATCTTAGACTAGAGGACAGCATCTTATACTAGCATCTAGAAGACAGCATCTTAACATCTAGGACAACATCTTAGACTAGCATCTTGGCATATGTTTGGCTGTCTAGCAGCCTATAAATATGTATCCCCAACCCCTCGGGTTGGCATGGCATTGAGAAATAAACCAGAAATTTGTCCCAACTCCTAGTGTCATCCTCTCTCGATGAGAGTAAGAATTCTGCTACTACCAAGAGTGCGAATTCAGCAACTAACATACAAGGCCTCGCTTTGTTGCAAAAGGATACAAGTAGCGATATGGGATTGACTACGAGGACACTTTCAGTCCTATCATCGAAGCTACAACTATTCAACTTATATTTGTTACTAGCAGTCTCCAGAGGTTGGTTGGTTCGTTAACATGATGTCCATAACGCTTTTCTTCACGGAGTGCTTAAAGAAGTGTACATGTGTCAGCCACCTGGGTATGTAGATAAGACAACCAAATTTTGTTTGTAAGCTGGATAAAGCTATATATGAACTTAAGCAAGCACCATGTGCATTGTATGCATGGTTGTGTGGAAAATTGGAAGCTTTGGGGTTTGTACCTTCAAAAGCAGATACCTCATTGTTCTACTACAAAAGAGGGAAGCACATTATGTTTTGTTTTGGTATGTGTGGATGATACAATTGTGGCGAGCTCCTCTCATGAAGCAACTGATCCTTTACACAAGGATTTGGAGCGAGAGTTTGCGCTGAAGGATCTTGGACCTTCATTATTTCCTATGTATTGAGGTTAAGAGATCCCGTGATGGTTTGAAACTGTCACAGGAAAGGTATGTTGCTGACATTGTATAGCCGGCATGGGTCAATATAAGCCAATTAATACTCCACTCTCCAACACTAAAAAGCTTAGTATCACTGCAGGAGATAAGCTTGGACCAGAAGAATCGACAAGGTATAGAAGTATAGTGGGGGCATTACAATATCTTACATTGACAAGACCAGATATTTCCTTCTTTGTGAACAAAGTCTGTCGGTTTCTTCATGAGGCGACTACATCACATTGGAGTGCTGTAAAGAGGATATTGCAGTGTGTGCAAGGGTCTGTAAGTCTAGGGCTTAGAATTGGGAGGTCTCAGTCCATGATGGTAAGTGCATTTTCATATACAGATTGGGTAGGTTTCCCCGATGATTGGAGATCAACTGGTGGCTTCATTGTGTTACTTGGATCAAATCTAATCTCATGGTGTGCAAGGAAACAAGCCACAATTTCACAGTAAAGCATAGAAGCTGAATACAAGGCACTGGCTAATACGAATGCAGAGGTAATGTGGATTCAAAAATTACTTGATAAGTTGGGAATTGTACATCCTCCTGCAGCTCCTCTATGGTATGACAACATTGGCGCTACATATCTATTAGCAAACCCCATGTTTCTTGCTCGTATACTGAGAACATTGAAATAGATTTTTATTTTGTGAGAGAAATGGTAGCGTAGAAACTACTTGATATTCGGTTTATTCATTCTATAGATAAGCTTGCTGATGGGTTTACAAAACCGGTTGTGGCAGCCAAGATAGATAAATTCAGAACTAATTTCAACCTAGTGGCCAACTAAGATTGAGTGGGGTTGTTAAGATACGTGTTATCTAGTAGTGTCGGTTAGGCGTGTTTCATGTCTTGTAATCCAAGGTAGATAGTTTGTTATAGATGTATCTATCCTATTGTATCTCGGTTTGTTGTACAAGCCACGCCAGGGGTTGTTCCTGATCCATATAACTTGCAACCAAGCCCTCAGAAGAGGCAACTCGTTCCAGCCATTTTCACATTGACCACTCATGAATTTTACACTAGAAATTGATGTGCTTATGAGAAATGTGATGGTTTAACACATTCTATTCGTCAAAGCAAAGAAGTGGATTATTTTTCAAAACTATATGTAATCAGACGATCCTTCGCTATCTTATTCCTCAAACCAAACACTAGATTGAATTAGCTGTAGATAAGCACCATACGTTGTGAATTAAGATTGAAACACTAATAAATCATATGTTAAATGACAGCACAATATAATACAAGGAAAAAAAAAGTAAGTGTACTAAGCCTGTGTGTATGCATATAACTCACCGAGGTAGAGGCGCTCGTAGCCTCCAGGAATAACATCTGACGAAGTTCTTGCAGGTATTCCTCAGCACGATCTGCGGTTGAAACAAATCCCAGGGCAATCCACCTGTGAATCAGGTCTCTCTTCTCTATGACGAAGCCTTTTGGGAAGGCAGAAAAGTATACAAAACAAGGCCTCAGATAATAAGGCATGTAGTAGTAACTAATCTTCAAGGATGGCAGCACTGCAGTTGCAGCTGTCGCGGTCGTTGGATCACGTTCGCCTTCCCACAACTCACTCTTAAGCGTCTCTTCCCACTTGCGCAACGGCATATCTAGCAGACGGTCCCCAAGGGATTTGACTGCCAACGGTACGCCACCGCACTTCTTTACTATTTTCTCACCGACCTTTAAGAATTCATCATATTCTTCAGATCCATTTGGGAACGCTTTATCTTTGAATAGCTTCAAGCAATCATCATATGGTAAGGCATCCAACTTGAACGGCAAATCTTGATTCATCCGCTTGGCAACCTGTTCGCTTCGAGTGGTCACAATTATCTTACTACCTGGTGCACCACCTTTCACTTTCAGCATCGCTTTTAACTGGTTCAAGTTGCTTGTGTTTTTTTCCCACAAGTCATCCAAAACAATGAGATACTTCTTTCCACTTAGGATGGTTTCCACGCGCTTCTGCACGGAGGACAGGTCATACTGGTTACTCTGTCCATCTACTTGGGAGATAATTGATCGACCAATCTTTTCATTGCTAAATTTTGTGGAGACATAAACCCAGACGCAGATATCAAAATCTCTCTTAGTTGTACTGTCATCGAAAACCATTTGGGCTAGAGTGGTTTTACCCAAACCACCGAAGCCATAGATAGGGATGATGGCGTGCTTGCAATCTTCTTGCAGCAGCTTCATCAACTCCGCCTTGTCTTTGTCCCTCCCAACGATACCTTCTTCGAGGCAGGGGCCTGTAGCCCGCGCCTGGATCACGTCCTGTTCGCCAGAGCTTGTGTCCACCGTGGATTCGAACCTCCTCAACTTTTCTATGTTTTCCAATCTTCGTCTCATGCCCTTCAACTTGCCAGGCATGGTCAGTCGCAGCTTTACTGGAATGGAGATCTCCTGCGAATTCATCATATATATAGCCTATTAGTATTAATTAGAAAAGGGAAAGAAATCTTAACGAAAATATATATGGGCATCAACAAAAGCGCTGGAAACCTACCGTTGTAGAGTTGTTACTCTGGGAGCCATCTCTATTTCTCAGAATATCACCTTCGAATTTCATTATCATGTCTTCCATGTCATAGGCTGCTGCCTTGAGCTTTCTCATCCATACGGGGACGTCACCATCTTTCATCAGCCTCTTCTCCGACTTAACCATGCCTTCATGGATGCTATCCACAGTATCCTTGAGGGCTTTCAGCTCATCACCGAGCTTCAGCTGCGAGGCGATGGTCTCCCAGATGGCCGTACCTAGCATGCCGGCGACCTGCTTCAACGCCGCCGAGGCGAGCAACTCGCCGACCCCCACCATGGCAGAAAGGGCCGCAAACCCGCAACCTGCCAACCAGGCCGGGTGAGGAACAAGCCAAGAGATAACGGAGAAGACAAGGTTCTGTGTTTGTCCCCTGAAAAATCCGCAACCCTGCAGCGAACTCAGTATCGATTGAAGTGGCTCGACCTTGGAAAGTTGGAAGTGCGCCCCCAATCGAGTTTTTTTTTGCAAAGGAAAAGAAAGCGATTAAAATATTCAGCACTCACCGTGAGGGTACTGGTGAAGCCGGCCCGTGGGTGGGGGAGGATCCGGCGCGACGGCAGCCTAGGGGACCAGCCCAATTTCTCCTTCCATCTGCCTCGTGATTAACACGACTGAAGAGGGAGACGGGAGGAGGAGCCTGTGTGAAGCGATGAGCAACAGGCTGGTGCCTTTATCCGGATAAAACAAAGGCTGCTGGGTGTGAGGGAGACGCGAGGGTTCTTTACAAAGTTTGGGGAAGCGATGTACTAAATTTCTAATTTGAACAACACCAAGACCGGTACCAAAATCTATAGGGCCAGATTTTTTTTATTTTTTTGGTTATTGGTAAATTGGTTATTTTGGCATCCTCCTTGAAGGGCAAAATGGAATTTCCCATCCCATCCCCATCTGAATCCATCACCGTCACGATGCAGCCTGCAGGCGGCCAGCAGGGGCTCAAACGGAGCGGCAATGTGGCACGCGCGTCGAGGCACTGCGCAAGGCATGGCAGATTTTGCAGCAGCACCAGAATTTGGGAGAAATAGCAAGTCTGCAAGTGCCCAGCAATGCAGCGGCACCAGATTTTGCAGTGCAAAGGCCCTCCAGGAAGCCAGCACCGTGGTCGGAGAGGAACCGCATGTGATGGAGAAGCAGAGGCCTCGCCGTAGCAAGTGGAAGGGTCTAGCCGGACGCAGATTCATTGACTTTACTTCGGAAAGTCACGTTGTAACTTTCCCTACGCTATTCATCGTCCAATCAAGATCCAACGAGGGAGATGGATTCAAGGCCTGTGACCTGTTTCTTCTTTCACGCGAACGTCTCCATTCGTTGCACCGGACCTCCGCGGCTCCGCGTGCGCCTCGCCGTCAGCCGGCGGCCAGGTGGCTCGAACTCCGAGTCTCCGAGAACCTCGGACGAAGCCGTCGGCCACTCGGCATCCATATGCTTCACGATGACCTCGTATGCCTATGTCGCCATCACCTCGCACAGGAGCGCAACCATGATGGCACCGGTGGTCAGGCCGGCCTGGGCGCCCGGCGGAACGCCCCACCAGCGCAGGTTGTCCAAGAACGCGAGCACATTGTAGGAGCATATATAGCAGTGCACGGCATCGCAGCTTGCCACACCGCAGTTCTCCTTCACCTCGCTGCCATCCGCGCCTCCCCGGAGGGACCGGAAGTACCCGCGACGGCCCCCCGCTCGCCGCGCCCTGTGCCCACGCCGACCGGTCGCTCACCACGCTGGCCGTCCACGCACACAGCGTTGGCCGCCAGCTCGCCACACCGGCCGTGCACGTTCGCAGCGCCGCCCACTGCGATGGCGGCGCGCTCGCCGCGTCCCATGTCCGCGACGGTGGCCGTTCGCCGTGTCCGTGATGGCGACGGTAGCCGCTCGCCGCACCGCTCGCCATGCCCTGTGCCCACGCTGGCCGGCCACTCGCCCCACCGCCCCACGTGGTGGCCGTGCACACACGCAGCGCTGGCCGCGAGGTGTGTGCTCGCCACACCGCCCCACGTGCTGGCCGTGCATGCACACAGCGTTGGCCTCGAGGCGTGAGCTCGCCACGTCGGCCGCGCACGCTCGCAACGCTTGCCGCAGACCTGCAGGGAGGAGGCCCGGACGACCATGGAGGACCTGGTTCGGTACATCACGACGGTGAACAGCAGGAAGAGCAGGAGGTCGGTCTCCAGGCCTGCCGCGCCCGGCTGCCGCAGTGACGACTCCGGCCGGCGCATGGTCCGGTATCGCTCTTCCGGTTGGTGACTGCCACACCGTGACGCCGCAGACATCTCGCATCGTGCCGCGCTGCCGCAGGCATCTCGCATCGTGCCGCGCTGCCGCAGGCCTCTAGCTCCTCCAGTGCCTCGCGTCGCTGCCGGCCTGCAGCGCCGAACCGCCGGCGGCATCTCGCATCGCGTTGCGTCGCGCCGCCGCAGCCCTCCCGCGCCGAGCCGCTGGCGAGCCCGCTCCCGCTGAACGCGAAGTTATGAACAACCAGTAGTCGAGCTTCAACTTCTGCACATGGCCGGCGCCGGCGCCGTCGTTGGAGCCTGGCTCCCCAACCTTGTGTGGCGCTGCTCCTCCGCCTGCCACCAGACTACCAGAGTCGAAAGGAAGAGCGACGAGTGACTGACAGATGGTCCCAATAGCTGTGAGGAAGTATAGCCTTTGGATCTGATTTGGACGGCAGAGATGGAGAGAAAGTTACGTTGTAACTTTACAGAGCGAAGTCACTGGATCTTAGTCCGGTCTAGCCCTCCTGGAGTGTGGCCCACACCTCCGACGCGGCACGAAGACCTGACGACAGCCCAGCCCTCCACCTCCTCCAGGCTCTAGCACGGTGCGGGGATCTTAACAGCGGACCGACACTCCACATCCTTTGCACGTAACAACAATAATCATATTGGAGGTCTGGCCCTCCTCTATCTCCTGTCGTCCTCTGGCGGTGTGCGGTCGCTGCACAGAGTTGGCACGAAGGGACGGACACGAGAATCAGCTTCCACCGTACACGTGAGAGGGTTACGTGAAGGCATAAGCTCAGTTACCTTAATACCCTCTATAATACAAATTATATTTAATAAATAATATTTCTCAATTAGCTAGCTAAAAAATAGAAAAAAATAGAAGTACCTGATGGTACTTTTCTAACCATTGTAAAAGAACTCGAATATATAGGGTCTATTTGGTTGGGCTTTTGGTGCCAAAAGCCAAAAGCCTAATCAAAGGGTCTGCTCTTCTAGGCGGTTTTTTTTAAGAAGCAGCAGCTTTTCCGTAATACAGTTTTGAAAGCTGGTTTGACCCTACTTTTGGCTTTTGGCTTTCTGCTTTTCAAAATTGGTAGAATAAAAAGCTCTTCCATAGTTGTTTCAAGAGAGATAAAGATAGAAGGTATATTTTATACTTGTTTAACCAAACAACTTTCAGCTTTTCTACAGCTCACAGCCCACAGCAGCTTTCTCACAGCTCACAGCCCACAACAGCTTTTTTCCACAGCCACAGCTCAACAAAACACACCCATGATGTAATCCTTTATTACGGTGGTGGAAAGTACTATCAATACTTAGGCCAGTTTCATTGGGAGTTTCATGTGAGTTTCATTTGCATTAAATATGTTGTCGTATAAATATTTTTTATGACATGACAATGTATTTAAGAAGAGAGAGAAGAAATAGGTTTCATTCAGATGAAACTTTCTTGCACAATTACCAACCATATATGAGTCATGGAAATTAAATGCATATGAAACTATAAAATAAAACTTTGCATTGAGGCCAGTTTCAGTAGGGGTTTCATCTCCCAATTTCTAATGCACCCATATTTTGGAAACAGTACAGAAGAATTTCATCCCCATACAACTCTCTCTACTCTCATGAAACTTTTATCTTCTCTCTTCATCCAGACAGTGTCATGTCAGCATATTTAATGCACATGAAACTCTATGAAATCCCCATTGAGACTGGCCTAAGAAGGAGTGTTTCATCTAAGTTTTATTGTCTTGTAAACAACGTCACGAAACTTTTCACTAAGACTGACCTTAAGTATTCTCTCCGTTCTAAACTTATAATTCATTCCAAATTATAACACGTTGGGAGAAGTGTGTGGTGACCGTCTAGTTGGGGACTGGGAAGAAGTGTGAGAATAAATCCAGGTAAAAGTTTTTTTTTTTTGATAGAGGGACCAAGTAAAAGGTTGGCAAAACAGAAACGTTATCTTCTCACGATGAATCTCCAACTCATAAATCCAGATCGTGCACCGTGCTCCACACAGCGTACGGGCGAAGCACAGCATCCAGCCCGGAAATTCGCTGCGTGCGCTTGGCCGCTTGCGCCCTGGACCGTGACTCTTGGTCAAGTCGTCCGTGTGCCGACTGCCGATGGCACCACACACTGTCATGCAAAGCTTATTCTTCCGTTCGGCAAGTCAAGTCAATTGGCCGGCAGTGAGCCAGTGAAAGTGAGAGCCGACGCGCCAAGTCTGAGCAATTGGAACTCTCCGGTTACCCACCTAATCCACGTAGTAAGGTGACTAATAAGGTCTGTGTGCTTTCTGCATCTCCTATCCTATTCTTCGGGTGAATTTCAGTTTTCACCCAATCACCTACAACTGCAAACTCTGAGATGGACTCACCTTCGCGACCTACGCTGGTGTTTGGTTTATTTCGTGGAATCACCTTCGCGGCTTCGCCCGTCAGACCTGTCCCCGTGAAAGCCTGTTACACAGACCAGCAAATATATATGGCTGTGCTTGTCCGTTGCAACCAAAATGGTACGCACCAAGAAAGTAACTTAATTTATGTAGGAATAATCCATCCTTTTATCACGTATAATAAACAATATTTGCATATACGTGGAATCAGGGCCTTGAAGACTTAAGAAAACTCATCCATCATCGAAGAAGCATAATCTTTAACTTTTTTTTTTTTTTTGGCGAAAGGCATAATCTTTAACTTCGATTCGGTCGGTCCATCAAAATCTCATGTCCTGTTACAGCATCGAAGATTCAGTGCACTTGTCGACACTAGCTGACCGGCTCTCTGGGAACTAGCACTTTGCGTTTCTCAAACCAAACAAATCGAAAGGCCTAGTTTCGAATTTGAAATCAGATGATCCGCTGCCACTTTCAGGACCAGTGAGGTGATATCGCACGCTCACACCTTCGACTTCGAGTCGAATCTACCTTGGCCCAATACCCCTGATAGGTGCGACATTTGTTTGGAAGGACATGTCCTGAAAAACTTCCGTAATCAAAATACCGAATACAGAACTCTGGGAGTATGGATTGATCATGATGCCTGTTGACTCCAGAGGACATTTACAGTGCCTCATACTACTACTACTACAGTACAGTAGGACAGTAGGAGTATAGATCAAATCTACCCATCAGTAATTTCTGCAGGTTTAATCATTGTTACAATTCGCTAAAATTAGGTCCAAGTTATGCCCTTCCACAGCAAACGGCAATTGAAATATCCTCACTAAGCGGTGGGATGTACAGAGTACAGACCGGTCAGCGGTGACCTTGAAAGGCATGCGGGTGCCTTGTTGCGCCATTGTTAAGTTGCAGCATATGCCATAGTTCATTAACTTGCTCTATCTATAAGTACAATCAATAGTGCAAGCAGGAGACACTAGTTCATATGGATGGATCGGCCGGAGTAAGCAACATCTCTATGCAGGCAAGGAGGGAAGATACAGATCGTCAAGAATTGGCAACTGATGCAGAACAGCCCTTGTCCAAACTTCAAGCCTGTAGAATAGCAAGATATTTGTTAGGCTGTTGTGCCTATACCACAATAATGTCTGGGGAGCTAGGCGATAGTATGAAGCTTATTATAAGCACAACAAAGGAGGGGGCATCATTGGTCAGTGACACTTCTCTATGATATATATTAGATGCTAAAACTTTTTCTTACATAAACGTCACAGATAAAACTCTTAACTGTCAGGTTTATACATATTAAGAGGAATCTAAGGCAATATAAGAGTTGCTTTGCTTTTCTTCAACTTCCTAGTCTTGCTTTCCTGTAACTGTCTCGGTTACCCTTTGACTGTCTTCTTGTTTTTAGTAAAATCTCAGTAGGGGCCTCGACCCTCCTGTTCCCTCAAAAAAGGCAATATAAGAGCGGACCCTAAATGTGTTTCATACATAAACTGTCAGGTTTATTCAAAAGAGTTTACCTCAAATGTGTTCCGCGCGTTGTCCCAAGCACCTCCCTCCAGCGCTGAATGCAGAGATGGCAATCTGAACGCAAACGACATAGAAAACATGTCAAGAATTTACAGTGATTTTTAGTTTGTTACCGGAAAATAAAAAGAATTTACCAACCTGGACAAGACAAATGAGTGGCAGAACTCCAGACAGACCTCGACAGTGGACTAAAATTCCCCCAAAAAAATCAGACAATAAGAGGTTTGAGCACGACAAGAGCACCAGGGGATATCATCTCCCTCATGTTTGCATCAGTGGAGATCTTGATGCACGCCACGCACTCTGGCTTAGCGGTGTCCTCCATTCATGAGCCTCTGGACTTCCTCAGCAATCTTAGAGCCCAGCAATATCAATATTTCTCATCGCTTCAACTCTTCTACGATTAGATTGTCAATGTACTTTATCTTGCTCCAATCATCGCCTCCCTCGCTACATCTTTGCTTAAACTTTTTTGTGCATTTTAATAGTGCCAAGGTCTGCAAAGATGTAAGCCTCCCGATGCACTGAGGCAGAGTTTTCATCCAGTAGGTCTCAACTTTGAGCTCACGGAGAGAGGCCATGTCTCCCAACCAATCTGGCAGCTCCTTGATGTCTTCACAGTTCAATATCTCCAGCTTACGGAGGGACTTCCAGTCCTGAATGCACTCTGGCAACGGGACAGGACTGCTGCAGGTGTCAACAGTTAATTCTTCACAGTCGAGTTGTCGAAGAGAATCCAATGATTGTCCACTAGATAACTTTCCAATGTACTTGATTTCCAATTTGGATGGTGCAGATGTGGATAGCCCCATGACTTGCTTGAAAGATGGGCACCTAAATAACCATGCCATTGTGAGCATTTCACTTCCTGATATTATATACCTGGCGCTCCTAGGGATTGATGGCTCGAATATCACGTCCCAACAACAGTCTATCTCCAAATATTCAAGTCCAGGAAATAGATTCTCGGAGGGCAGGCACGAGGATTCCCACACTAACTTCCCTACCCTTGCCATGGTCACTCTTCTGAGTTTTTTATGCGGTTGCACGCTAGAGATGCGTATCAATGATCTGGTGGCATAGTCAAGAAGCTCTACACAAGAAGAGACTGACGAAACATGCAGATCTTCAAGACTTTGTAAATGATCTAGATGGAGATGTCCAGCATGAAAGTTAGAAAGATCCATGATCACAAGATTTGGAAGCGACTGCATCCAACAAGGAAAACCAGAATTGATGGGGTAGTTCTTTATGCAAAGCCTTCTAAGGTTTTGATGAGGCCGCAGCTTTTCTAGCGCAACGTTATCGATCATATCGAATTTTGAACTCCACTCCAGACTCAACAGCTGTAGCTCCTCTTTACCCACCAAATTGATTTTCTCAGCTTCCCAGCTTGATAGATGTTGAAGTTCATTAATATTTAGTTCAATAAGCTGGCGACTCGTAGTTTTTTCTAAAAGAGCTACGTCACTTGATGACCTGATGGAAACCTCGAGGCCCTGCTATCTCAGCAAAACAAAGACAAAAAAAAAAGGTGAACATCCTGCAATTGTCAAGCTGGGGTGCATAATATGTAAACCAATCTCTATGTGCTAATACAGCCTTTATGTAAACCATCGGACAATCGATGCTGGGCTAGTAGTACATGAAACCGGTTTAATATCAAGTAAGGAATAAAGATAATTGGTAACTACTCCCTCCGTTCTAAATTATAAGTCATTCAAAGAATCTTGGAGAGACCAGTTTGTATTTTTGATGTATTTTTGTTGCGACTCTCTAATCATATTTGAGATCAATAGATCACCCGTGTTGGTTCCACGGTTTCTTTCAAAAGACTTGAGTGTCGACTGATCTTGGCATGATGACTGGAAAGCATTATGATCGAGGGAAGAGTCGAGATAGTAGAGTTTGTGGCTATGTTTGGGGGAAGGGGGAAGCAACTGTGAATCCATATTTGAAAGTTAGAAGGGGGCAAGTAGTTGAACAATTTGTGAAAAGGTTTAGTTAGTAATGGGCCTCTCAAAAAGGATAGTAAGGGATGCATAATTTTAGGGACTGTTTGGTAGGGCTCCTCCTTGCTCCGGCTCCGGCTCCTCCGGAGGAGCCCTACCAAACGTTTTGGAGGAGCAGCCGTTTTCAGTGAAAAACAAAGGAGCTAAAGCTGTTTTGGAGGAGCCACAAATTTCAAAACAGCTCTGGCTCCTCCAGAGGAGCCTTGCCAAAAAACCCCTCATTATTGGCATAAATGCCATAGCCATGGGATAGGAGTGAGAAAAAAAGATGAAGCAAGATACAACAGCTTTAAGATAAAAAGTTTATCCACGATAAACGTATATAGTGTTGGGCCTTGTTGTGGTACTCCAATTATAACTTGTACTCCCTCTGTTTCAAATTATAAGTCACTTTAACTTTTTTTTTCATCCAATTTGCTATGTATCCAGATGTATTATTATATCTAAATGCATAGCAAAATGGATGCACCAAAAAAATTAAAGCAACTTATAATTTAGAATGGAGGGAGTAGGAAGTAAATAGCCCAAATCAATCACAGCCATTGATTTTTGAAATTATGAAGTAATTAAATAACTAAAAACCCCGAAAAAGAAAAAGAAATCCAAGGAAAAGAATATCTTATTGATCATTTACCATGTATGTTTACTCGTTATATGAAGGTATTACGTACAATTAATATGGTAACCAACATGCAGCACATGGAAGGCTATATTCCTAGGATCAATATGTGCTTATTACCGTGACTGATGGATGAGTGTCTTATTTATTGAACGTGAATAGGGAAAGGACGAGACTCTAATTAACAGATGCGGAAGTGGACGTGCGGCACTAGCGTCGTTCTAATTAACAGCTCGAAATTTCCATGACACATGTCTACTGTCTTTAACGTCCATAAAAATTTTGAGCTTGTTGTGAATGTTTTAATTAAATTTCAAATAAAACCTAAATTTGAGTATAAATTTTGTTAAGGAGAATTGGATTTTACTGAAGCATGTATGCTAAGAAATTACATGACAAAATACAATTCTTCCAAACATAAACACGAATGACATTTGAAAAAGCATAACCATAGGACGGCTTTTATAAAGAATCTTATTATTCTTCTATGAAAATAAAAATTGCCTTAGAGATATACAATTTTACCTTAAGCCGTTTTTCATAATAATTGTTTTTGAATTTTGTTCCATTAAAGAAGACATCGTATTGTTGCATTTAGAAAATATAAAAAAATTGTAACATCGCATTCAATCCATAAAAAACACTTGTTTACACACTCACATATTGGACCTAGGTCTAATCAATAGATCCACCCATGCATGAGATCGATCATTATCAATCACATTAGAGTTAACAAATCCAATCACAAGATATTTTGCCTATTTTCTAAAATAAGAAGACGCAGTTAGAAATCTCGAGCCTCAGCCCCCGTGCCGTCCCCATGCAGGCGACATGGGCGGCCCCTCCCAAAACCCTAGCCACCACCCTTCTCTCCCCTTCCGTCGCCGCGCCGCCGCCGAAGTTGGCCGCCGGCAGGGCCTTTTGACCGACCGGGATGGTGGCGGCGGGGCCTCCCTCCCTCGCTTTTCAGTGGCGCACGCGGCAGCGAGCTGGCCGACCCTCCCCCTGCGCGAGCTAAGTGGAGCTCGGCGGGGTGGCTGCCGTGGCTGTGGCGACGCCAACCGATGCCTGGGCAGGTGCATGGGGACGGCGGTGGGGCTCCTATCCTCCTCTGCTTGTCCGCTCCTCCAGATCCTTGGCGACGGCGGCGGAGTTGGCCAAGACATCCGGTATGGGGCCTGGGTGGCTAGATCTGGAGCCCTGGTGGTCGGCCACGGCTGGAAGTTTCCGGCGGCAGTTGGCGGTAGCGGCCAGTGGTTGTGCAGGCATGGGGGTGGTGGCAGGGCTTCTCTCCTATTCTCCGCCTGTCCCTTCCTTCACGGCCTGGCGGCTGCGCATGGCTTGGCGGGGGCTGCTGTGGCCGTGGCCAGCTACGGCCGGGCCAGATCTGCTTTTGCCCCTTGGGGTGGTAGTCCATGGCCATCTTCTGGACCGGCTGCGACCAAGCCACGGCGACGTTGGTCAAGATGGAGGTGGCGGCGTAGGATGGGGCGCCGGGTTCGTGGCCTAGCGGCTGGATTCGACGCCCCTAGTGCAGGGCGTGGCGCCCGCGGTGGTCGGGGCACGCGCCTCGTGGCTGCCGGCGGTGGAAGTCGACAGCGACTGTTGCCAGAGCCGGCGACGGTGGTCGTGCGGCGGTGTTACACGAGCGGCGGAGCTAGGTCTGGCTCTTCGTGCGTCCAGTTGGAGTGGGTGGCGGCCGACGCAGCCGTGCGGCTGCTCCGTGCAGCCGGTGCGTCGATGCCCCTCTGAGAGGGCTTCAATGGGGGAGGCGGGACAACGACGACGACGGTGATGGCTGGCAAGGGGTCCGGCTATTGGGCCGATGTTCGTGCTAGAGGGTTCTTGGTTGAAGACCTTGGCGACGGCAACGCCGGTGGGTGCCGCTTCCCTATTGGGGGCGTCGTGTTTCCCCCTCTAGTATTGTCATCCAAGGGTGAAAACTCGGTCCACTTTGGATGTGCGATGGCAGCGCCATTGGCGTCGCTCCCTTCCTGAAGGCGTTGCATTTGGATGATCGTCGTGGCTTCGAACCGTTGATGGCAAGGCATGACTTCGTGTCTGGAAGTCAGAGCTGCTCTTCACAGGGTTTGAGCTTGGCAGCGATGACCGGTTGCGACCGGTTGCTTCGGGCCCGTCGATGGGTGGCAGTTGGTGTGGCCTGCCATGGGAAGTCGGAGCTGTTAGCAGCATTGTTTCCATGTTCGGCAACGATGACCCATGGCAATATGTCGTATTTGTGCTCGGCCACGTCGTGTGGGTGGTTAGCCCCCCGAGTGCCTTGTTTGGCATCTTATCGGGCTAGCCTTCTTGTCCATAAAATTTCTTTCGTCTTAATTGAGTGATAGAGTGACCTTGGTTTCAAAAATAAATAATTAAATAAAATAGGAAATATATTTCTTCCATTTCCTCCTAGGAGGTAATATATCTCTACCCATGCATGAGATCGATCATTATCAATCACATTAGAGCTAACAAATCCAATCACAAGATATTTTGCCTATTTTCTAAAATAAGAAATATATTTCTTCCATTTCCTCCTAGGAGGTAATATATATTAAAAAGCATTTAGATCAACGGTCCATAGTCATTTGAGAGTAACATATAGCAAATCCCTATAGTGTTCGTGGTGATGTATGCCCTGGGGCATATGAAGGGTGAACCTTTACAATAAAACAAGGACACGATACTATTTACAAACAATATTAAAAAAAAGAGCATTAAAAAATCCAAATAAAAAGAGCATTAAAATCCAAATTTTATAATAAAAAAGCTAGCTATCTGCAGTATCTGTGCAGACCATAGTGCTAGTTTATTCTCTCGGAATTGTGTTAGGTCCCTATCTAGCTACGGTAGTTTGACTCCTTTTTAGCTTCAGTTGCTTGGTTGTTTGGCCATTGGTTAGCAATAGTCCTGTTGCAGCTCGGAGTTGATTTAGTTACGACAATTTTTGTAGGCTCTCATTGTCCCTTTCTGACCATCTTTTCAGTCATTATAACTTATATATAAATTTCTAATACTTATATCTCTTCAAACCACGGGTTTAGGAACTAGTGGTAACTAAAAGCAGGGCATATTACCTGTACTTTGATGCGCTTGTCGTAGTCTTCTCCTGAAATGCTGCATCGCTCACGCAGTTTATAATTACATTGCTCAAGAGTCAATGTCTTCAAGGAGGTCATACCCTTGATGACATGAGGCAAGCACTGCAATTTGGGAGCGTGAACTTCTAGCTCCTCGAGAGACGTCAGATCCCCCAACCAATCGGGAAGCACAGAAAAATTCCAACAGTCCAATATCTGCAAGCTCCTAAGGTTTTGACACTTCTGGATGCCCCCTGGTAAGGTGGTCAGATCACTGTTGGATTCAATAGTCAATTTACACAGGTTGATGCCGTGTTGGAGAAGCTCTAAACCACCAGAGAAGCCAAGGATATTTGTTTCTGCATCAAGAAGTCTAGAAAGGCATGAAGACCCAATAAATTTTCCGCGTGATAATTCTACCTCACTGCATGATTCAATTATACGCCTTATGCAACCTTGAAAACCTGAGTCAAGCGTCAACCTTGGGCATCCCATTACGATGAGGTGTTTAAGGAAAGGAAATATTTCGTCTCCTTGCAACTGCTGTTCGTCGTCATTCCAAGACATTTGTCCAGCAGGTGGCTCCAAATTCGTGGACCACACCTCCAAAATTTCCATCCCATAAATATGAAGTTCCCTCAGTCTCCGGAAGGGGTGCTTGCCTCCGTAAAAACTAGTACCCATTTCTCGGATATTAGGCATGTCTGAAATGTGCAGTTCTTCCAGATTTGCTAGCTGCCCTAGTGACGGGAGACGTTCACATCTTGGCAAGCCAATGAGCTTAATCTTCACAAGATTTGGAACATAGAGATTGGCATTGCTCATCCATGCACAAAATGCGGCACCCTGATAACCTCTTATCTCAAGCACTGCTAGGTTTGCATGAGGTTGGAGTCTTTGGAGAACTGCAGAATCGTCAGTATCAATTTTAGATAACCCTTGATCGAAATTAGTGTGTGCATTATCAGCCTGATCGTCAGGTTGTCTGGACCATCTCAAATACAACCTGTGGAGCTGGTCATATCTGGCCAACTCTCTAGGGTCAACTTCCGTGGCTTTCTTAACAAGCTGAAGGTTTGCAAGACATAGCTCTGTGATTCCAAAGTCTACATTTTCATGCAGAAGGCGAAAATCAGCTAAATGCATTGCCTGTGAAGGAAGATACACAGTTAGACCGTTATCAACCTTGCCTATTTTTCAATCCTTTTTTTTTTTCTAAAAGAGGAGAACCGAAGCACGGCCAAGAGAAATTACCTCATAAACAATCTTGATATGTAGAGTGTGAGGAATAGCCAATGATAGAACTTCCCCAGGGTTTGTGTACAAGCAATTCTCGCGTGATGATGAAGTAATTTTCTTCAATTTATACATTTGTTTTCTAGTTTTCAACTTATCCATTATGCACCCCCATGTTTTTGAGGCGTCGCCTAGTCGTCGCCTAGGCGACAAGGCGTGGCAGAGGGGCTGGGCGTCGGGGGCGCCACGACCTGGAGTGGTATGGCGTCCGCTTAATCGCATTAGGCGTCGCCTAGGACTGGTTTGGCGTCGGGCGGACGCCTACAAGCTCGCCGCGGACGCCGGATGCCAGTTCGCGAGGGGAAGGGCGCCAAAAGACCGTGGCCCTCGCCGTCGCGGGAAATCGACCGCGCAAAAGGAAATCGACTGCGCGGTGGCTGCGCGGCGAGAAATCGACTGCGCAGGGGGGAAATTGACCGCGCGGGAAGTAGATAGGCCCTTCCGCGCGGGAAATTTACCGTGCGAGGCCTTTACCCGCGGCCACGACTGAGATCGAGGGGAGAGGAAAAGAGAAAGGCGGCAGGAAGACCGGGCGACCGGAAGAGGAAGAGAGAAGGCGGCGGGCTTACCTCGAGCTCCGCTTGGCTGCTCCTCTGCTCCAGTCCACCGGCCGGCCGCCCCTGCTTCGCACATCGCGACTCTGCCTCTGCCTCGAGTCCGCACATCCGTCCGCACCTGCTCTGCCTTGCCTTGGTCGGGTACTTCCCCTTCCGCCTGGTATGCCTCTCGTCTCCTCTGCTTTCCCTCCTACCTCCTCTGCTTTCCCAAATATTTGAGGCGTGTACTCTGCAGTCTGCTTTCCCTCCCCTCCTCTGCAGCCATCTGCTTCCCTCCTCTTCCTCTGTTTCCTTCCCTCTTCCTCTGTTTCTTTCCCTGTCTCTCATGCTTTGTTACAGAGAGGTGACTGGAACTGCTCGAGTTCTTTGTTTTTACAGTTACAGCTAATAGCACAATGGCGAGTACATCTTCCATTACCAGCAATTATGATATTAGAAACTAATTTGTTGCTATTGAGTGATGAGAGATTTCAGATTTGCTATTTTGCTAATTTATTATGTTGTGCACTAGCACTCTTGGTAGCTAATTTATTATGGTATTACATGCTAAGACTTGCAATATTAAGGTATGATTTGCTTCTGAATTTTAGTAGCATATATATTAAGATGATCATATGGCGCCTAATAAATGTGTGTATGGCGTCGCCTAGGCGTCCGCCACAAACGCCTAGGCGTTGTGAAGGGGGTCGGGCGCCGCGCCTCGCCGCGGCGCCTCAAAAACATTGATGCACCCTAAATAATAAGTATCAACAGGAATCTTGTTCATGCAATCAAATTCAAGCTCCTGTAGTGATGGAATGGATGGCATATATTCAAGATCAAATTCCTCAGAGTTTGTTATCTTCAGTTTCTGGATGGCTTTGTGTTGAAGATAAAATCTCTCGTACCATTCCTCCTTGGTTTCGATGGCAAACTTCAAAGGTTCCTTATTGAAAAGATCAAGGGCATTATTGTGTATCTTGGATTTGGCAAAGTTCTTCAAAAATTTCTTGTCACAACCATCAATCACTAGTTCATCGGTCCTGATATGTACATCCTGTAGCAACGTAGCAGTTTCACGTGAACAGTTTTTGAAATGCATCTTACGTGCCAATATGGGAGCTGATGACCCCGTATCTGTGATGAACTCAACTTTACTCTCGTTGATGAAGTACTCGTCACAGTTGATGCTCGAATACAGCTTCAGATCTTGGCAGTATTCTATCTTCAGACAGCAAAGGGTAGGGACTGTTTCTTTGGCTGCAGATGGTGTGGGCGAAGATACAGGCAAATCTAACATCTTTCCTTTCCTTTTAAAGCCTATAGCTGATAAAAATCTTACACCTGCATTTTTCCTCTTATTCCCTTTCATTATCGCCTGCTCTGTTTCTCTATTCTCTTGAGAAAGATCACAAGACTGTGTCCTAGCTACATCTGGGGTCTCAGATTTTTCTGCATGATCTATATCCATGTCATGTATCCCCTGACAATTTGTGTTTGTATCCTGAATAAATCTCAAGGTGAATCCACTTGCTAGTGCAACCAGCGACAGTCGCTTTAGATTTTTGGATGGTAACAAACATGCTTTCTTAAGTTGGGGCATATTTCGAAGTTCAAGCTCTTCTATGTTTGATAGATTTGCTGGAGTAGGAAGATGGTCACATGATACAAGATCAGACAACACAAGTTTGACCAGATTTGGGAGTGTATAACGTATCCCCATAAGCCAACGAGGAAACATACTGTGGTTGTAGCCCTTTATAGCGAGATGCTTTAAATTTCGATGAGGCTGCAGGTGTTCGAGAACAGCCATTGTCTTCACTGTAGGTTCACTTGGTGTATACCATTCTGACGAGGACCACTCCAGACTCAAAGAAGCAAGCCGATGTTTCCTGCCCAGTTCGATCATCGCTGCTTCTTCCGCAGATATCACAGCCTCAAGACATCTGATATTAAGTTCACGGTGTGTTAGATCGAGGATGTTCTGAAGAAGGGTAATATTGCTGGAGTCGCCACCGCTTCTTGTTGAGACAACAAAATCCGGCAAGGTTAGGAAGTCCTCAGAAATGCCTTCTTTTGAGAACAGCGACAGCCCTCCTGCCGACAGATACTCAAGACGAGGCATGTTTTTAATTATCCCATTGAGCATTTTCAGGCTCAAGTCCTCGCCAGAAAAACCAGAGGCATGCCCTGTAGAGGAGCTTGGAGCTTCAGAATCTTTTATCACATCAAATCCTGATAATGGAACACCTGACAGGTTTAGGTACTCCAACTTCACAAATTTACCAAGAAAGTGAATAATGTTCTGAATGCGAGAACAGCCAGATAAGCTCAGGAACCGGAGTTTATTTAGTCTGGCAAAAGATTCAGAAAGGTTAATAAGTCTATCACAGTCAGATAAATCCAAAATCACCAGGTTCAGGCAGCCATCATTGTCGCCATAAAACTCAGGAAGCGCCTCAAGCCAGGTACAACCAGACATATTAAGATAAAGAAGTCCCTTCATTCTCTTGAATGACAGAGTATGCAGTTGCTTAAGCTTGGAGCAGAAGGACAGATTCAAATATTCCAAATTTTCCAGTTGACTGAAAGTGTCCGGTAGCATCTCAAGCTGTGAACATGATAAGTTCAGGAACGAAAGCATTTGCAGCTCTCCAAATCGTGAAGGTAGCTTCTGTAGGCTGGTACATCCTGATAGATCAAGGTGTACCAGATCTTGGAGTATGTGAATGTTATCTGGTAGCTCTCTAAGATTCGAGCAGCCATGTATATCCAAATAGCGTAGCTTCTGAAAGTCACAGATGGAAGTGGGACTATGGAGCTTTACGAGACTGGTATTTTCTGACAGATTTAATACTTGCAGGTGATGCAGGTTTCTCATAGACCTGGGTAGCTCCACAATTTGCATGCTTGACAAGTCCAAGACACGCAACCATTTAGTTACTGAAAAGGCATCCCTTGAAGGCTGATATCCTGTGCAGTCACTAAAATGAATAGCTCTTGCCTTCAAAGGCATATCTTTGCATTTTAGGTGTCCATCTTCGAAATTCGAGAACAACATGTACCGACAGATGTCCTTTTTAGCACCGGAGCTTCCATGATTGGCATCACAAATGGCTACTTCCTCAACAGCAACTGACCTTGCAAGTTCATGGACTAAATCGTGCATTTTGAATAATAAGTCATGAGGGTTGTTGGATTTGGAGTATCCTGCAGAAATCTGAAATGCAAATTTGCAGGTCGATTAGTGACGCAACAGATAGTTTGTATTTCCATGGTTCAACAGTACCTCAAAAGGAAAATAAAAATAAGGGCATGCAAATTTCACATCTTACAAATGGAATCGAGTTAAAACTTCACAGGATTGTATATTGTCACCTTCCATATAAAATCATATTTTTTCGAGAAAAAAAATATTACACATCTGCTGTGAACAATGCCACAATCAAATGGGTGGTTCTACTATTACGAGATAACTAGCAAATATGCTCGTGCGTTTTAACAGGAGAAAAGCTATCAAACGTTCATGGTAAACAGGATCAAAATGATATATAGCTATTTATGTTTTATCCTTTTCTATAAAATTTTAAAGCTATAGTTTATTTTACAATGAATATGGCATCCATAATATAAGCTAATGTTGGCGCTAATCCGACAATATCCTATTAAGCCCGTATCAAATTTAAAATACAATCTTGAGAGATTTATTCTCCCGTCGCAAAGCATAGAAATATTAACATGTAAATATATCATACGATACATGCATTGGTACAATTAAATATTGAGTTTTGTGATTTCCATTGTGGACCCATAACAAAATGTAATTCTAATCTTCGATTAAAGTCGATAAGAAGTTAGTTGCTGACGTGTCAAGGACTAGTTTGTCTGTTAAGATACGTGTTATCCATGTCTTGTAATCCAAGGTAGATAGTTTGTTATAGATGTATCTATACTGTTGTATCTCGGTGACGAGATCCTAACGTAGGGGTATGTTAAGCCTCGGGATCAAAGGTTTCCGACCGAGAGACCCCCCGACCGACCCTTTCAGGATCGCCTGGGGGCTCGGGGGCTATACCCATCGGGTACGCTCGCGCGTACACTCCGGCAAAGGAATCAGACCGAGTCCGAGCACGCCCGCCGCCTCTGCTTGGAACTCGGGGGCTCGCCCGAGCCTCAGGCTCCCGATCGACGGAAGCATGGACTCGATCCTTGGCTCCCTCCCGGTCTTCGGCGCCAGCCAAGGCCCGGGCACGACAGGGGCGCCCCGAGCCACCAAGGCTCAGGGGGCTCCCCAGCGCTGCCCCATAGGCACGGCTTTGTCAACCACTCCTCCGAGAAGGTCACACACGGGGCACGACGCAAGAAGACAAACTCCTCCTCTGGCTTTAGGGGCTCGGGCACTCCCAGTCCCGCACGTCAACCCCTCAAGCCAGCCGCCTTCACCACCAAGAAACCTCCAGAAGGTGCACCTAGTGGTGGCTGGTCCAAGCCGACACAGCCTGACACTCAGCGTGTCAGAACAGAGCAGCCGGACGACGCCCATAGCTTCTTCGGCTCCACGACATCGCCATGGTCCACACGACGCCGCTGCAAGACGCTCCTGGACTCCGGCCCATGTAGACCATAGGCTCAACTCCCCCAAACCGTCATGTACCCGACCTACCTCGAGATATAAGGGGAGGTCGAGATATAAGGGGTGGTACAAGCCACGCCAGGGGCTGTTCCTGGTCCATATAACACGCAACCGAGCCTTCAGAATAGGCAACTTGCGAACACATGGTTGATATGTGCCCATGTGTGATGACTGGTGAGTGATTGTCACGAGATGATCGAGCTTTAGTTTAGTTTTGAGACTAACCATGGCGTGAGTGAAGTGTGTGCAACATGTCTGTTGTCGTGTGATGTGCAGGTGTTGAGTGCTAAGATGGTCGAAGGTCAAACGAGTTTGTGCCGATGGACCAGGAGCGGTGAAGGACGGATGTGGAGGCTTAGACCGAGGAACAAAGGGCTAGAGGACTGACCGTGGACGGCTAGCACATACTTGGTGAAGCCAGTTCATCAAACCAGCTAAGTTGGTTCATCAAACCGGCTAAGCTGCCTCTCCCACCCGGCTAGGCTGTTTCCTCAGAGGGGCACAACAAAATCGGCTAAGCCAATTTTCCTAGGAGGTGTTGCCGCTGTGTTGCGTTTTCGCCTCCATCACTGCTTGTTCGGCTTTGTTGCTTCCGTGTTGCTTCCGCTAGTTGCTCTGAGTATTTTGTGGGTTCATTCGATCACCAGTTGGCCTGCCTGGACTCGCTTGGAAGATTTAGAGTTGGTGAGCACTTTGGGATTTTGTTGGGACAATGCACAATCTCGTCGGAAAGAAAATTTGATTTGGTTCCCATTCACCCCCCTCTGGTCACCTGCTCAGTCCTTCACAACTAGTTCCACCCATTTTCACATGGTAATTAGAACCAATGTCCTAATGGAACTCATCCATGGCATTCCCATCATCCTCGCTGCGTCTGCTTCTCCCTTGCTCGGTTTTCCAGTGACCGAGAAGCTCTCCCGCAACAATCATCAGATGTGGCAGGCTCAGGTCCTCTCCGTGCTGACGGGAGCACAACTCGCTGGATTCATAGAGGATGACAAGAACTCGGAGTATGAGGTTTGGGTGGCCAAGGATCAGCAAGTCCTCAGATATCTATTGCCATCGCTCTTGCGAGATATTCTATCGCAAGTCTCATCTGCAGAGACTACTGCCGCGGCATGGGCAGTGATCGTGGGGATGTTCGCCTCTAAGTCTCGAGCTTGCGTCATCAGCACATGTATGGCACTCTCCACGGCGTCCAAAGGGCATCCTCCATCAATGAATACTTCACCAAGATGAAGGCCCTTGCAGATGAGATGGTTTGCAGCGAGGAAGCTTGAAGACAAGGAGCATGACCTTGACTTCAATCTGGTGGTCTCTGTCATGGCCGCTCGGGTTGAACCCATCTCGGTCAGTGAGTTATACCCTCAACTTGTTAGTTCTGAGCAGAGGATGGAGCTCTACAGCAGGGGATCTCCGTCCTCTGCAACAATTCTCATGGCCGTGGTGGTGGCTATGGCTCAGGGCGTGGCCAGAAGGGAGGACGCAGCGGCGAACGTGCTTAAGGCAGTGTGTCTTCTAGCATCATCTACCAGCTCTACATCAAGGAGGGCCACACCATCATTCAGTCACTGTTCGCCTAAACAGTTGTTTAGCCCGTTTAAACACCGTGTAAACGCTACACGGTGGTGCACCGTTTCCGTTTAATCACCCGTTTACCCCGTTTAATTGGCCGTTTAGCCCGTTTAATGGGACGTTTTGCCCGAATAATGGCTAAACGGTAGGTGGCCGACTATTTACCGTTTAGCGTTTAGGAAAACACTGATTCAGTGCTACAAATGTTTCGATGCGTCCTTCACTAGCCCTCCCCAGAAAAGTGTGGTTTCAGCAACCACGTCATATGGGGACGGCAGCAACTAGTTAGTCGGACTCAGGTGCCATAGATCATGTCACCGGTGAACTCAAGAAACTGACCATCTGTGACAAAAGGACACCAGCAACGAAGAGGTGCATACTGCTAATGGGGCAGGTATGGAGATAGGTCATGTTGGTCATAGCATTTTGCGTTCCCCTACTAGTGAAATTCATCTTAACAACATTCTTCATGTTCCAAAGGCTAGCAAAAATCTGATTTTTATTAATCATCTAGCACGTGATAATAATGCTTTCCTTGAGTTTCATCCTGATCATTTTCTCATTAAGGAATGGGGACGAAGAGGACTCTTCTCAGAGGCAGATGTGAAGGAGGCCTCTACCCCCTAAAGTCGCTACTGAATAAACAAGTGTTTAGCGTCCTTCAAGCCATCTACATCCTTGTGGCAATATAGGCAATGCCATGCTTCCACTCCAGTAGTCTAGCAAGTTCTAAGTTGCCACAAACTTCCTTTTGTTAAAGATTCGAATAAAAATGCAGTCTGTGATGCATGTCAAAAGGGCAAGAGCCATCAGTTGCCCTATTCCTGATCCACTAGTGTGTCTGCTAGTCCTATGGATCTTATTTTTTATGTATGGGGTCCTCCTCCAACTTCGATTGGGCAAAAACCTTATTGTGTTAGTTTTATTGATGATTACAGCAAGTTCACCTGGATCTACTTCTTGTGCCATAAGTCATAAGTTTTCCAATGTTTTTGTGACTTCCATAACCTTGTAGAACAACAATTTGATCACAAAATTTTAGCTATCCAAAGTGATTGGGGAGGAGAGTATCAATCCTTGAACTCCTTCAAAAGTATGGGAATATCTCATCACGTCTTTTGTCCCCATGCGCATCAACAAAATGGCTCACCTGTGCGTAAACACCGTCACGTGGTTGAAGTAGGTCTCTCTCTTCTAGCTCATGCCTTCAGCTGAAATTTTGGGATCAAGCTTTCATCACAGTAGAGTCTTTCTTATTAATCGCCTTCCATCCAAAGTCATCAACAATGAGACTCCCTTTAATAGTCTCCTTGGCCAGAAACATGATTACACCTTTCTTAGAATGTTTGGGTGTGCCTACTAGCGAAACCTCCGCCCCTACAACTCAGAAAGCTACAATTTTGTTCCTAGAGGTGTGTGTTTCTTGGGTATAGTAATTCTCACAAGGGGTTTAAGTGCTTGGATCCCTCGGAAGGGCATGTTTACATCTCTTGGGATGTGGTGTTCGATGAGCATGTTTTCTCTTTTTCTCTATTGCATCCAAATGCAGGTGCTAGATTAAGAACTGAGCTCTAACTCCTTCATGATGTTCTTCTAAATTCTTCCACTAGTTTAGGGAATATTTACATATTTACCATCATTACAATGTGAGTGGTATAAAAAATACCATGTCAGTGACTTATGTGTCAGTGACACAGTGTAAGATGTCATTTGTAATAGTGGTAAATATGTAAATGCCCCCTAGTTTAGGGGATGCAATTTTGCATGATCAATAGATGCTTAATTCTACCCTACTGATGGCATGCCAAGCCCTAGAATTTGTGACCTCGATGCAGGTGCAACAACGACATTTTCTGGCAAAAATCTGTGGCTCAACACACACCGCCGACTAGAGGCAGCTAGGGCTCTAGTTCCGATGTAGATATGCTTGCCAGTGTCGGGACTAGGGTCTTATCTGGCTCGAGATCGCTGCCAGACACGTCTTCACATGAAGGATCTCCATCAGGCAAATTGTCTGTGGCTCGATTCTCTCCACCATCTCACACTGTTCCTGCGGGCGATGGTGTGGCTGCATAGGGAGATTCGGGTGTAGGGGGTAGGCACACGTGTCTCCCAAATGGATTCAGCGGTGACAGAGATTTCTTCACCCGGATCCTCTACGTCTGATGTCTCTGCGTCAACTCTTACGGTGAGCCTCAGGTGTCTAGCAACCAAGCTACAACAAGGTATTAATAAACCCAAGATTTACACTCACAAGACTGTTCGATGGTGCATGTGGGCTGCTACTATTGAAGGACCTGCCACATTAGATGAAGCATGTCAGGATCCTAAATGGGTGACAGCCATGGACAATTAAAGGCCCTAGTTTCGTTTTCCCTAATTGATGAAACCTATTGGACTAACCCTATGCTCTAAGTGTGATTATGAGATAGGTTGGTCCAAGTCCAAGTGATGGAGTTATATGGCACTCATGGTGATGGAGATAGCCAAAAAAGATGGTGATCAAGTGCACCAACATGGAAAAGAAGAAAGAGAAAAACAAAATGCTTGGGCTCAAGGCAAAGGTATATGCTTGGGCATTTTGTTTTACCAATCAAGACGCAATAGAGTGTGTGATTAGGTTTAGAATAGATAGTCGTACTATTAAGAGGGGAACTCTCATGGTGATTACGGTTATCTAGTGCCACAAGGTGAATTGACTCCATGCATTTGCATTAGGACCTAGTGAGTGCTTACAACCCTTTGAAATGTTTGTGAAAACTGCTAACTCACATACACAAGTGGTGGAACTTGGTGGAGTTAACACATTTGCACAAGGGTTGAAGTGTTGGAAGGATTGGAGGATCTCTGCTTGCATCGGACGCTAAAGACGCAAGCATTGGGCGCTGAAGTTTAGCGTCCGATGGCTAACCCTAGCGTAGCAGAGGTTACCGACTTCATGCAGCAGCATCGGACGCTGGCGAGGAATGCATCAGACGCAACAGAGTTACTATTCACTCACTGACCATGAAGTCAAGGGAACATCGGACGCTAGAGCATGCATCGGACGCTACACATCGGACAATGTCTGATGTGATTTGTCTCCTCTCTATCTTAGAGAATAATTCTTTGGACGTTGTGTTGTGTCCGATGGGTGACATCGAACACGTCCGATGTACGTGGGAGCGCTCTAGAACCTTACTGGATAGCATCGGACGTTGCAGGGCGTTGCATCCGATGTGGCATCAGATGCTGAGGCACGGAGGTAGCCGTTGGGTGCCAACGGCTATATTCAAACGGCTAGTAAACGTGGTAGCTGCACAGGCATCGAACGCTCGGACTGTTGCATTCGATGGTATGTGTTATCGTCCGATGCCCCCACAAAAAGCCCAATGAATGGGTAACGGCTAGTAGAGCCTTGGGGCTCTATAAAAAGAGGTTGGACGGCTCTAGCTCATTCTCTTGGGCATTTTCATCAGTGATACATCCTTGTGAGCTAAGCCAAACACCTCCCACTCATCTCCTTCATTGATTCATCATCCAAGTGAGATTGGGAGTGATCCATAGTGCATTTGCTTAGAGTTTGAGCATCTAGTGGCACTAGTGATCGTGTGAGCTGTGGAAATTCTTGTTACTCTTGGTGGTTGTCGCCTCCTGGATGGCTTGGAGCAGCGGGATCGTTGAGCGGGGGGTGGTGATTGTCTCCGGCTCCGATCGTGGTGATTGTAAAGGGTTCTTGTGCCTTCCCAGCGGGAGATTCTCAAAAGACAACTTTAGTGGATTGCTCGTGACTTGTGTACCCTCATCTTGTTGTGGTTCTTATGGCACCCAAGTGTTGGGCTAGGCATGTGATGCCTATTAGCACGTGAGCCACCAAGTGAGTGCGTCGTCACAACGTGGACTAAGTTGCCGGCAAGCAACCAAACCACGGGATAAATCTTGTGTCTCATTATCTCATTGGAATTCTTATTGGACACTTGCCCGGTTCGGTATCGCTCTCTATCACTTGTATTACTTTCATTGATTCACTTGTTTAGTGGTAGTGATTGCTTGTCTTGATAGTTGAGTAGAGGAGTAACTAGTTGTAGCTAGTTGTAATTAGTTTTTCTTCTTAGCTAGCTCACTAGTTGTAGTAGTAGCAACTTAGCTAGTTTATTCGATTGTGTGACATAGAGATCATAGTAACCAGCTTGTAGTAGGTGGCATGCATAGTATTTGGTAGAGCTAGAGCAAAAAACCGTGTTTTTGCCATATTATTGTCTAACACTTTGCTGTAGTGTATTTGTAGAATTTTAATTAGGCTGTTCACCCCCTCTAGCCATTTTAAACCTTTTAACAATGAACACAAGGCCTTGCTACACAACAAGACTTAGCATTTAGTTCCTCCTCCAAAGGGCAAGAATATCATTGACTACAAATGGGTCTATAAGGTGAAGGAAAGAAGATGGCACGATTGACAGGTACAATGATGGATAAGTCTGGCTGCTGTGGTCTTTGTGGGGCTATTGTGGTCTTTGTGGGGCTGTGCTGGTCACATGGTCTTTGTGGCTGCATGGTCTATTTTTAGGATAGCATAGGACAGCATCTTAGACTAGAGGACAGCATCTAGGACAACATCTTAGACTAGCATCTAGAGGACAACATCTTATCATCTAGGACAGCATCTTAGACTAGCATCTTGGCATATGCTTGGCTGGCTAGCAGCCTATAAATATGTATCCCCAACCCCTCGGGTTGGTATGGCATTGAGAAATAAACTAGAAAATTGTCCCAACTCCTAGTGTTATCCTCTCTCGATGAGAGTAAGAATTCTGCTACTACCAAGAGTGCGAATTCAGCGACTAACAACTGGTATCAGATCCGTACTATCCTGTAGCCTGAGCATCTCCTGCTCATCTCCTCTCCCAGCCACACAACAGCCCCAGCTGTGAGCAGCAGCTCCGGCCGCTCCTGCTCACTCCTCCCCCATGAGCTCGTCTGAAGCAGCCCTCTCCCCACGCAGCAGCCCCCCGGTAGCGCGTCATGTCCGCAGGACAGTCTCAGCGCTCGGTCGCCTCGAGCACGCAGCGTCGACAGGAGGCCGAACTTGCCACGGTAGAGGAACGCGAGCGAGCAGTGGCAGAGACCGCTGCGGTGGTGGCAAGGGCGTCGAGGCTGGCAGCGGCGGAGCTGGCAGCAGCCAGAGCGGAGGCGGAAGCGGCGGTGGTGGCGAATGCAGCGCGTGCGGTGGCAGCGGAGGTCGAGGCTCTATGTGGCAGCATCGGCAGCTCCATTTCCGCTGACGACACCGCCGACGCGGACCTCGAGCTGCTAGAGAGGGAGGCAGCGCGAGCGCGGGCGGCACAGTGGGCAGCCGTGCACGCCCACGAGCGTGGCGGCAACCCAGACAGGCACGGACGCGCTGGTGGCGCTCCTAGAGGAGGCGCGCACGGCGGTGGCGCTCTTGGGGCAGCCGCGCATGCCTACGAGCGCGGCGGTAGCCTAGACAGGCGCAGACGCGCCGGCGGCGCTCCTAGAGGAGGCGTGCACGGCAATGGTGGCGGACGGGTCGATGGAGAGCGCGGCCTTCACAGGCAGCGTGGCTCTCTCTCCCCGGATCGGTACCGACGGGTCGATGGAGAGCGCGGCCTTCACAGGCAGCGTGGCTCTCTCTCCCCGGATCGGTACCGACGGGTCGATGGAGAGCGCGGCCTTCACAAGCAGCGTGGCTCTCTCTCCCTGAATCGGTACCGTGGTTACCACGGGCTCCAGGCTATTGTCAGGGACGTCGGTCCCGGCGGTGGGTGGCCTACCCTCACCAAGACCAACTACGTCGAGTGGGCTGCGGTGATGAGGGTAAAGCTTCAGGTGTGGCACATGTGGGAGGCAGTCCGATACGGCGACGTCGACTACGACCTAGATCGACGGGCGCTGGATGCCCTCATTGCTGCAGTCCCGCCCGAGATGCAGTTCTCGCTTACCAACAAGCGGACTGCAAAGGAGGCTTGGGACGCCATCGCTGCGGCACGCATCGGCAGCAACCGCGCCCGCAAGTACACACTGTAGACACTTCGCAAGGAGTGGGAGAACCTGACCTTCAAGCCATGTGAGGACGTTGATGACTTTGCTCTCCGTCTCAACACTCTGTTGCAGAAGATGGTGCAGTTTGGCGATGACACCTACGGTGAGGAGAGAGCTGTCGAAAAGCTCTTTCGCTGCGTCCCCGAGAAGTACAAGCAGATGGCTCGCTCGATCGAGTCCCTGCTGGATCTCTCCACGATGTCGATCGAGGAGGCGATAGGTCGCCTCAAGGTCGTCGACATCGATGAGCCACAGTCTCTCTTGAGGCCCATCACCACTGGCGGGAAGCTCCTTCTCACTCGGGAGCA
This sequence comes from Miscanthus floridulus, assembly GCF_019320115.1. NCBI lineage: Eukaryota > Viridiplantae > Streptophyta > Magnoliopsida > Poales > Poaceae > Miscanthus > Miscanthus floridulus. Next base: position 106,523,254 of record NC_089597.1, on the reverse strand, counting down.
GTGGCTTGCCAGCCAAGGTGACCGGAAGAAGGGGGAGCCTTCTTCCGCGATAGGCGGTCGCAAGGGTGGCAAGCCACGCAAGGCACGCAGAGACGCCCAGGCCGGGGCGTGAGGACGTGCCAAGGGTGATGCCCGTGGAGGCGTCCAGGGCGACGCCGCCGGCAGGCACAAGCCGGCACGAGACGACGCCTGCCACAACTGCGGCCAGCTTGGTCATTGGGCCAAGGACTGCCGACAGCCACGACGCGGCCAGGCCCACGTCGCACAGGCGGAGGAGGAGCCGGCTCTGTTCATGTCACATGCAAGCATCGAGCTACCTCCAGCGGCACCGGCCGCAGCGGCTCTCCTCCACCTTGATGAGCCAAAAGCACATGCCCTCCTCGGCGACAGCTCCGACAACGACAAGACTGACGGGTGGTGCCTCGACACCGGCACCACCCATCACATGATCGGCCGACGGGAGTTTTTCACCGAGCTTGACTCTAGCGTCCGAGGCTCTGTCAAGTTTGGGGATGCCTCCGGCGTGGAGATCAAGGACGTCGGCTCTGTCATCTTCACCGCCGTGTCTGGTGAGCACAGGCTGCTCACCGGAGTCTACTACATCCCCGCGTTGAGGAACTCTATCATCAGCTTGGGACAGCTGGATGAGAATGGTTCACGCGTGGTGGTTGAGGATGGAGTCATGAGGATTTGGGATTGCCGTCGTCGCCTTCTTGCCAAGGTAACCAGAAGCGCAAATCGACTCTACGTCCTCAACGTGCAGGTGGCACAACCCCTCTGTCTCACTGCTCGTCGGGACGACGAGGCGTGGCAGTGGCACGAGCGCTTCGGGCACCTTCACTTCGAGGCCCTGAAGCGGCTCAGTGCCACGGAGATGGTGCGAGGCCTGCCGCGCCTCGACCATGTGGAGCAGCTCTGCGACGTCTGCGTGTTGACGAAGCAGAGGCGACTCCCCTTTCCCCAGCGGGCAAGCTTTCAAGCCAAGGAGAGGCTCGAGCTTGTGCACGGGGACTTGTGTGGCCCGGTGACACCGGCCACACCGGGAGGACGACGCTACTTCCTGCTGCTCGTCGACAACCTCTCCCGCTACATGTGGGTGATGGTCCTCGGCAGCAAGGGAGAGGCTGCGGCCGCCATCAGGCGCGCGCAGGCTACTACGGAGGCGGAGTGCGACCGCAAGCTGCGCGTGCTGCGCACCGACAACGGCGGCGAATTCACGGCGGCTGAATTCACGTCATACTGCGCTGATGAGGGCATTCAGCGCCACTACTCCGCGCCGTACAGCCCGCAGCAGAACGGTGTCGTCAAGCGGCGCAACTAGACGGTTGTGGGGATGGCTCGGGCCCTTCTCAAGCAGAGGGGGATGCCGGCTGTCTTCTGGGGTGAGGCGGTGGTGTCGGTCGTCTACATCCTCAACCGCTCGCCTACCAAGGCGCTCGACAGCAGGATGCCGTACGAGGCTTGGCATGGGCACAAGCCGGTGGTCTCCCACTTGTGGGTCTTTGGCTGCCTCGCGTTCGTCAAGGAGCTTGGCCACATCAGCAAGCTCGACGACAGGAGCACTCCGGGAGTGTTCATCGGCTATGCGGAGGGCTCGAAGGCCTACCGCATCCTCGACCTGAAGACATAGCGTGTGCGCACAGCGCGCGATGTTGTGTTCGACGAAGGGCGAGGATGGACGTGGGACAAGGCGGTGGATGACGGCTCGGCTCTAACGTACGACGACTTCACTGTCGAGTATGTCCACTTCGAGTTAGCTGGGGGACTAGGCAGCTCTTCTTCGGCGAGCACATCTACCCCAGTCCCCGAGCCTCCACCGACCCCGGCGCCTGCTACTCCGATAGCACCACGCTCTCCAGCTAGGACCTCGGCTGTGATGAGTTCTTCGCCGGCTCCACCACAGTCGGCAACGCCACGCACTCCAGCACCGACAGGCACCACTCTAGGCACGTCTACTCCACCACCAGCTCGTGTCGAGCACAGCCCAGTTGAGCTCGCTACTCCGTTCTCTCATGACGAGGAGCGCATCGACGCGTACCACGACGGTGAGCCATTGCGGTACCATACGATGGAGAACCTTCTCGGTGACCAGCCGGTGCCGGGACCGGTGCCTCACGACCTAGAGGCACAGTTGCACCTTGCGTGTGACGACGGCGAGCCTCGGTCGTTTGCAGAGGCCGAGAGACACGCGGCATGGCGCGCAGCGATGCAGTTGGAGATGGATGCGGTTGAGAAGAACCGCACCTGGGAGCTTGCTGACCTTCCTCGTGGTCACCGCGCGATCACCCTTAAGTGGGTGTACAAGCTGAAGAGGGATGAAGCCGGTGCCATCGTCAAGCACAAGGCTCGCTTGGTCGCACGAGGTTTCGTGCAGTAGGAGGGGGTCGACTTCGATGACGCCTTTGCTCCCGTGGCACGAATGGAGTCCGTGCAACTCCTCCTTGCGCTAGCTGCCCAGGAGGGCTGGCGTGTTCATCACATGGACGTCAAGTCAGCGTTCCTTAATGATGACTTGAAGGAGGAGGTCTACGTGCACCAGCCGCCGGGATTTGCGATCCCCGGCAAGGAGGGCAAGGTGCTCCGCCTACGCAAGGCCCTCTACGGCTTGCGACAGGCACCGAGGGCGTGGAATGCCAAGCTGGATTCCACGCTAAAGGGGATGGGCTTCGAGCAAAGCCCGCACGAGGCAGCCATCTACCGACGACGCAGTGGAGAAAATGCTCTGCTGGTGGGTGTCTACGTCGACGACTTGGTGATCACCGGCACCAAGGATGCGGAGGTGGCGGCATTCAAGGAAGAGATGAAGGCCACTTTCCAGATGAGTGACCTAGGGCCTCTCTCCTTCTACCTAGGAATCGAGGTGCACCAGGATGACTCCGGGATCACGCTTCGACAGACCGCCTACGCCAAGCGCGTCGTTGAGCTAGTTGGGCTCACCGACTGCAACCCAGCTCTCACTCCGATGGAGGAGAGGCTGAAGCTGAGCCGCGACAGCACGACGGAGGAGGTGGACGCTACGCAGTACCGGCGTCTTGTGGGGAGCCTTCGCTACCTCGCCCACACACGACCAGACTTGGCATTCTCCGTCGGCTACGTTAGTCGGTTCATGCAGCGACCGACGACGGAGCACCAGCAGGCTGTGAAGAGGATCATCCGCTACGTTGCGGGGACTCTCGACCACGGCTTCTACTACTCTAGGTGCCCTAGGGCGGCACACTTCGTCGGGTACAGTGACAGCGACCACGCCGATGACATCGACGCCAGCAAGAGCACGAGCGGGATCCTCTTCTTTCTCAGCAAGTGCCTCGTTAGCTGGCAGTCGGTCAAACAGCAGGTGGTGGCCCTGTCCAGCTGCGAGGCCGAGTACATAGCGGCCTCCACCGCTTTGACTCAGGCACTCTGGCTCGCTCGACTGCTTGGTGATCTCCTCGACAGAGACACTAGAGCGGTGGAACTCAGGGTGGACAGCAAGTCCGCTCTGGCCCTTGCAAAGAACCCCATTTTCCATGAATGAAGTAAGCACATCCGGGTGAGGTACCACTTCATCCGAGGCTATTTGGAGGACGGGAGCATCAAGGCGAGCTACATCAACACCAAGGACCAGCTTGCGGACCTGCTTACCAAGCCCCTTGGGAGGATCAAGTTCCTTGAGCTCTGCTCCAGGACCGGGATGGTTTAACTTTCCCACAAGACGACGCACAAGACTTAGGGGGAGAATGATGGATAAGTCTGGTTGTTGTGGTCTTTGTGGGGCTGTTGTGGTCTTTGTGGGGCTGTGCTGGTCACATGATCTTTGTGGCTGCATGGTCTGTTTTTAAGACGGCATAGGACAACATCTTAGACTAGAGGACAGCATCTAGACAGCATCTTAGACTAGCATCTAGAGGACAGCATCTAGGACAGCATCTTAGACTAGCATCTTAGACTAGCATCTTGGCATATGCTTGGCTGGCTAGCAGCCTATAAATATGTATCCCCAACCCCTCGGGTTGGCATGACATTGAGAAATAAACCAGAAATTTGTCCCAACTCCTAGTGTCATCCTCTCTCGATGAGAGTAAGAATTCTGCTACTACCAAGAGTGTGAATTCAGCAACTAACATACAAGGCCTCGCTTTGTTGCAAAAGGATACAAGTAGCGATATGGGATTGACTACGAGGACACTTTCAGTCCTATCATCGAAGCTACAACTATTCAACTTATATTTGTTACTAGCAGTCTCCAGAGGTTGGTTGGTTCGTTAACATGATGTCCATAACGCTTTTCTTCACGGAGTGCTTAAAGAAGTGTACATGTGTCAGCCACCTGGGTATGTAGATAAGACAACCAAATTTTGTTTGTAAGCTGGATAAAGCTATATATGAACTTAAGCAAGCACCATGTGCATTGTATGCATGGTTGTGTGGAAAATTGGAAGCTTTGGGGTTTGTACCTTCAAAAGCAGATACCTCATTGTTCTACTACAAAAGAGGGAAGCACATTATGTTTTGTTTTGGTATGTGTGGATGATATAATTGTGGCGAGCTCCTCTCATGAAGCAACTGATCCTTTACACAAGGATTTGGAGCGAGAGTTTGCGCTAAAGGATCTTGGACCTTCATTATTTCCTAGGTATTGAGGTTAAGAGATCCCGTGATGGTTTGAAACTGTCACAGGAAAGGTATGTTGCTGACATTGTATAGCCGGCATGGGTCAATATAAGCCAATTAATACTCCACTCTCCAACACTAAAAAGCTTAGTATCACTGCAGGAGATAAGCTTGGACCAGAAGAATCGACAAGGTATAGAAGTATAGTGGGGGCATTACAATATCTTACATTGACAAGACCAGATATTTCCTTCTTTGTGAACAAAGTCTGTCGGTTTCTTCATGAGGCGACTACATCACATTGGAGTGCTGTAAAGAGGATATTGCAGTGTGTGCAAGGGTCTGTAAGTCTAGGGCTTAGAATTGGGGGGTCTTAGTCCATGATGGTAAGTGCATTTTCATATACAGATTGGGTAGGTTTCCCCGATGATTGGAGATCAACTGGTGGCTTCATTGTGTTACTTGGATCAAATCTAATCTCATGGTGTGCAAGGAAACAAGCCACAATTTCACAGTAAAGCATAGAAGCTGAATACAAGGCACTGGCTAATACGAATGCAGAGGTAATGTGGATTCAAAAATTACTTGATAAGTTGGGAATTGTACATCCTCCTGCAGCTCCTCTATGGTATGACAACATTGGCGCTACATATCTATCAGCAAACCCCACGTTTCTTGCTCGTATACTGAGAACATTGAAATAGATTTTTATTTTGTGAGAGAAATGGTAGCGTAGAAACTACTTGATATTCGGTTTATTCATTCTATAGATAAGCTTGCTGATGGGTTTACAAAACCGGTTGTGGCAGCCAAGATAGATAAATTCAGAACTAATTTCAACCTAGTGGCCAACTAAGATTGAGTGGGGTTGTTAAGATACGTGTTATCTAGTAGTGTCGGTTAGGCGTGTTTCATGTCTTGTAATCCAAGGTAGATAGTTTGTTATAGATGTATCTATCCTATTGTATCTCGGTTTGTTGTACAAGCCACGCCAGGGGTTGTTCCTGGTCCATATAACTTGCAACCAAGCCCTCGGAAGAGGCAACTCGTTCCAGCCATTTTCACATTGACCACTCATGAATTTTACACTAGAAATTGATGTGCTTATGAGAAATGTGATGGTTTAACACATTCTATTCGTCAAAGCAAAGAAGTGGATTATTTTTCAAAACTATATGTAATCAGACGATCCTTCGCTATCTTATTCCTCAAACCAAACACTAGATTGAATTAGCTGTAGATAAGCACCATACGTTGTGAATTAAGATTGAAACACTAATAAATCATATGTTAAATGACAGCACAATATAATACAAGGAAAAAAAAAGTAAGTGTACTAAGCCTGTGTGTATGCATATAACTCACCGAGGTAGAGGCGCTCGTAGCCTCCAGGAATAACATCTGACGAAGTTCTTGCAGGTATTCCTCAGCACGATCTGCGGTTGAAACAAATCCCAGGGCAATCCACCTGTGAATCAGGTCTCTCTTCTCTATGACGAAGCCTTTTGGGAAGGCAGAAAAGTATACAAAACAAGGCCTCAGATAATAAGGCATGTAGTAGTAACTAATCTTCAAGGATGGCAGCACTGCAGTTGCAGCTGTCGCGGTCGTTGGATCACGTTCGCCTTCCCACAACTCACTCTTAAGCGTCTCTTCCCACTTGCGCAAACGGCATATCTAGAAGACGGTCCCCAAGGGATTTGACTGCCAACGGTACGCCACCGCACTTCTTTACTATTTTCTCACCGACCTTTAAGAATTCATCATATTCTTCAGATCCATTTGGGAACGCTTTATCTTTGAATAGCTTCAAGCAATCATCATATGGTAAGGCATCCAACTTGAACGGCAAATCTTGATTCATCCGCTTGGCAACCTGTTCGCTTCGAGTGGTCACAATTATCTTACTACCTGGTGCACCACCTTTCACTTTCAGCATCGCTTTTAACTGGTTCAAGTTGCTTGTGTTTTTTTCCCACAAGTCATCCAAAACAATGAGATACTTCTTTCCACTTAGGATGGTTTCCACGCGCTTCTGCACGGAGGACAGGTCATACTGGTTGCTCTGTCCATCTACTTGGGAGATAATTGATCGACCAATCTTTTCATTGCTAAATTTTGTGGAGACATAAACCCAGACGCAGATATCAAAATCTCTCTTAGTTGTACTGTCATCGAAAACCATTTGGGCTAGAGTGGTTTTACCCAAACCACCGAAGCCATAGATAGGGATGATGGCGTGCTTGCAATCTTCTTGCAGCAGCTTCATCAACTCCGCCTTGTCTTTGTCCCTCCCAACGATACCTTCTTCGAGGCAGGGGCCTGTAGCCCGCGCCTGGATCACGTCCTGTTCGTCAGAGCTTGTGTCCACCGTGGATTCGAACCTCCTCAACTTTTCTATGTTTTCCAATCTTCGTCTCATGCCCTTCAACTTGCCAGGCATGGTCAGTCGCAGCTTTACTGGAATGGAGATCTCCTGCGAATTCATCATATATATAGCCTATTAGTATTAATTAGAAAAGGGAAAGAAATATTAACGAAAATATATATGGGCATCAACAAAAGCGCTGGAAACCTACCGTTGTAGAGTTGTTACTCTGGGAGCCATCTCTATTTCTCAGAATATCACCTTCGAATTTCATTATCATGTCTTCCATGTCATAGGCTGCTGCCTTGAGCTTTCTCATCCATACGGGGACGTCACCATCTTTCATCAGCCTCTTCTCCGACTTAACCATGCCTTCATGGATGCTATACACAGTATCCTTGAGGGCTTTCAGCTCATCACCGAGCTTCAGCTGCGAGGCGATGGTCTCCCAGATGGCCGTACCTAGCATGCCGGCGACCTGCTTCAACGCCGCCGAGGCGAGCAACTCGCCGACCCCCACCATGGCAGAAAGGGCCGCAAACCCGCAACCTGCCAACCAGGCCGGGTGAGGAACAAGCCAAGAGATAACGGAGAAGACAAGGTTCTGTGTTTGTCCCCTGAAAAATCCGCAACCCTGCAGCGAACTCAGTCTCGATTGAAGTGGCTCGACCTTGGAAGTGCGCCCCCAATCGAGTTTTTTTTTTTTTTTGGCAAAGGAAAAGAAAGCGATTAAAATATTCAGGACTCACCGTGAGGGTACTGGTGAAGCCGGCCCGTGGGTGGGGGACGATCCGGCGCGACGGCAGCCTAGGGGACCAGCCCAATTTCTCCTTCCATCTGCCTCGTGATTAACACGACTGAAGAGGGAGACGGGAGGAGGAGCCTGTGTGAAGCGATGAGCAACAGGCTGGTGCCTTTATCCGGATAAAACAAAGGCTGCTGGGTGTGAGGGAGATGCGAGGGTTCTTTAGAAAGTTTGGGGAAGCGATGTACTAAATTTCTAATTTGAACAACACCAAATTAGATGAGACCGGTACCAAAATCTATGGGGCCAGATTTTTTTATTTTTTTTGGTTATTGGTAAATTGGTTATTTTGGCATCCTCCTTGAAGGGCAAAATGGAATTTCCCATCCCATCCCCATCTGAATCCATCGCTCCCATCTCAACCCGCCTTCCTTCTTCCCAGACGGTCATCGCGTCCTCACCGACGGCCGCCGGCTCCATCACCGTCACGATGCAGCCAGCAGGGGCTCAAACGGAGCGGCAATGTGGCACGCGCGTCGAGGCACTGCGCAAGGCATGGCAGATTTTGCAGCAGCACCAGAATTTGGGAGAAATAGCAAGTCTGCAAGTGCCCAGCAATGCAGCGGCACCAGATTTTGCAGTGCAAAAGGCCCTCCAGGAAGCCAGCACCGTGGTCGGAGAGGAACCGCATGTGATGGAGAGGCAGAGGCCTCGCCGTAGCAAGTGGAAGGGTCTAGCCGGATGCAGCCTATGCTATCCATCGTCCAATCAAGATCCAACGCTGTTTCTTCTTTCACGCGAACGTCTCCATTCGTTGCACCGGACCTCCGCGGCTCCGCGTGCGCCTCGCCGTCAGCCGGCGGCCAGGTGGCTCGAACTCCGAGTCTCCGAGAACCTCGGACGAAGCCGTCGGCCACTCGGCATCCATATGCTTCACGATGACCTCGTATACTATGTCACCATCCCCTCGCACAGGAGCGCAACCATGATGGCACCGGTGGTCAGGCCGGCCTGGGCGCCCGGCGGGACGCCCCACCAGCGTAGGTTGTCCAAGAACACGAGCACATTGTAGGAGCATATATAGCAGTGCACGGCATCGCAGCTTGCCACACCGCAGTTCTCCTGCACCTCGCTGCCATCCGCGCCTCCCCGGAGGGACCGGAAGTACCCGCGACGGTCCCCCGCTCGCCGCGCCCTGTGCCCACGCCGACCGGTCGCTCGCCACGCTGGCCGTCCACGCACACAGCGTTGGCCGCCAGCTCGCCACACCGGCAGTGCACGTTCACAGCGCCGCCCACTGCGATGGCGGCGCGCTCGCCGCGTCCCATGTCCGCGATGGCCGCCGCTCGCCGTGTCCGCGATGGCGACGGTAGCCGCTCGCCGCATGCCATGCCCACGATGGTCGCCCGCTCGCCATGCCCAGTGCCCACGCTGGCCGGCCACTCGCCACGTCGCCCCACGTGGTGGCCGTGCACACACGCAGCGCTGGCCGCGAGGTGTGTGCTCGCCACACCGCCCCACGTGCTGGCCGTGCATGCACACAGCGTTGGCCTCGAGGCGTGACGTGAGCTCGCCACGTCGGTCGCGCACGCTCGCAACGCTTGCCGTAAACCTGCAAGGAGGAGGCCCGGACGACCACGGAGGACCTGGTTCGGTACATCACGACGGTGAACAGCAGGAAGAGCAGGAGGTCGGTCTCCAGGCCTGCCGGCGCGGCTGCCGCAGTGATGACTCCGGCCGGCGCATGGTCCGGTATCGCTCTTCCGGCTGGTGACTGCCACACCGTGATGCCGCAGGCATCTCGCATCGTGCCGCGCTGCCGCAGGCCTCTAGCGCCTCCAGTGCCTCGCGCCGCTGCCGGCCTGCAGCGCCGATCCGCCGACGGCATCTCGCATCGCGCCACCGCAGGCCTCCCGCGCGCGAGCCGCTGGCGAGCCCACTCCCGCTGAACGCGAAGTTATGAACAACTAGTAGTCGAGCTTCAACTTCTGCACATGGCCACCGCCGGCGCCGTCGTTGGAGCCTGGCTCCCCAACCTTGTGTGGCGCTGCTCCTCCGCCTGCCACCAGACTACCAGAGTCGAAAGGAAGAGCGACGAGTGACTGACAGATGGTCCCAAGAGCTGAGAGGAAGTATAGCCTTTGGATCTGATTTGGACGGCAGAGATGGAGAGAAAGTTACGTTGTAACTTTATAGAGCAAAGTCAGTGGATCTCAGTCCGGTCCAGCCCTCCTGGAGTCTGGCCCACACCTCCGACGCGGCACGAAGACCTGACGACAGCCCAGCCCTCCACCTCCTCCAGGCTCTAGCACGGTTGCGGGGATCTCAACAGCGGACCGACCCTCCACATCCTTTGCACGTAACAACAATCATATTGGAGGTCTGGCCCTCCTCTAGCTCCTGTCGTCCTCTGGCCGTGTGCGGTCGCCGCACAGAGTTGGCACAAAGGGACGGACACGAGAATCAGCTTCCATCGTACACGTGGGAGGGTTACGTGAAGGCATAAGCTCAGTTACCTTAATACCCTCTATAATACAAATTATATTTAATAAATAATATTTCTCAATTAGCTAGCTAGAAAATAGAAAAAAAATAGAAGTACCTGAAGGTACCGGTGGTACTTTTCTAACCATTGTAAAAGAACTCGAATATATAATGTAATCTTTTATTACGGTGGTGGAAAGTACTATCAATACTTAGGCCAGTCTCATTGGGAGTTTAATGTGAATTTTATTTGCATTAAATAGGTTGTCATATAAATATTTTTTATGACCTGATAATGTATTTAAGAAGAGAGAGAAGAAACTCTCTTGGCACAATTACCAACTATATATGAGTCATGGAAATTAAATGCATATGAAGCTATAGAATAAAACTTTGCATTGAAAATGAGTGTTTCATTTAAGTTTCATTGTCTTATAAACAACGTCATGAAACTTTCCACTAAGACTGACCTTAAGTATTCTCTTCATTCTAAACTTATAATTCATTCCAAATTATAACACGTTGGGAGAAGTGTGTGGTGACCGTCTAGTTGGGGACTGGGAAGAAGTGTGAGAATAAATCCAGGTAAAATATTTTTTTTTTGATAGAGGGACCAAGTAAAAGGTTGGCAAAACAGAAACGTTATCTTCTCACGATGAATCTCCAACTCATAAATCCAGATCGTGCACCGTGCTCCACACAGCGTACGGGCGAAGCACAGCATCCAGCCCGGAAATTCGCTGCGTGCGCTTGGCCGCTTGCGCCCTGGACCGTGACTCTTGGTCAAGTCGTTCGTGTGCCGACTGCCGATGGCACCACACACTGTCATGCAAAGCTTATTCTTCCGTTCGGCAAGTCAAGTCAATTGGCCGGCAGTGAGCCAGTGAAAGTGAGAGCCGACGCGCCAAGTCTGAGCAATTGGAACTCTCCGGTTACCCACCTAATCCACGTAGTAAGGTGACTAATAAGGTCTGTGTGCTTTCTGCATCTCCTATCCTATTCTTCGGGTGAATTTCAGTTTTCACCCAATCACCTACAACTGCAAACTCTGAGATGGACTCACCTTCGCGACCTACGCTGGTGTTTGGTTTATTTCGTGGAATCACCTTCGCGGCTTCGCCCGTCAGACCTGTCCCCGTGAAAGCCTGTTACACAGACCAGCAAATATATATGGCTGTGCTTGTCCGTTGCAACCAAAATGGTACGCACCAAGAAAGTAACTTAATTTATGTAGGAATAATCCATCCTTTTATCACGTATAATAAACAATATTTGCATATACGTGGAATCAGGGCCTTGAAGACTTAAGAAAACTCATCCATCATCGAAGAAGCATAATCTTTAACTTTTTTTTTTTTTTTGGCGAAAGGCATAATCTTTAACTTCGATTCGGTCGGTCCATCAAAATCTCATGTCCTGTTACAGCATCGAAGATTCAGTGCACTTGTCGACACTAGCTGACCGGCTCTCTGGGAACTAGCACTTTGCGTTTCTCAAACCAAACAAGTCGAATCTACCTTGGCCCAATGCCCCTGATAGGTGCGACATTTGTTTGGAAGGACATGTCCTGAAAAACTTCCGTAATCAAAATACCGAATACAGAACTCTGGGAGTATGGATCGATCATGATGCCTGTTGACTCCAGAGGACATTTACAGTGCCTCATACTACTACTACAGTACAGTAGGACAGTAGGAGTATAGATCAAATCTACCCATCAGTAATTTCTGCAGGTTTAATCATTGTTAAAATTCGCTAAAATTAGGTCCAAGTTATGCCCTTCGACAGCAAACGGCAATTGAAATATCCTCACTAAGCGGTGGGATGTACAGACCGGTCAGCGGTGACCTTGAAAGGCATGCGGGTGCCTTGTTGCGCCATTGTTGCAGCATATGCCATAGTTCATTAACTTGCTCTATCTATAAGTACAATCAATAGTGCAAGCAGGAGACACTAGTTCATATGGATGGATCGGCCGGAGTAAGCAACATCTCTATGCAGGCAAGGAGGGAAGATACAGATCGTCAAGAATTGGCAACTGATGCAGAACAGCCCTTGTCCAAACTTCAAGCCTGTAGAATAGCAAGATATTTGTTAGGCTGTTGTGCCTATACCACAATAATGTCTGGGGAGCTAGGCGATAGTATGAAGCTTATAAGCACAACAGCATTGCAATACAGTAACAGCAAACTGAAAACAAAGGAGGGGGCATCATTGGTCAGTGACACTTCTCTATGATATATATTAGATGCTAAAACTTTTTCTTACATAAACGTCACAGATAAAACTCTTAACTGTCAGGTTTATACATATTAAGAGGAATCTAAGGCAATATAAGAGTTGCTTTGCTTTTCTTCAACTTCCTAGTCTTGCTTTCCTGTAACTGTCTCGGTTACCCTTTGACTGTCTTCTTGTTTTTAGTAAAATCTCAGTAGGGGTCTCGACCCTCCTGTTCCCTCAAAAAAGGCAATATAAGAGCGGACCCTAAATGTGTTTCATACATAAACTGTCAGGTTTATTCAAAAGAGTTTACCTCAAATGTGTTCCGCGCGTTGTCCCAAGCACCTCCCTCCAGCGCTGAATGCAGAGATGGCAATCTGAACGCAAACGACATAGAAAACATGTCAAGAATTTACAGTGATTTTTAGTTTGTTACTGGAAAAAAAAAAGAATTTACCAACCTGGACAAGACAAATGAGTGGCAGAACTCCCAGTGGACTAAAATTCCCCCAAAAATATCAGACAATAAGAGGTTTGAGCACGACAAGAGCACCAGGGGATATCATCTCCCTCATGTTTGCATCAGTGGAGATCTTGATGCACGCCACGCACTCTGGCTTAGCGGTGTCCTCCATCCATGAGCCTCTGGACTTCCTCAGCAATCTTAGAGCCCAGCAATATCAATATTTCTCATCGCTTCAACTCTTCTACGATTAGATTGTCAATGTGCTTTATCTTGCTCCAATCATCGCCTCCCTCGCTACATCTTTGCTTAAACTTTTTTGTGCATTTTAATAGTGCCAAGGTCTGCAAAGATGTAAGCCTCCCGATGCACTGAGGCAGAGTTTTCATCCAGTAGGTCTCAACTTTGAGCTCACGGAGAGAGGCCATGTCTCCCAACCAATCTGGCAGCTCCTTGATGTCCTCACAGTTCAATATCTCTAGCTTTCGGAGGGACTTCCAGTCCTGAATGCACTCTGGCAACGGGACAGGATTGCTGCAGGTGTCAACAGTTAATTCTTCACAGTCGAGTTGTCGAAGAGAATCAAATGATTCACAAGATAGCTGTCCGATGATGTACTTGATTTCCAACTTGGATGATGCAGATGTGGATAGCCCCATGACTTGCTTGAATGATGGGCACCTAAATGACCATTCGTGTAATCTTCTTCCTGATATTATATACCTGGCGCTCCTAGGGATTGACGGCTCGAATTTCACGTCCCGACAACAGTATATCTCCAAATATTCAAGTCCGGGAAATAGATTCTCGGAGGGCAGGCACGAGGATTCCCACACCAACTTCCCTACCCATGCCATGGTCACTCTTTTGAGTTTTTTCAGCGGTCGTGTGCTAGAGATGCGTAGCATTGATCTCGGACTTGCATACCTAATACGCTCTTCAGAAGAAGAGAATGGCGAAACATGCAGATCTTCAAGATTTTGTAAATGATCTAGATGGAGATGTCCAGCTTGAACGTGAGAAAGCTCCATGCTCACAAGATTTGGGAGCGACTGCATCCAATGAGGAAAGCCAGCACCAATGGGGTAGTTCTTTATGCAAAGCCTTCTAAGGTTTTGATGAGGCTGGAGGTTTTCTAACGCAACATTATCAATCATATCACATTTTGAACTCCACTCCAGACTTAACAGCTGTAGCTCCTCTTTACCCACCAAATTGATTTTCTCAGCTTCTGAGCTTGATAGATGTTGAAGTTCCTTAATATTTAGTTCAATAAGCTGGCGACTCGTAGTTTTTTCTAAAAGAGCTACGTCACTTGATGACCTGATGGAAACCTCGAGGCCCTGCTATCTCAGCAAAACAAAGACAAAAAAAAAGGTGAACATTGTCATGTGGGGCGTCCAGTACCGACGCCGGCCACGCATCTAGGAGCTGATTGAGGCATGCAGCCATACAATCAGATAATGCTAGGATTAGATATTGCTAGAATAAAGGAGTTTGTTTCCTTTTTATTAGATGGCCACGGGCCTATATATTCCATGTAATTGGCACTCTTGGAAATCAATCAAGAATTACCAATCATAATCCTCTCTCTTCTTCCTAATCTCACCTCCTTCACCATTGGGCAGCCGGGCAACAACCCCGACGCCATTATCGGCCAAGGCTACGAGCTCCGTAACCAAGGACCTGCTGTCTTGGGCATTGACGCCCTTGACAACCTGGTATCACGGTCCAGGAATTCCTCTCCCAGCCTCCCACCATCGCCGCCACAGTCGTCCCGCCCTTCCTCTGCGCCGCCCACCCCACGCCGCATCCACGCCATGGGCGACAACACTGTGAACAACGCCAACAACGCCGCCTTGCAGGCGACCTTGGATTCCCTGGTCGCGTCCATCAGGACGCTCCAGACGTTCGTGGAGGCCAACGCCCAGGCCATTCAGCGCCTGGACGCCGCGCGCCCGCCACCGGGCAGTGGGTCATCCTCCTCACACTCCGGGACAGGGGAGCACCACCAAGATCGGCCGCCGCGGTTCCAAAAGCTCGACTTCCCGCGCTATGACGGCAAGTCTGACCCGCTGATCTTCATCAACCGGTGCGAATCTTATTTCCACCAACAAAGGATCATGGAGGAAGAGAAAGTGTGGATGGCTTCCTACAATTTGGAGGAGGGCGCCCAGCTGTGGTACATCCAGGTCCAGACAGACGAGGGCATCCCCTCCTGGCGCCGCTTCAAGGATCTTCTCCATCTCCGCTACGGACCACCGCTGCGCTCCAATCCCCTCCACGAATTGGCCTCGTGCAAGTGCACCGGTACTGTCGAGGAGTACCAGGAACATTTTCAAGTGCTCCTCCCTCGTGCGGGGCGCCTCGATGAGGAACAGCGCGTCCAACTCTTCACCGGGGGCCTCCAGCCGCCACTTAGCCTCGACGTCGAGGTCCACAACCCTTAGTCCCTCGTTGTCGCCATGAGCCTCGCCTGCAAGTTGGAGCTCCGCGAGCAGTGTGCCGCGCCACCACCACGACCCGGCGTGATCACCAGAGGGGCCTCCTACCGGTGCCACCACCCCGTCTGGCACTCCCAGCGCCCAACACGACGCTCGCACCAGCGCCACAGCCGGTCACCATCGAGGGCCGCCAGGTCAAGCGCCTGTCGCAGGCAGAGATGGAAGAGCGCCGCTGCCTAGGCCTCTGCTTCAACTGCAACGAGAAGTTTGGGCGAGGCCACAACCGCATCTGCCAATGCATCTTCCTCCTCGACTTGGCGGCGGCCGAGGACGACGACGACTCTGAGACAGGCGAGGCCACTCCATGGGAGCCCCAGATCTCACTCCATGCCATCGCTGGCGTGCGCACCAGCGAGACCATGCAGATGCGTCTCACGATGGGCGGCACCTCCCTCCTCGCCCTGCTCGACTTCGGCTCGACGCACAACTTCATCGCTGAGGAGGCGGCCGCCCGCGCCTCGCTCCCGTCCATCACCCAGGGACAACTGTGGGTCACAGTGGCCAATGGCGAGCGCGTCCAGTGCCCCGGCGTGTTCTGCAATGCGCCGTTCTCCATCAATGACGAGGAGTTCACCGCGGATTTCTACGCCCTGCCGTTGGCTGGGTACGACGTCGTCCTGGGGACCAGTGGCTAGCAACGCTGGGCCCGATTCTGTGGGATTTTGGTGCCCTCACCATGTCCTTCTGGCGTGGCGGCCGCCGAATGCGCTGGTGCGGCACGGCGGCTACCAAAGGCCCGGCGCTCTAGGCCTGTATTGGCGCCGATCTCCTCACCGCCATCCTCGAGGTGTTTGCTCCTGTCTTCGCCGAGCCCTCCGGCATGCCTCCGGCACGCACACGCGACCACTGCATTAACCTTCTGCCAGGATCCGCCCTGGTGGCTGTCCGGTCATACCGCTACCCCGCCGCGCACAAGGATGAATTGGAGCCCCAATGCACCGCGATGATGGCCCAGGGCATCATTCGCCGCAGTTCTTCGACGTTCTCGTCGCCGGTTCTCTTGGTCTGAAAGGCCGATGGCTCCTGGCGATTCTGCGTGGACTATCGTGCCCTGAACGCCATCACAATCAAGGATGCGTTCCCGATTCCGGTGGTCGACGAACTACTGGACGAGCTCTGCCACGCCCGCTTCTTCACCGAGCTCGACCTACGCTCTGGTTACCACTAGGTTCGGATGCGCGTCGACGACGTCGCCAAGACCGCCTTCCGCACCCACGACGGCCTCTACGAATTCCTCATCATGCCGTTCAGCCTCTGCAACGCGCCGGCAACAATCCAGGCGCTCATGCACGACATTCTGCGCCCCTTACTACGCCGCTTCGTCCTCGTCTTCTTCGACGATATTCTCATCTACAGCGAGTCATGGGCCGATCATCTTCGCCATGTGCGCGCCATCCTCAGCACGCTCCAGCAGCATCAGCTCTTCATCAAGCGATCCAAGTGTGCGTTCGGGGTCGAATCGATCTCCTACCTCAGCCACATCATCTCCGCTGCGGGTGTCACCATGGATCCCGCTAAAGTCCAAGCAGTGGCAGACTGGCCGCAGCCTCACTCGGCACGGGCGGTCCGGGGCTTCCTTGGCCTGGCAGGGTACTACTGCAAGTTTGTCATGGAATTCAGCACGATCGCCGCCCCCCTGACCGCCCTCCTCCGCAAGGAAGGCTTCTCCTGGACTCCGGAAGCTGCTGCGGCTTTCGCCGCCCTCAAGACAGCCGTGACGACGGCGCCTATTCTCGCCCTGCCCGACTTCAACCGCACCTTCGTCGTCGAGTGCGACGCGTCAAGTTACGGGTTCGGTGCAGTGCTCCTTCAGGACCAGCACCCGCTGGCGTTCTTCAGCCGGCCGACCGCGACACGCCATGCGTCCTTGGCGGCGTACGAATGTGAACTCATTGGCCTCGTCCTCACCATCCGCCATTGGAGGCCATACTTGTGGGGACGCCGCTTCGTGGTACGGACTGACCATTTCAGTCTCAAGTTCCTCTTGGATCAGCGCTTGGCCACCATTCCACAGCACCACTGGGTGGGCAAGCTCCTCGGCTTCGACTTCTCTGTCGAGTACAAGGCGAGGAACACGAACACAGTCGTGGATGCCCTTTCTCGCCACGACACGGAGGAGGTCGTGACCCTGGCTATCTCGGGCCCCCGCTTCGACTTCATCGACCGCCTCCGCCAAGCTACGTCCACCGATCCGGCTCTGGTGGCGCTCAAGGACGAGCTGGCGGCGGGTACACGTGCGGCTCCCTAGGCGCTCCTCGACAGCCTCGTTGCATTTAACGGCCGCCTCTACATCCCGCCGGCATCACCACTGCTCCACGAGGTGCTCACCGCCGTCCACGACGACGGACATGAGGGTGTTCAGCGCATGCTCCATCACCTCCGCCGGGACTTCCACTTGCCCAACCTTCGCAAGACGATGCAAGATCACATCCGCGCCTGCGCCACCTACCAGCGGTACAAGTCCGAGCACATGCACCCCGCGGGTCTCCTTCTACCGCTGCCCGTCCCGACGGCGGTCTAGACTGATGTCGGCCTTGACTTCATCGAGGCGCTCCCACGCGTGGGCGGCAAGTATGTCATCCTCACGGTGGTGGATCGCTTCAGCAAGTACTGCCACTTCATCCCCCTCTCACACCCGTACACGGCGAAGTCGGTGGCCCGGGCATTCTTCGCAGAGATTGTACGCCTCCATGGCATCCCGCAGTCTATGGTCTCCGATCGGGATCCCATCTTCACGTCCGCATTCTGGCGCGAGCTCATGCGGCTCACGGGCACCAAGCTCCACATGACGTCGGCGTTCCACCCACAAGCGGACGGACAGACAGAGGCCGCGAACAAGGTCATCGTCATGTACCTCCGCTGCCTCACCGGTGACCGTCCTTGGCAATGGGTACGTTGGCTCCCATGGGCGGAGTTCATCTACAACACAGCGTTCCAGACAGCGCTCAAAGACACGCCCTTCAAGATCGTCTACGGCCGTGACCCGCCCACGATCCGTTCCTACGAGCCCGGTGACACCAGGGTTGCAACCGTGGCCAAGTCCATGGCGGAACGTGACGAGCTGCTCGCCGACGTCCGCTACCGGCTTCAGCAGGCTTAGGCGGTGTACAAGGCCTACTACGACAAGCACCACAGGGAGGTCCACTACGCCGTCGGCGACTGGGTCTGGCTCCGCCTCCGTTAGCGTGCTGCAGCGTCCCTCCAAGCTCCAACCACGGGCAAACTTAAGCCCCGCTTCTACGGGCCGTACCGAGTCACCGCTGTCATCAACGTCGTCACCTACCGCCTGGAGCTGCCGGATAGCGCCCGCCTTCACGACGTCTTCCACGTCGGGCTCCTGAAGAAGTTCGTCGGCACGCCCCCGACGTCGCCACCGGCCCTACCACCGATCCACCACGGCGCGGCGGTTCCGGAGCCCGACCGCGTCACGCGCGCTCGCCTTAACCGTGGCGTTCGCCAGCAGTTCGTTCACTGGAAGGGCGAACCCGCTTCATCAGCATCATGGGAAGACCTCGACAGCTTCGTCGCCCGCTACCCCACATTCCAGCTCGAGGACGCGCTGCTCGTCGAGGGAGGGAGAGATGTCATGTGGGGCGTCCAGTACCGACGCCGGCCACGCATCTAGGAGCTGATTGAGGCATGCAGCCATGCAATCAGATAATGCTAGGATTAGATATTGCTAGAATAAAGGAGTTTGTTTCCTTTTTATTAGATGGCCACAGGCCTATATGTTCCATGTAATTGGCACTCTTGGAAATCAATCAAGAATTACCAATCCTAATCCTCTCTCTTCTTCCTAATCTCACCTCCTTCACCATTGGGCAGCCGGGCAACAACCCCGACGCCATTATCAGCCAAGGCTACGAGCTCTGTAGCCGAGGACCCGCTGTCTTGGGCATTGACGCCCTTGACAAACATCCTGCAATTGTCAATCTGGGGTGCATAATATGTAAACCAATCTCTATGTGCTAATAGAGCCTTTATGTAAACCATCGGACAATCGATGCTGGGCTAGTAGTGCATGAAACCGGTTTAACATCATGTAAGGAATAAAGATAATTGGTAACTAAAGTCTATCATAATTGAATAAAGATAACAAAGTCTATATATATGTATCTATTATTACTCGTATATTAATATAACCGTGTTAAAAGGAGCCCACTGAGATGGCCTAAAAATTACGAGATTAATCGGGATTTTGTGATGATCTAATAGTCTAAATTTACCGACAAGTCCATGACAAATATGACATGTATTGTGAACCCAATTAAGTGGGCCTGTTTGGGAGTATAGTAAACTTTTGCACCCGTAATTGGATTACACCTGTATTTTATTGTGCACAAGAAAAACCCTTGTAAGAGAAATGGATGATTACTGTTCGGAAAACTGCTGTTTGGGTAAGGGGTCAAAGGATATGAAAAATACAAAATCGACTTTGCAGAACAACTCGACATGACACCATCCATTTGATTTGTACACTGCAAGAAAACTGCAAAACATTACCTCGCCTTGCAAGGATTTATCTAGAAAAAATAATAGGAGATCGTTCTAATTGAAAATACAAAAGGTCGAGAACCATGGTTTATCAGCAAAAGAATTTCACTCTCGAACTCTGTTTTCAGATTGCGCATGAAATGCAACCGAGCCAAACCAAAATGGGAGCTAAAAGATTCAGATCAGAGCACCATATTTCCAATCGAAGTATCAATTGGACCATTGAACTGAACAAATTTCAGATCAAGAGTTCATACAGGAGCTCCAGAAAAATCAGATGGAACCATCAAATTGGGAGGCGATGGTCACCCGACGTATCTGAGTCCACGGACTCGATTTGCCGGTGATTTGAGTACGCCGTATCTGAGTCCACGGACTCGATTTGCCGGCGTGGCTTTGCCACCCGACGTCACTCACCGCCGCCGTGCTGGTTCTCCCATCCTGCGCGGCCTCGCCCTCGCCCTCGCAGCCTCGCTGCTGCACGGAATCGACGCTGCATAGCCATGGCACATGGGAGAGGGAGCTGGGGAGGGAGGGATCGAGGGACAGCGCAGCTGCAGAAGGCCACGGAGCCGGGCGCCATCGTCGAGACGGCACTCGGGTAATTGGGGTTGTGACCGCCGCCGCCGCCACCGCCGCCGAGACAGGACGTGCGAGAGGCGCTCGAGGGGCCCGATATTTCTCGTTTTTATTTTCGGGCCTTCACAGGTATTTATTTTTTTCCTATGGTTTTAGCCTAAAACAAGTGTAATTTTAATAGATTCACCCGCCATCCAAACAGCGATTTCCATCTTGAACTGGAAAAGAATTGTGGCCTGTAATTTACAGAGGTTTTGGATCCGGGCTTCCAAACATGCCTTAATTATTTAGATCCATCATCATAAATTGCAGTGGAGGGGAAACGAATCCGGATGTAATGAGATACAATTCTATATTCTGGTTTGTTTCCATCGTACCATTTGTATTTGCTTACTTTAACAAAAAAAAAGGTCTAGCTATTGTATACACGGTCAAAAGAAAAACAACATTTGGCTTTGTCGAGCAATCTTGCCGGTGAGCAGAAATACCTGTGTTAGGATTGATCTCCCACCAGTTAGGCTCAACGGCCTAACTGGGCCTGTTCTCGCGCCCAACCCTACATGGTTGGTGGGCTCCCGTCGCACAGCGCTATAAAGAAAAGGTGGGGGCCGGGGCTCGCAGTACGAGGTTCACCGCGCCGCCAGTCACCCCACCGACATCCTAACCCTAGACCCGATCGAAAGTAGGGGCGCTGCCAGCGACGGGAAGTACCACCGACGCCGGCAATGCCACCCGACGCTCACGCCGCCGCCGAGGACGCCACAGCGCCACTCCCTCTCCACCGACCGTCGCTGCCGACGCGCAGATGGCATCCGTCAACGAAACCCCGGCCGGAGCTTCAACAACTACGGCATTCGATGGTTTGCAACCTATCACCCCTCTCTCTCTCTCTCTCTGTGAAACCCGAACATCTACTATTACTACCAAGACCTCCCGATCTGATGAACATGCCTAAAAAGAAAACTAACAATGGTATCAGAGACACGGTTTGACAAGAAATCAGATCGGCTAAGTGAAACCGACCGATCTGATGCGGATCGGGAAAGAAAGTCGAAAACCGAACCCTAAGACCCAACCCTAATTCCCAAAATCAAAACTGAACAAGGGATTGAAGAAGGGGAAAAGGGAGTGTCGGATTCCAAGAACCCTAGACGCAAATCCGAAAGAGGGGAAAAGGGGAAGAAGAAAGAAGAAGGGTCAAACCCTAACCCTAATCCCATTTTTTTCCATTCGGATGAACGAAAAGAAAGAAATAAAAAGCAAAGAAAACGAATCGGCAAGAACAAACTCTAAACCTAACCCTAATTTTTCCCCCTTCGGATAAAACCGAAAAGAACAAACTCAAAATCAGAAAGGGGAAAAATTAGGGTTAGGGTTCGTCGGATGAACCTTCACCGGCGCGGAAGAAGAAGAATCGAACCGGCTTTTTCGCCGGCGCTGGAGGAGAAACCGAGCCGAGGGCGCGGGCTCGCCGGGCTTGGCCAAGGAAGCGCCGCAGCCAGGCCGCTCGACGGCGGCGTGCTCACCCGTTGGGGAGCACGCGCGCCGGCGAGGGGGCCGGCGACGGCGCCAAGGCTCGCCATGGCCGCCCGCTCTGCTTTTCCTCACTCGCGGCTACTCGGTGGCGGCTGTCTTCGCTGCGACTGAGAAGAGAAAAGTAGCGAGGAGAGAGAGAGGGGAAGAGCCGAATGGCTAGGGTTTTCCAGGGCGCCGGCCGCAGCGAGCCTTTTGATCCGCGCGAAACGGCCGCTCAGCCGTCGGATCGAGACGAACGGCCGCGATTCGCTGGGCCAACTCGCCGGCCCAGGCGAGCGCGAGCGCGCACGGCGTTTTGCCGGCCCAGGCCCAGGTTGCGGCCTGGGTGCAGCCTATGCGCGCGAGGCAAGCCGGGCCGAGCCGTTTTCAGCGCGTTTTTGGGCCGCGCTGGGCTGAAATGAAAGAAGGAAGGAAAATGAAATTTTGTTATTATTTTCCAGGAGTATTTTAAATGCATATTTTGATGAATTTGAATGATTTTGATACAATTTTCTGTGCAAATTTTATCCAACGATATTTTGCCCAGAAAACAATGAATTTTTTAGTGCTTCTGGAAAATAATAACATGAAAAGATTATTAATGTTTCCGCTGTGCATGATAATTATTGTTCTCTTTGATTAAATTTGACCAACGGGATAATTTAATTTTAAGAGAAATGAATTTCTGATAATTTTGATGCGATTATGATACTGTTATTTTCTGACCAACGTTGTTAATAACAATATTATAATTTTTGATCCATGAGAAATCGTACATTAATTTTACTTCTGCCCAACGGTGATGTAAAATGTTTGCATGGATGAATTATAAGTTTTAATTTGACCAACGTTGAGTTAAAGCATGAAATTTTATGTATAAATGTTTCTTACTTACTCTGGTGTGATTTCAGGAGGCAAATGCATTGTGAACATTGTCAACATCCCGACACTCAACGGAACCAATCATCGTGTGTGGCGGGAGAAGTATGAATTAGAACTTGCGTTGGGAGAGGTCGATTTTGCCATCACCTCACTGTGTCCTACTGAGCCAGAGGACCCGGTGAGAGGTGACAATGAATCTGACGCTGATTTCGCTTCTCGGAAGCGTGATCATGCTGAAATAAGAAAGAAATATGACCTTGAACATAGGCAATGGACTCTCTCCAACCGCAAGTGCCTGTTGGTAGCCAAAGCCACCATAGAAGAACAGATAAGGGGCTCAATCCCTGAATGTGCTACTGCCAAAGAATATTTTGAGAAAATCAAGAGTCAGTTTACTGGGTCTACCAAGGCCATAGCAAGTTCATTGATTAAGAAGCTTGTGAATGAGAAATTCACTGGTGGTAGCATAAGAGAGCACATTTTGAAGATGAACACTACGGCATCTAAGCTAAAAGAAATGAATTTGAAGGAGGAGGATTTCCTGATTCATTTGATTTTTGCTTCTTTGTCAAAAGAATATGACACCTTCATTGTGAACTATAATATGCAGCCTGAAAGATGGGGTATAGAAAGACTCATCTCAATGTGTGCTCAAGAAGAGGAGAGGATAAAATCCTCACAAGGTGAATCTGCTCATTTTGTGAAGGACAACAAAAGAAAGAACTTTAATGGCAAGAATTCTAAACCATAAGGGAAACCTAAGTGGGATAAGACCTCTTCCTCCAGTTCATAAGGAAAGAAATCCCAGGATTCTGAGAATCAGCAGTATGGTGGAGCTGAAAAAGATCAGTGCAAGCACTGCTTCAAAAAGGGACACTACAAGAGGGATTGTCCAGACTTTCTAAAATCTCTGCTAAAGAAAGGTGATGAATTTATTACATTTGTAGATGAATCCCTGTATTTATGTTATGACAAATCCACTTGGTGGGTTGATTCAGGAGCAACTACTCATGTTGCAAATTCTTTACAGGGGTTAAGTGAGACGAGAACCTTGCAAAGAGGAGAAAGAACGATTAAAGTTGCGAATGGAGTGCAAGCCAATGTTGAAGCCATTGGAGATTTTTCTTTAGAATTGAATAATGGTTTTGTACTTAGACTTAAAGAAGTACTTTATGTTCCCTCTTTGCGTAGAAATTTGATAAGTGTTTTGAAACTTGATGATGATAGAATTGATTGCCATTTTGGTGATGGCAAGTGTAAGATACTGGTTAATAATAAATGTGTTGATCTTACCTTCCGACAAGACAAGCTTTATTTATTATCTCTTGCTGAGAATACGAACAATGTATGTGATGAGAATATGAATGATTCCCCATCTACGGATGTGACTAAGAAGCGGAAGAGAATTGATACTGTCTCTTCGAAATTATGGCATTGTCGCTTGGGCCATATTTCGAGGGGGGGAATGGAACGATTGGTTAAGGAATCAATTCTCCCGCACTTAGAATTTTCAGATTTAGAGCAATGTATTGATTGCATTAAAGGAAAGTATGTCAAGAAAATTAAGAAAGATGCCAAACGAAGCACAGGAATTTTAGAAATAATCCACACAGACATATGTGGTCCTTTTCCTATGAAAAGTGTGGATGGTTATGACTCGTTTATAACATTCACAGACGACTACTCTCGTTATGGCAATATTTATCCAATTAAAGAAAGATCGAAAGCATTGGATAAATTCAAAATATTTAAAGCTGAAGTTGAAAATCAGCACAATAAGAAAATCAAGATAGTACGATCAGACTGAGGTGGAGAGTACTATGGGCGACATACCCCATATGGCTAAATTCCTGGACCATTCGCAAGGTTCCTACAGAAAAATGGCATAGTTGCTCAGTACTCCACACCGGGGGAGCCTCAGCAGAATGGAGTGGCTGAAAGACGTAACCGTACCTTAATGGATATGGTAAGAAGCATGATGAGTTACTCCACATTACTGATTAGTTTATGGATGGAGGCACTGAAAACCGCCATTCACATACTTAATCGAGTACCAAGTAAATCGGTGCCTAAAACACCGTATGAATTATGGACAGGAAGGAAACCCTCACTTAACCATTTGCGTGTGTGGGGCTGTCTGGCTGAGGCAAAAGTGTTTAACCCAAACATAGGAAAGTTAGACTCCAAGATAGTCAGCTGCCATTTTATTGGCTATCCAGAAAGATCGAAAGGATATCGCTTCTATTGTCCTGATAGACATACGAAGATTGTAGAAACAAGACACGCTGTGTTCTTGGAGGATAACATGATCAGGGGGAGCGTGGTAGCACGAGAAATCAGCCTACAGGAGAAGCGGGTACATGTACCCACTCCGATGGTTGAAGAACCATTCTTCACGCTACCTGCTGCTGTTGCACCGACAGTGCAGGACACTGTAGTGCCAACACCTGTTGCAAGTTCTCCCATGGCGATAATGAATGAACATGAGGAACCTGTCCTTGAGGAACCTATCCTTGAGGAAACTATAGAACCAAATGTTGCACATGAGGAAGAACAACAACAGCCCAATGTAGAACAAGTGCCGGAGGCACCTAGAAGGTCTCAAAGAATAAGAAGATCAGCTATTACTGATGACTATGAAGTTTATGAAACAGAAGAATGTCAGATGGGGGATGATCCCACCTCATTTGAAGAAGCCATGAGAAGCGACCACTCATCAAAGTGGCTTAAGGCCATGGAAGATGAATTGAAATCAATGAGTACCAATAAAATTTGGGACTTAGAAAATATTCCTAAAGGAGCCAAAACAGTAGGCTGTAAATGGGTCTACAAAACAAAATATGACTCCCAAGGGAATATAGAAAGATTTAAAGCGCGACTTGTGGCGAAAGGCTTCACGCAAAGAGAAGGGATTGATTACAATGAGACATTTTCTCCAGTCTCATGTAAAGATTCCTTCAGAATTATAATAGCACTTGTAGCTCACTATGATTTGGAGTTACATCAAATGGATATAAAAACGGCTTTCCTAAACAGGGATTTGGAAGAAAATGTTTATATGGCACAACCGAAAGGTTTTGTCATAAAAGGAAAGGAAAATATGGGATGCCGCATGAAGAAATCAATCTACGGATTAAAGCAAGCTTCAAGACAATGGTATTTGAAGTTTGATAGAACGATAAAAGGTTTTGGGTTTGAAGAAAATGTTGAGGACAATTGCGTTTATGCAAAGTTCAGGAATGGAAAGTACATATTCCTAATTTTGTATGTGGATGATATCTTGCTTGCTAGTAGTGATATCAATCTACTAATGGAAACAAAGAAATTCTTGTCCTCAAACTTTGATATGAAAGATCTCGGTGAGGCCTCGTTCGTTTTGGGAATAGAGATTCACCGAGACAGGAGAAAAGGGGTTCTAGGATTATCGCAAAAGGCATACATAGAAAAGGTCCTAAAGAAATTTAGTATGCATGCGTGCAGTCCTTCACCTGCTCCTATATTCAAGGGCGATAGATTTGGGGAACATCAGTGTCTCAAGAACCAATATGAAATTGACCAAATGAAAGCGGTACCGTATGCTTCAGCTGTTGGAAGTTTACAATATGCTCAAGTGTGTACACGCCCTGACTTAGCTTTTGTTACCGAGTTACTTGGCAGATATCAAAAGAATCCAGGAATTGAACATTGAAAATTAGTGAAGAAAGTCCTGCGTTATTTGCAGGGTACAAAAGGCCTCATGCTTACGTATAGAAGATCTGATTCCCTGCAGATAGAGGGGTATTCAGATTCTGATTATGCGGGAGACGAAAGAAAATCCATGTCAAGATATATATTTACTCTCGCAGGAGGGGCTATATCGTGGAAAAGCTCCAAACAAACCGTGACTACATCCTCGACAATGTATGCTGAGTTTGTAGCATGCTATGAGGCAACGGGGCAGGTGAATTGGCTGAAGAAATTCATACCCGGATTGAAAGTGATTGATGATATAAATGAACCACTGAGATTGTATTGTGATAACAATCCAGCGGTACAGTATGCTCACAACAATAGGTCAAGTGGTGCTGCCAAACACATTGACATAAAGTACTATGCTGTGAAAGATAAAGTTTGGGATCATATAATAAATCTTGAGCATATAAGTACAGAGAAAATGCTCGCGGATCCGCTCACAAAGGGCTTACCACCCAACATGTTCAGAAAACACGTAGCCGGCATGGGTTTAAGGGAAAGCCTATGATTCCCGAACATACGAAGGGCCCAAAGAAAGTTTACATTTCAAAACGGAGAAGTGTATTGTGGCTGTTAGTCTAACAGCACTAATTGCTGTGACGATGGGACAGTTCTATGCACTAATCTGTGATGAAATAGGATGGAAGCAAGAAAAATATGAATTGAAAGTTTTGAATATGAAATTAAAGAACAAAGAATAGATGAGAGATCAAGGGGGAGAATGTTAGGATTGATCTCCCACCAGTTAGGCCCAACGGCCTAACTGGGCCTTGTCCTCGCGCCCTGATCGGGGGCGCCCAACCCTACATGGTTGGTGGGCCTGTCGATGCGGGACCCACAGGATACCCCGCAAGGGAGAGAGAAGATCTAGTTCAACTAGGATTCTTCCCATGTAATCTTAGTAGTAGAACTATTAAGTAATCCTACTAGGAAGTCTCATTGTAAACCGACTAGGACTCTAGCCTCCTGACTATATAAAGGAGGGTAGGGCTCCTGTGAAAAGGAGAACAGAGCATATCACAATCAATCCAACGCAAAGGCTAAGGCCGACTGGACGTAAGGTTATTACTCGATCGACGATCGAGGGCCTGAACCAGGATAAATTGGCTGTCTCTTGCGTTAACCATCGAGTTCAGCATACGCCGAAGCCCGAACATACTGCCCCGGGTACCCCTGTGGCAGGCTATCGGTGGTGAAACATCGACAGCTGGCGCGCCGGGTAGGGGCTTTTGGCGACTTTGCATCCGAGAGCTCAATGGACCTCGACAACATAATCTTCCCGATGGGATCAACTTTCATCTTCGGCTCATGGATCTACGAGGCAGACAACAACGGCAAGCTTCAGAGCCATCTCCTCAAAGATCTAGATCATTGTAAAGAAGTTCCTATTTCAACAACTGCAACGGATCAGCTCACCAGAAGATTCACGCAGCTCATAGTATCCGATTCAAATCAGATTTCACGACCACTCGTATCCGATTCGAATTCAAGCTCCAAGGCGAAGTTTTATCCGAGTGCTTTCAAGAAATCGAGTTCTTTTTTGGCAAGATTCTAGAGCACAACCCAAAACAACTCGAATTACCCTCAAAGTTCTCTCAAGAAGTCGAGTTCTTTTCCATTTGGGCTCGACAACATGGCAAAATCCTATCAGGGACAGTTCGAAAGGTCTTTCAATCCAAGATTCGGGATACCACTGACAGGAGCTCAGGAGGGTCTCGTGCTAACGATCACATCGCAAGACTGTATCATCCACTGGCCGGGTTCCGTTCCTGAAGGTAGCGAAACCCAACTAGTCGGCACAACAACAACAGCTATTCTACCTTACCAAGAAGGAGACTCGATCTACGACACCGAGGCATCTACTAAAGTTATCAGCGACTCCGACAGCATGAAAACTAACGCCAATAACAGAATGACTCACGCACGAGAAGTGCTCATGGTTCGACGTCCGCGGTCACCATTAAATCCCCCGGAAGCACCCGATGTCAGATCATCAGATGAATCAGAATCCAACATATCACCTTTTGCCTAGGGCTACGATGGAGAAACTGATAGTCAGAAAAAAGCTAGAGAAAGAAAAAACAAGTTGAAGCAAGAGCGCCAACACCGTGCTAGGCAGCGCAGGGAAGCTTGGATCAAATATGAGTCAGAATTGGCTGAGTACGACAAAAGAAAATCGCAACGAGAAGTCGAAGGAAGACACACGGCAAATACGCCTTACGATAAGATTCGAGAAGCATTAGAAGAACTCGGAGCAACTTCACATCCTAGTGAGAAGTACGAACAGCTCCAGGACTTACTTCGATCGACGATCCCGAGAACGCATGAAGAGAAAACACGATCAAGATTACCCGCCAGATCAACAACCCACAGGCAAGAGGATCAAAATCAAAGGAAATCCGCTTTTGAAAGACTTGGGCCGAGTGGAAGCCATGACGGGGGAAGTAGGAAGGAACATAATCAGGGCCACCGATTTGAACAACCAAGGAAGACTAGGAGTAGGGTACCTACCCAGACAACCTCGCAAGATTATTCCCATCAGAACAACAGTTGGCCAGAAGAAGGTGCCGAATCTGAATTCAAAGAAACCAAGGCACACGACAGGTTCCCCTGTTTCGCGAACAGGCTCGCATTGGTACGATTACCTCACAAATTCAAACCGTCTAACCACTCCAAGTATGATGGCAAAACTGAACCAAGGCAATGGCTCAGAATATATTCACAATCAATTGAACTAGCCGGAGGAGACGACGATATCAAAACCCTTTTCTTTCCCATGGCACTGGAGGCCATGCCCCTCCAATGGTTCGACAAACTGAACCCAGGATCTATCAGAAATTGGGAGGATTTGCAAAGAGCTTTTTGTGAGAATTTCACGGGAATCATTACACACCCAATCACTCATGCAGAACTAAAAGGACTCAAGCAAAAGGGAGGTGAAAGTCTCAGAAATTACTATCGACGATTCGGCAAACTACGAGCTCAAGTGCATGACATAACCGAACGAGAAGTAATTGAAGCTTTCTCTCATGGAATCATGGCTAGGTGGCAATTTCAAGACTTCTGCAAAGAAAATCCGAGAAACAATGAAGAATTTAGACGAACAGTAGAAAAGATGATTACTGCAGAAGAAAAAACATGAGAGAGGTTCCCGGACAGAAGCAACCAGGACAACTCGGACAAGCAAAATCACCGAAATAGCAGACATCAAGAAAGAAAACGTAGACCAGACAATACTGTGGCAATGGCCGACAAGTCAAAGAAGTTTTCCAAACCTAGAAGATATGATGACATTGAAAACATACGTTGCCCATTGCACCCTAATGGGAGGCACACCATCGGAAATTGCTACACTTTCAATGATCGATACACAAGAAAAGATAGTAAGGAAAGCGCCAAAGAGGACAATCAGAAAAGAGAAGAAGGCAACCACGAGGACAAAGGATTCCAAAAACCTAGGGGAACGGTAGCAGTGATATTCTCAGGGGCTCCGGATTGCAGAAGCAAACATCAAGAAAAACTAGCACTGCGGACCATTATGACAGCAGAACCGGCTACACCAAGATACCTCAATTGGTCACAGTATCCTATCCAATTTACCAGAGAAGACCAATGGACTAGCATGGGAAACGCAGGCCATTATCCACTGGTCCTAGATCCGACTATTGCTGGTATGACCGTCACCAAAGTACTAATTGATGGAGGAGCTGGACTCAACATCATCTTTTCAGAAACTCTAAGGAAAATGGGACTACAACTCGCCGGGATGATCACGCCAACAAGCACACCTTTTATAGAATAGTACCCGGCAAAGCAGCCATGCCACTCGGACAAATTACTTTACCTGTTACCTTTGGAACTCCTTCAAACTACCGAACAGAGTTTATCAAATTTGAGGTCGCCGACTTCGATTCGTCATATCATGCAATCCTTGGACGTCCAGCACTGGCCAAATTCATGGCAATACCACATTATCCGTACTTACTGCTTAAGATGCCAGGACCCAACGGTATCCTTTCACTTCGAAGTGATTTGAAGCACGCTTTTGACTGCGACGTTCAGGCAATCCAAATTGCAGCTAAAGCGCAAGCCGACAATGGAAGAAAAGAAATAGCCGCAATCGCTGCAGAGACAAGCCAAGAAGAATTAGAAATACCGGCTAAAAAACCCAGCATCATTGCACCACCAAAAGAAGCCGACGTCAAGCAAATCGACTTAGGCACAGACGATACCTCCAAGATAGCAACCATCAGTGCTCACCTCTCGGCAAAATAGGAACTCGCGCTCACCAACTTTCTTCGGGACAACAAAGATATCTTCGCTTGGAAGCCGGCCGACATGCCAGGAGTCCCAAGGGAGTTGGCTGAGCACAGAATTGATGTTAACGAAAGCTCCAAGCCTGTAAAGCAACGGCTACGGCGATTCTCACCCGACAAAAAGGCAGCAATTAAAAAGGAAATAACAAAACTGATGGCAGCCGGATTCATTAAGGAAATTCTTCATCCAGACTGGATAGCAAACCCGGTCCTTGTGCAGAAGAAAAACACGGACGAGTGGCGCATGTGCGTCGATTACACAGATCTCAACAAACATTACCCAAAAGATCCGTTCGGGCTACCACGCATTAACCAGATAGTTGACTCAACAGCAGGATCTGCACTATTATCTTTTCTCGATTGCTATTCAGGGTATCACCAGATTGCACTAAAAGAACAAGACCAGAGCAAGACATCTTTCATCACCCTGTTTGGTGCCTACTGCTACAAGACCATGTCGTTTGGACTAAAGAATGCTGGCGCCACGTACCAAAGAGCCATCTAGACTTGCCTTGGGAATCAAATTGGTGAAAACGTGGAGGCATACGTGGACGATGTGGTGGTGAAAACAAAGAACCCAAACACTCTAATTGAAGATTTAAAGTAAACCTTCGAAAATTTGAAGAAATGGAGATGGAAATTGAACCCAAATAAATGTGTATTTGGAGTTCCCTCAGGACAACTACTCGGATTTTTGGTCAGTCAGCGCGGGATCGAAGCTAGCACCAAGCAAATTCGAGCTATAACAGAAATGGGCCCACCTAGAAGTGTCAAAGATGTGCAGAAACTAACAGGATGCATTGCGGCCCTCAACCGCTTCATATCAAGACTCAGCGAAAAGGGATTACCTTTCTTTAAACTACTAAAGAAGACAGACAAGTTCGAGTGGACAATAGAGGCCGACGAAGCTTTCAAAAAACTTAAAGAATACCTCACCTCGTCGCCTATCCTGACACCTCCAAAGAAAGATGAAGATATGATGCTATATATTGCGGCAACTCCTACCGTAATCAGCACGGCAATAGTCATAGAAAGAGAAGAACAAGGGCGTGTGTATAAAGTGCAACGTCCCGTATACTACATCAGCGAAGTACTGTCAGAATCCAAAATCCGGTATCCGCATGTACAAAAACTACTCTACGCTCTACTCATCACCTCACGGAAGCTTCGCCACTATTTCGAAAGCCACAAGATTACCGTGGTGACAGATTTTCCACTCGGAGACATCCTACACAATAAAGATGCCACGGGGCGCATATCCAAGTGGGCAGTTGAAATCGGAGCTCTTGACATCAATTTCACTCCACGGAAGGCAATCAAATCTCAAGCCCTCGCCGATTTCGTGGCCGAATGGACAGAGATTCAACAGCCTTTATCAGATACAATCCTTGACCACTGAAAGATGTACTTTGACGAATCACTCAAACTAGGCGGGGCCAGTGCAGGCGTTCTCCTCATTTCTCCAGAAGGAAAACAACTCAAGTACATCCTTCAGATATTATGGCAAGCTACAAATAACGAAGCAGAATATGAAGCCCTCATCCATGGGCTACGAGTGGCGATTACCCTCGGAATAAAAAGATTACTCATATACGACGATTCAGCAGTAGTCATCAACCAAGTCAACAAAGATTGGGATTGCACCAAAGAAAACATGGGTGCTTATTGTGCTGAAATATGGAAACTTGAAAAACATTTCCAAGGATTAGAAATTTTACACGTCCTACGCGATTCCAACATTGCAGCAGATGTCCTTGCCAAGCTCGGATCAGACAGAGCAAAGGTTCCACCCGGCGTATTCATAGAAGAGCTATCAATTCCCTCTATCAAACAACCCGGTGAAACAACACATGAAATTCAGGCTAAAGACGTTCAGATCTTGGTAATCAACACTTCATGGAGCCAAGTTTTCATCGACTATATCAAAGAAAATAAACTGCCAGCAGATAAAGCAGAGGCCACCCAAATTGTTCACAGAAGCAAAAACTACGTTCTAGTAGGAGATAAACTTTACAGAAGAGCAGCATCATCAGGAGTACTCCTAAAATGTGTCTCATTTGAAGAAGGCAAAGAGATCCTAGATGAAATACACTCAGGTTGCTGTGGAAATCATGCCGCTTCAAGGACACTGGTTGGCAAAGCATTTCGCACCGGATTCTACTGGCCAACCGCTTTGAAGGACGTAGAAGAACTTGTCAGAAAATGCAAAGGTTGCCAAATGTTTGCAAGACAAGCCCATGTACCAGCTCACAATCTTATCTGCATCCCACCCGCTTGGCCCTTTTCCTGCTGGGGACTGGATCAAGTGGGACCCCTGAAGAAAGCAAAAGGAGGTTTCGAGTACATCTTCGTAGCAATCGACAAATTCACCAAGTGGATTGAATACAAACCACTCGTGAAGTACAGCGCAACCAAAGCAGTCGAGTTCATCCAAGACATTATGCACCGCTTCGGCACGCCCAATCGAATCATCACAGATCTAGGCTCCCCCTTCACAGCTACAGAATTCAAGAGCTGGGCACAAGACTGTGGTTTCAGTATAGACTATGCGTCTGTTGCACATCCAGAAGCCAATGGACAGGTAGAAAGGGCTAATGGACTCATACTAGCCGGATTAAAGCCAAGGTTATACGAAGAACTAGTGGACTATGGGTCCAAATGGATTGAAGAATTACCGAAAGTAGTATGGGGGCTATGAACTCAAATAAGCAGAGCAACAGGCTACTCACCCTTCTTCCTAGTTTACGGGTCAGAGGCCGTACTGCCCGCCGACTTGATCTGGACATCCCCAAAGATAGAACAATACGATGAAGGAGAAGCAGAACACACAAGAAGATTAGAACTCGACAACTCAGAAGAAGTCAGAGTAAACGCTACCCTCCAATCAGCCAGATACCTACAAGGTTTAAAACGGCATTACAACAAGAGTACCCAACCTCGATCACTACAAGTCAGAGACTTAGTACTAAGAAGGATACAGAAGACTGACGGACGACATAAGCTACTTAGTCCATGGAAAGGTCCGTTCATTGTCACAAACGTCACCGGACCAGGCACATACAAGTTAATAACCGAAGATGGAAAAGAAGTCAGCAATACATGGCACATCAGCCAGCTAAGAAGATTCTACGTGTAAAAACAACTCAAGAAAAAACAGATATGCAAGCCACAAGGGACCAACGTTCACAATTGACGAAAAACAATACTCTTCAACAACATATGTAGTAGTTTATACTCATGATCAATAAAGATGATATTCATCCACAGCATGTCTGGTCATGACTTCCAACGAGTTGTTTTCACGAAACAAAAAGCAAAATGGCCGAAAACATGCCTGAGCATCCCGGCCGAGAGCAAAATAGCTGAAAAGACGCTTGAGCTCGCCGATGAGGGTAGCTAAAGGCTAACACCCGAAATAAAAAGCAAAATGGCTGAAAACATGCCTGAGCATCCCGGCCGTGAGCAAAATAGCTGAAAAGACGCTTGAGCCCGCCGATGAGGGTAGCTAAAAGCTAACACCCGAAACAAAAAGCAAAATGGCTGAAAACATGCCTGAGCATCCCGGCCGAGAGCAAAATAGCTGAAAAGACGCTTGAGCCCGCCGATGTGGGTAGCTAAAAGCTAACACCCGAAACAAAAAGCAAAATGGCTAAAAACATGCCTGAGCATCCCGGTCGAGAGCAAAATAGCTGAAAAGACGCTTGAGCCCGCCGATAAGGGTAGCTAAAAGCTAACACCTAAAACCAATCGACCGAAATTTAACTTCAAAAAGACCCTCCAGCTCTTCGTTCTAAAAAGCAAGAGGCTCGAGGGCTACATCCAGGACATCCAGATAGGAACACTTTTTCCTCAGAAAAGCACAAGCGCCACTCAAGAAAGCACTCGGATGCCGAAGTTTGTCAAGGCAACATTCTATGCCGAGTCGTTCTACATAGCGCAGGCGAAAGGTTGTCAACACAAAGATCTACATCTAATGAGTCACAGCGTGGACAAAGCACTCGACGGATCACAAAAGAGGAAGAAAAGAAAAGTACTCGACAAACCGAGGGGTCTCATCAGAATAACGCACAGAGTTGTTTTACGGAATAGAGACGGGAACAGGACAAAGTACTCAGCAAGACAAGTAACTTCGACCACACCCAGGCAAAGAATACATCAACAAAAATAAAGAATCTTGATTTAAAGAGGAGTGTAATATTACAAGGGGATGCTCAATCGAATCAGGCGTTGTCATCAGAAAGGGAGATGTCAATATTTAGACTATCTACAACCCTACTGGCTAAACCTTCGACCTCAGGCTCCATCCTCTCAACGGCGTCAAGGTATTCTTGGCTTTCAGCTTCCTCTGCTATCTTGGACAGAGGCGCCTCTGGAGCAAGGACCCGGACCTGGGCCAGCACGTTCTTGGTACATACTTGGGCACACTTCTTCGCAAACTCTTGGAAACGAGTCGGAATCCGGGGAATGAACTGCGCCCAAGATTGCCCGTCATCCGCTGGAGTCCGAAGAACATCGGCTACTGAACGAAAAGATTTCCACAAAACGTTCTAATTTTCAGTAGCCGTCGCCAGCTTCCCGGACAAGCCTTCAATAGTTTTTTGGGCCTGCACAAGATCTCTGTCAGCTCCGCGCCTAATCAGCTTAGCAAGGGCGAGTTCTTCCTCAGCATGAGTAATTACCTCCTCAGCTTTATTATGACTAGAACGGACAAGAGCCTTCATTTCATCGATACTCTCCGAGAGCTTCTGCTTCTCAACTCGGAGAGCTAGACAAGACACCCAAGAATAAGTCAGTGGAAAGAGAAGTCAAAATACAAGAAGAAACAGGCAGAACCCGCGGCACCTTTGCATTCATTCTTTGTAGACTCCACCGCAGCATCTCTCTGCTTCTTCGTCTCCACTACCCGGGCGCGAAGGGTCTTCTCCTCCTTTTGGTGCATTTGACGCTCCGTCTCCAACTCAGCCCGGAGGAGGTCAAGATCGGCTTTTAGAGTGTCCACCTCCGAAGACAACTTCCTCTCATTTTCAGATGAGAAAAAGAAGCCAGAATGATCACGAGAGAAAGACTGAGCAAAAAGAGGCAAAGAGAAACAAGGCGTAAGGACAGAAGAAAAACAAGCACGTAAAAAAGAGTGGCAGTAAAACCTACCTGAAGCTTTTCACCAAAGGAAGTCGCGAGGGTCGACAAGCTCCCCCAGGCTGCGGTCAGCTCCGATAACCGATGGGTGGCATCGAACCGTTGCACCACGTCACCGGAAAAAGAGGGGTCGCCGGAAGCAAGAGAAGGGGAAGGAGAGGCCGGCTGGGGCAAAGAAGGAACGACCAAAGCAACCTCTAGGGAGGCCGGAGCCAAACCCTCAGAAGGACCCAGCGCGACGGCCACAGTCACCTCCGGAGCGGCCGAGTCCGCAACTTCGCCAGGTAGCTCTGAAGCCCCCGCGGCGACTTCATCAACAGAATGTTGTGAGTCCCGAGGCTCGGAACTCGTTGGCACGGCGGGAGGCAGAGAAGAAGTCGATGAAGAAATGAGAGAAGACGAAACACTGAAAAGTGATAAAAGGAAGCACCAATAAGAACCAGAGGAAGGAAGATAAAAGCCAAAAAGATAAAGCTAGAATCTACTCACCCAACCACTTTCTTCTTCGCGAAGCCAAGAGAAGGCCTCGCAGGGGGAACCACGACGGCGAAGACGTCCCTGCCACCCGGCGACGGGAGCGGGATAGCCGACAACGAAGCCGCGGAAGAAGCCGGGGCTGGAGCCATAGAAGAACTCCGCACCGGAGGAGCGGTAGAGCTCGGGACAGAGGCAACCAAAGAACTCGACACCGAAGCTTCAGAAGAAGTCAGCGCGGGAGCCTCGGAAGAACTCACGCCCGACCTCCGATTACTTCAAAAAGTTCAAGACTAAAAGTCAAAACAAAGAAGAGAAATTCAATGCAACAAGAATATGAAAAACAACTCACCGCCACATGATGAGGGGGACTTCATCATCCTCTTCTTCCTCAGCTAAGGAAACCAGAGCACCTGCTGAAAAGGAGATGAAAAGTACTCGGTTCAAGAGAGAAACAGGAAAATAAAAGAACAAAGAGTATTAAATGTGCTCACCTAAGAGCATGCTAGCAACAACTGGAGTACCTAAGGGAGTACTTGGTTTGCGAGGCTTCTTGGAGATAGGCAAGCCAGATGAAGACCCATCCATCCGCCCCCTCTTCGGGACACTGCGAGGACCGCGAGGGACTAGACGAGGAACATATTTTTCATATACATCAACAAATCCGGAAGAAACCCCAGGAAGGGCTGTAGAGGTTTGGGACTTACTAATTGCAGAAGTTCCAGCCAGACGATCCCCAGTCTCCGCCACGGCAGGGAGAACATCAAGGGGGATCGGATCGACAAAGTTCCGCCCAAGCTCCTGTGAAAAAAGATAAAACACCGAGACAAGGAAAAGCTAAGCAAGAACGGATGCAGCAAGAATACATAAAGAACTCAAACAAAAAGATAGACAACTCACAACTGGGGGCGGGTTGATGGCTGAGAACTCAGAGACGGCAGGAGGAATGACGCTCACTCCTTTCAGCATCTTCTGGAGGCGCTCGAGTACCTCCTCACCGGTCAGCTCAAGAGCTGGGACCATGCGTGAAGGATCCTCGGCCCTAGAATACTCAAAGCCAAGATGCTCCCGCTCTTTCAAAGGCTGAACCCGGCGACGAAGGAAGCTTGAAACAATACCAAAGCCGGTCAAACCCTGCTGTTTAAGCATGCTAATCCTATCAAGGAGTGGCTGGATCACTTGAATCTCAGCGGGTGACTCAAGCTTCTTGTCCCATCGGTCATTCACCACAGGGCTAGATCCGGAGTGGATGACAAGAGAAGGGATCAAATTTGCAGCGTAGAATCACTCGGCACGCCAATCTTTGACACAATCGACCAGGTCATAATAAAAAAACTTAATTTTGAGACCCTGGCGAAACTGAATCCCGCAACCGCCGAGGGCGCTGGTTTCTTCACGGCGAGGTTGAGGTTTCAGACGAAAGAAAAAGCGAAAAAGAGATAGAGAAGGAGGGATCCCAAGGAAGGCTTCACAAAGGTGAACAAAAACAGAAAGATGGAGAACGACATTGGGGGTTAGATGGTTCAGACTAACCCCGAAATAACCAAGAAACTGATGAAGGAAGGCGGAAGCAGGAAGACAAAGTCCAGCGTGGACAAAGGAAACAAAAAGGACAATCTCACCAGGACCCGAGGCTGGAACCCGATGCTCGCCCGGAACTCTCCATTCAGCGATGACTTTGCTTTGGATCAAGCCATCGCTAACGAGCTTGCGCAGCTGGTCTTCGCTTGTTGTTGGACCTGGCCAAACCTTCTGAGCAGCCCTCATGGCCACGAACTCCTGGTTTTCAATCAAAGAGAGGGATGACTCCTCGTCCACGAAGGTCGCCTGAGACTTGCTTGCGGTTTTCTTCTTTCCCATGAACTGGCGGAGGCAAAAAAGGCACTAAGGAAGATGAAGCTAGGATGATGGTACTCGGGTGATGGCGACGATGACGGCGGCGGATTTCTGAGAGCTAGGGTTTAAAGGCAAGAGCTGGGCAGCAAGGGAAAGGAAGATAAAAGGTCTTTAAATAGATTTTTCAGTGATACAAACGGCCCAAAATGCCCGTTAAAACACAATGTGGGAACGCAACGGTCCATTTACCGACGCAGCTAAAACGACGGAGGGCACGAATCCACACAACGGTACAAACCAACGGGCAGATTTCAGACTTATCCGTCCAGCACCACGGCAGGGTCATCAGATCGCTACAAGAATGACCCGTCAAACCAAGAAGAAAGAAAGAAGAAAGAAAGGGCTACCTCACGAGGAACAAAAGAACCCGGTTATATAAGAAAGAACTCGGTAGTCCCATGAACAACAGGGATCACAACAGAAAAGTCAAAGACAACTCAGAAGACAAGATTCGTTACATTACAAGCGACTTCAAAAATAGAAGATTACAAATCTTACAAGACCCAACGAACTCGGCACCACAAAAAGCAAAGTAGCAAAGAGGAACACGGACACGACTAGGCTCTGGAACGACTACGTGTCCCAATTTGCTACTCGGAAGGACAGACCGCCATCAGCTACACTATTTTCTTCAAAGGACGGACGCAGTGCATCCAAGGCGGAAATCGGCAGCACGGCAGGGCAACATGGAGCAGAGAAGGCCGGCGGCATCTGTCTACCCAAGACCGATGTGATACTGGATATGGTGTTGATCTGCACCGGACGGTCTCAAGACATGCGACGAGGATCAACCCAGAACTACCGGATGAAGGAACAAAGCCCACATCACAAGACTTCCTCCAACTACCACCACGTACATCCTGGCACAATGCTATCGCGGGATTAGCCTACCTCTAATCCCTATCACAAGACTTCCTCCAGCTACGACAAGACACACAGGAACTACAAAATATGCCCGGGGGCTGCTCTACTTCACAAACTACCATGTTCATGACCACGAAGGTTTCAACAGAACGTCCAATGGATGAAAACAAGCACTCCGGGACAGTATTTATAGACCAAAGGAACGGCGCACATGGACTAGGAGTACCAACGAAATAAGCCTAACAAAGGACACAATGAAAAGACAGGACTCAATAATGAATGACTCAGGCGAGAGGAAGCAGTACTCGAAGACGGCCATATTCGGAAGAATATACCAGCATAGTACAACCCGTGAACAAAAGGCATTTACACTCAACCACCACCATACAACTACATCTGACAACAGCAGACCATCAAAGAATACGCCAAGACCTCGCATCCGAGTTCTTCCTGAGCAAAACAACACGGATATGCGCTCGAGGGCTCGGCCAGCATCATAGCTTAATCAAACTATGCTAGGGAGCTCGGCCTTCATTTTCAAATACTCCCGGAGGCTCGGAACCAAAGACAAAAGACCAAGAATACAAGAAACTCAAGACTACAACGACGACGATACATCAAGACTCTTCATCCAACTTCTTTTCTAAAGAAAAGAACTCGGAGAAAGCACGAGGCTGCGGGATACAAAGCCCCAGAATTTTTGGAAGACAAGAATCTGGACCCTCCAACTTTTGCAAGCAAAAGCAAGAGGCTCGGGGGCTACACTCAGTGAGCGCAATTTTTATGAAAAATAGCACCCACCCAAAAAGAACTCAGACATAAGCTTGGGGGCTGCATAACTACTAGGATGATGGTTTAAGCCAAGACTAAAGGGTCGCTTCGGAAAGATGCCGCAAAACTACTCGGATGACAACATAATCCAAGTCTCGGGGACGACTTCAGGACACAAATTTTCAAACAACATAAAGGATCAAGACCCTCCAACTTTTTGTTTCAAATAGCAAGAGGCTTGGGGGCTACACTCAGTGAGTGCACTTTTTCTTTGAAAAAGCGCACGTCACCAAAAGACTTCCTCAACGCAGACCATTTCAAGACATTACGACAAAAAGAACCCGGAACGAGCCATATTCGAGTTCTTTTTGATAAAACTTCAACGAACAATCAGAACAACTTCAAGACAAGATCCTCCAGCTCCTTGTTCCAAATAGCAAGAGGCTCGGGGGCTACAACCAGATGGATGTATTTTTTCTTCAGAAAAGCACTCATCACTCAAAGATTTAGTTCACTCCAGAAAGCACTCGGATGACATCTTGTTCCTACTCAACAAGACTTGAAGGAGCAGAGCGAGACTTTCGGAGCTCAACCATGAAGTGCTCGGGGGCTTGTCGATGCGGGACCCACAGGATACCCCGCAAGGGAGAGAGAAGATCTAGTTCAACTAGGATTCTTCCCATGTAATCTTAGTAGTAGAACTATTAAGTAATCCTACTAGGAAATCTCATTGTAAACCGACTAGGACTCTGGCCTCCTGACTATATAAAGGAGGGCAGAGCTCCTGAGAAAAGGAGAACAGAGCATATCACAATCAATCCAACGCAAAGGCTAAGGCCGACTGGACGTAAGGTTATTACTCGATCGACGATCGAGGGCCTGAACCAGGATAAATCGGCTGTCTCTTGCGTTAACCATCGAGTTCAGCATACGCCGAAGCCCGAACATACTGCCCCGGGTACCCCCGTGGCAGGCTATCGGTGGTGAAACATCGACAGGACCCCCGTCGCACAGCGCTATAAAGGAAAGGTGGGGGCCGGGGCTCGCAGTACGAGGTTCACCGCGCCGCCAGTCACCCCACCGACATCCTAACCCTAGACCCGATCGAAAGTAGGGGTGCTGCCAGCGACGGGAAGTACCACCGACGCCGGCAACGCCACCCGACGCTCACGCCGCCGCCGAGGACGCCACAGCGCCACTCCCTCTCCACCGACCGTCGCTGCCGGCGCGCAGATGGCGTCCGTCAATGAAACCCCGGCCGGAGCTTCAACAACTACGGCATTCGATGGTTTGCAACCTATCACCCCTCTCTCTCTCTGTGAAACCCGAACATCTACTATTACTACCAAGACCTCCCGATCTGATGAACATGCCTAAAAAGAAAACTAACAACCTGTACATGATATTTGATGCGCTTGTTGTAGTCCTCTCCTGAAATGTTGCATCGCTCACGCAGTTTATAATTACATTGCTTAAGAGTCAATGTCTTCAAGGAGGTCAGATCCTTGATGGCATGAGGCAAGCACTGCAATTTGGGAGCGTGAACTTCTAGCTCCTCAAGAGACGTCAGATCCCCCAACCAATCAGGAAGCACTGAAAAATTCCAGCAGTTCAATATCTGCAAGCACCTAAGGTTTTGACACTTCTGGACGCCCCATGGTAAGGTGGTCAGATCACTGTTGGATTTAATAGTCAATTTACACAGGTTGATGCCGTGTTGGAGAAGCTCTAAACCACCAGAGAAGCCAAGGATATTTGTTTCTGCATCAAGAAGTCTAGAAAGGCATGAAGACCCAATAAATTTTCCGCGTGATAATTCTACCTCACTGCATGATTCAATTATACGCCTTATACATCCTAGAAAGGCTGAACCAAGTGATAACCTAGGGTATCCCTCAACGATCAGGTATTGGAATAGTTTTACATGGTCATTGAAGCAACAGATTTTTGCTTCCAATATAAGTAATTTGGAAGGAAGCTGTGAATATGCTTTAACTTCTAGAGATGATAGTGATAGGTTACTGCATGATTCAATTATACGCCTTATGCATCCTTGAAAACCTGAGTCAAGCGTCAACCTTTGGCATCCCTTAACGATGAGGTGTTCAAGTGAAGGAAATATTTCTCCTTGCAATTGCTGTTCGTCGTCATTCCAAGACATTTGTCCAGCAGACCGCTCCAAATTCGTGGACCACACCTCCAAATTTTCCATCCCACCAATATGAAGTTCCCTCAGTTTCCGGAATGGGTGCTTGCCTCCGTAAAAACAACTATCCACTTCTCGGATATTAGGCATATCTGAAATGTGCAGTTCTTCCAGATGTGCTAGCTGACCTAGTGACGGGAGACGATCACATCTTGGCATACCAACCAGCTCAATCTTCACAAGATTTGGAACATAGAGATTGGCATTGCTCATCCATGCACAAAATGTGACACCCTGATAACCTCTTATG
Organism: Miscanthus floridulus; assembly: GCF_019320115.1. Taxonomy (NCBI): domain Eukaryota; kingdom Viridiplantae; phylum Streptophyta; class Magnoliopsida; order Poales; family Poaceae; genus Miscanthus; species Miscanthus floridulus. Next base: position 106,480,765 of record NC_089597.1, on the reverse strand, counting down.
TCAAGCGCTGATAGGTTCGCATGAGGCTGGAGTCTTTGGAGAACTGCAGAATCGTCAGTATCAGCCTGATCGTCAGGTTGGTCGGACCACCTCAAACTCAACCTGCGGAGCTGGTCATATCTGCCCAAATCTCCAGGGTCGACTTCATTGGCTTTCTTCACAAGCTGAAGGTTTGTAAGACATAGCTCCGTGATTCCAAAGTCTCTATTTTGATGGAGAAGGTGAAAATCAGCTAAGGCCCTGTTTAGTTCCACCAAATTCCCAAATTTGGCACTATGCAAAAAGAAGATTCCCCGTCACATCAAACTTGCGGTACATGCATGGAGTACTAAATGTTGACGAAATCAAAAACTAATTGTACAGTTTGGTTGTACTTTACGAGACGAACGTTTTGAGTCTAATTAGTCAATGTTTGGACAATTATTACCAAATAAAAACGAAAACCTACTGTACATGGAGCTACAGTAGCGGCCCAAATCGGGCGGCGCCGAATCAGGGACCCAACTAAACGAGGGCTAAATATATTACCTGTGAAGGTAAGATGCACAGTTAGACCGTTATCAACAGCAAGAGAACAGAAAAAAGAATATATCGGCACACGGAAGGTGCGGGAACGGAAGCAGGGATGCGCATGGAGGTGGGATGCACTCAGGGGCAGGGAATGCGCCAGACGGCAGCGTCGTCACGTCGTGCACGCCAGCAGACGCGAACCAACCTATCGTTTTTTTCACCCAACGCAAGAATGTACCGTACTCCCTCCGTCACATAGAAGTGTTATTCTCACTTTCCAAGAAATTAATAACATAGGGGTGAGTGTGCATGCATATATATGCGACCAAGAAAATAGAGAGATTGTGTACTCAGGTATACACCTTTCCTACTTTTGAAGCCTTATTTTTTTCCTAAAAGATGAGAACCGAGCATGGCCAAGATAATTTTTTTTGAACTTTAAATACAGCAGGGGAGACCCCCCACTGTGAGGATTTTATTATTAGAAAGAACAAAACAAAAAGAACAACACCTCTGTACAAAGGGGAACCAGGAAGCTACTGTACAAGCAGAAACAAGACTAACAAAGTTAAGCTAGGTTAGAAAGGAGGGAGAGGAAAATAAGTCTTTTAGAGTGGCAGAAGCGAAAAGACTGCAACTGGCCAAGATAAATTACCTCATTAATCTTGATATATTGAATGTGAGGAATATCCAATAATCCTGCTTCCACTAGGTCTGTGTACGAGCAATTCTCATGTGATGCTAAAGTAATTTTCTCCAATTCACGCATTCGTAGAATTTTCCGTTTAGCCATTCTATTCCATGTACGAATCTCGTTGATGCAATCAAGATGCTGCGGTACATCCGTGTGCGGCACGCACAGTCTGCAAAAAAATTCAAGCTCCTGTAGTGATGGAATGCACAGCAGAAATTTAAGACCAAATACCACAGAGTTTATTATCTTCAGCTTCTGGATGACCCTGAATTCTAAGTATTTCAAAAATTCCTTGTCACAACCATCAACGACTAGTTCATCGGTCCTGATATGCACATGCTGTAGCAACATAGCAGTAGGATATGAACAGTTTTTGAAATGCATCTTACGTGCCAATATGGGAGCTGATGACCCCATGTCTGTGATGAATCAACTATACTGTCGTTGATGAAGTACTCCTCACAGTTGACGCTCGGATACAGCTTCAGATCTTGGCAGTATTCAATCTTCAGACAGCAAAGGGTAGGGACTGCTTCTTTTGTTGCAGACGGTGCCGACGAAGATGCACCCACTTCTGACATCTGTGCTTTCCTTTGAAAGCCTAGAGCAGCTAACAATCTGCTTACACCTGCATTTCCCCTCATATTCCCTTTCATTACTGCACGCTCTGTTTCTCTATTCTCTTGAGAAGGATTACCATACTGTGTCCTAGCTACTTCTGGCGTCTTAGGCTCTTCTGCATGACCTGATTCCATTTCATGTATCCCCTGACAATCTCTGCTTGTCTCCTGAGTAAACCCCAAGGTGAATCCACTTGCTAGTGCAACCAGCAACAGTCGCTTTAGATTTTTGCAGGGTGCCAAACATGCTCCCTTAAGTCTGGGCATATTTCGAATTTCAAGCTCTTCTATGCTTGATAGATTTGCTGGAGTAGGAAGATGGTCACACCATACAAGATCAGACAACACAAGTTTCACCAGATTTGGGAGCGTATAATGTATCCCCATAATCCAACGAGGAAACGTACTGTGGTTGTAGCCCTTTATAGCGAGATGCTTTAAATTTCGATGAGGCTGCAGGTGTTCGAGAACAGCCATTGTCTTCACTGTAGGTTCACGTGGTGTATACCATTCTGATGAGGACCACTCCAGACTCAAAGAAGCAAGCCGATGTTTCCTGCCCAGTTCGATCATCGCTGCTTCTTCCGCAGATATCACAGCCTCAAGGCATCTGATATTAAATATTACGATTTTATATGCAAGATGTGAATTTCGCATGCTCTTATTTTACTCTCTTTTTTTCCTTTCGAGGTACTGTTGAACCTTGGAAATAAAATAATCTGTTGCATCGCTAATTGAGCTGCAAATTTTGCATTTCAGGTTTCTGCAGGATACTCCAAGCCCAACACTCATGACTTATTATTCAAAATGCACGATTTAGTCCATGAACTTGCAAGGTCAGTTGCTGTTGAAGAAGTAGCCATTTGTGATGCCAATCATGGAAGCTCCGGTGCTAAAAGGGACATATGTCGGTACATGTTGTTCTCGAATTTCAAAGATGGATACCTAAAATGCAAAGATATGCCTTTGAAGGCAAGAGCTGTTCATTTTAGTGACTGCACAGGATGGCAGCCTTCGAGGGATGCCTTTTCAGAAACTAAATGGTTGCGTGTCTTGGACTTGTCAAGCATGCAAACTGTGGAGCTACCCAGGTCTATGAGAAACCTGCATCACCTGCAAGTATTAAATCTTTCAGAAAACACCAGTCTTGTAAAGCTCCATAGCTCCTTCTTTGGAAAAGCAAAGCTCCATAGTCCCACTTCCATCTGTGACTTTCAGAAGCTACGCTATTTGGATATACATGGCTGCTCGAATCTTAGAGAGCTGCCAGATAACATTCACATACTCCAAGATCTGGAACACCTTGATCTATCAGGATGTACCAGCCTACAGAAGCTGCCTTCACGATTTGGAGAGCTGCAAATGCTTTCATTCCTGAACTTATCATGTTCACAACTTGAGATGCTACCAAATGTTAACTTTCTGTGGATCAACTAGAGTAGATCTAGGCCGGTGAACTCATAGAACCATGAAACACATGCACATTTAGACCTAGAACACTACACCGAGAGGGAGATAGGGGAGAGAGGGCTGGTGATGAACCTGAGCCTCCAGATGATGTCGCGGTTGTGCTAGCCATCGCGGGTTCGGTGATGGAGGCAGCACACGGGCAGCGACGGATGGAGTAGAGGTTGCACGGACGTCGATGCAGTGCGGTCGGGCGTAGCAGTGGCGACGGCGAGGATCAGCGGAGCTTCCCGTCGCTGGCTGCGCGCCCTCTCGAGATCGGTCTAGGGTTTGTCGGTGGGGTTTGCGGCTCACGGCGAACCTCGTACTTTGAGCCGCCGGCCCCCACCTCTCTATATAGCGCAGTGCGACGGGGGCCCACCAACCATGTAGGGTTGGGCGCCCCCGATCAGGGCGCGAGACCAAGGCCCAATAAGCCGTTGGGCCTATTGGTCAGGAGATCAATCTAACATTCTCCCCCTTGATCTCACTATTACTTTTATCTTTAAACTTTAAACTTCAATCCTTTAAACCTTACTCATTTCTTCACAGATGATGCATAGAGCATGTTTCATCGTCTCGGTCAATCGCCGATAGATTTGACAGCTACAATGCACGTCTCTGATCTGAAACAGTTACTTTAACTTTTGGGCCCTTTATAGTCCAGGAATCATAGGCTTTCCCTTAAACCCATGCCGGCTACATGTTCTCTGAACACGTTGGGTGGTAAGCCTTTTGTAAGCGGATCCGCGAGCATCTTTTTGGTACTTATATGCTCAAGACTTATCATTTGATCCCGGACTTTATCCTTCACAACATAATACTTTATGTCAATGTGTTTGGCAGCACCACTTGACCTATTGTTGTGAGCATACTGTACTGCTGGATTATTATCGCAGTATAATTTCAGTGGTCTATTGATGTCGTCAACCACCTTTAAACCGGGTATGAACTTCTTTAGCCAGTTCACCTGCCCCGTTGCCTCATAACATGCTACAAACTCGGCATACATTGTGGACGATGTAGTGACGGTTTGCTTTGAGCTTTTCCATGAAATAGCTCCCCCTGCGAGAGTAAACACATATCCAGACGTGGATTTTCTATTATCTCCCGCATAATCAGAATCTGAATATCCCACTATATGGAGTGAATCAGATCTTCTATACGTCATCATGAGGCCTTTCGTTCCTTGCAAATAACGTAAGACTTTCTTTACCAATTTCCAATGTTCTATTCCAGGATTGCTCTGGAATCTGCCAAGTAACCCGGTAACAAATGCCAAGTCAGGGCGCGTACACACTTGAGCATATTGCAAGCTTCCGACAGCTGAAGCATATGGAACCACTTTCATTTGATCGATCTCATATTGGTTCCTGGGGCATTGAAAATCCCCATATCTGTCGCCCTTGACTATAGGAGCAGGTGAGAGACTACATTTGTGCATACTGAATTTCTTTAAGACTTTTTCTATGTATGCCTTTTGTGACAGTCCCAATACCCCTTTACTTCTATCTCGGTGAATCTCGATCCCTAGAACGAACGAAGCTTCACCAAGATCTTTCATATCAAATTTTGAGGACAAAAACTTCTTTGTTTCCAGTAGTAGACTGACATCACTACTAGCAAGTAAGATATCATCCACATACAGGACAAGGAAGATAAACTTTCCATTCTTAAACTTTGCGTAGACACAATTGTCCTCAACATTATCTTTAAACCCAAAATTCTTTATTGTCTGATCAAACTTCAAGTACCACTGTCTTGAAGCTTGTTTTAATCCATAAATAGATTTCTTTAGGCGGCATCCCAAACGTTCTTTTCCTTCCATGACAAAACCTTTCGGTTGTGCCATGTAAACATTTTCCTCTAAGTCTCCGTTGAGAAATGCCATCTTTACATCCATCTGGTGTAATTCCAAATCGTAATGTGCCACTAATGCCATTATGATTCTGAAGGAATCCTTACATGAGACTGGAGAAAAGGTCTCATTGTAATCAATCCCTTCTCTTTGTGTAAAGCCTTTTGCCACAAGTCGGGCTTTATATCTCTCTATATTCCCTTGAGAGTCAAGTTTTGTTTTGTAGACCCATTTACAGCCTACTGTTTTGGCTCCTTTAGGAATTATCTCCAAATCCCAAACTTTATTTGCATTCATTGATCTCATCTCATCTTCCATGGCCTCAAGCCACTTTGATGAATGGTCACTTTTCATGGCTTCTTCAAATGAGGTGGGATCATCCTCCATTTGAAATTCTTCAGTGTTGTACACTTCATAATCAGCAGGAATAGCTGATTTTCTAACTCTTTGAGACCTTCTAGGAGCCTCCTCAATTGGCACATTTTCTGTTTGAGACTGTTGTTGCTCCCCCTCATGTGTGGCAATAGGTTCTATAGGATCCTGAGCCACAGGTTCCTCATCATCATTCATTGTTGCCACAGGCGGGATAACAACAGGTGCTGGCACCACAGTGTCTTGTCCTGTTGGTGCAGCAACAGCAGGTAGTGAGAAAAATGGCTCATGAATGATCGGAGTGGGTGCAAACACCCGCTTCTCTTCAAGGTCAATTTCTCGAGCTACCATGCTCCCCCTTATCATTTCATCCTCTAGGAAGACAGCGTGTCTCGTTTCCACAAACTTTGTATGTCTGTTAGGACAGTAGAAACGAAAACCTTTTGACTTTTCTGGGTAGCCAATGAAATGGCAACTCACTGTTTTGGGATCTAGCTTCCCAATGTTTGGGTTAAAAACTTTAGCCTTAGCAGGGCTCCCCCACACACGCAAGTGGTTAAGTGAGGGTACTCTTCCTGTCCACAACTCATACGGTGTTTTGGGCACCGACTTACTTGGTACTCTATTGAGAATATGAATGGCGGTTTTTAACGCCTCCATCCACAGACTCGTGGGTAAAGTGGAGTAACTTATCATACTACGCACCATATCCATCAGGGTACGGTTACGCCTTTCAGCTACTCCATTCTGCTGAGGTTCGCCCGGTGTTGAATACTGGGCGACTATACCATTCTCCTGTAAGAACCTTGCAAAAGATCTAGGAACTTGTCCATATGGGGTATGCCGACCGTAGTACTCTCCTCCACGGTCAGACCTGACTATCTTAATCTTTAAATCATGCTGATTTTCAACTTCTACTTTAAATATTTTAAATTTATCCAACGCTTCTGTTCTTTCTTTAATTGGATAAATGTAGCCAAACCGAGAGTAATCATCTGTGAATGTTATGAATGAGTCATAACCATCCACACTTTTCACAGGAAAAGGACCACATATGTCTGTGTGAATAATCTGTAGGATTCCTGTGCTTCGTTTGGCATCTTTCTTAATTTTCTTTACATACTTTCCTTTTATGCAATCTCTACATTGTTCTAACTCTGAGAGCTCTAACGGAGGAAGAATATCATTCTTAACTAGTCTTTCTATTCTCCCCCTCGAAATATGGCCTAAACGATAGTGCCATAATTTCGACAACGCATCTTGAGCTCTCTTTCGTTTTCTGTTTCCATTGTTCGATGAGGATACATTTTCATTCACATCACATACGGAATTAACATTTTCACGAAGTGATAACAAATAAAGCTCGTCTTGTCGGAAAGCAAGACCAATACATTTATTATTAAACAATATCTGACATTTGTCATTTCCAAAATGACAATCATAACCATCATGGTCCAACTTTGAAACACTAATCAAATTTCTTTGCAAAGAAGGTACATAAAGAACATCTCTAAGAATAATTATAAAGCCATCAGCAAGCTCTAACGGAAGATCACCAACGGCCTCAACATCTGCTTGTTCTCCATTTGCGACTTTAATGAAACTTTCGCTTCTTTGCAAAGTTCTCATCGAACGGAATCCCTGTAATGAATTAGCAACATGAATAGTTGCACCTGAATCAATCCACCAAGTAGATTTTGAAAACTTTACATACAAGGATTCATTTACGAACGTAATAATGTTCTCACCTTTATTCTTCATTATCATCTTTAAGAAATCAGGACAATTCTTTTTATAATGCCCCGTCTTCTTGCAGTGGAGACACTGGTCTTTAGCCACTGGGAATTGTTGGTTCTGAGACTGTTGCATGGGACCTTTTCCAGATGATTTGGAGGAAGAACTATTATTATAGTTCTTTTTCTTATCTTTTAGGTAGTTGACAGAACCACCTTGTGAAACTTTTATTCTTTCCTCCTCCTGCACACACATGGCAATGAGCTTTTCTAAATCCCATTTTTCAGGCTGTATGTTGTAATTAACAACAAATGTGTCAAATTCTTTGGGCAAAGAAGCAAAAATCAAATGAATAAGGAACTCATCCTTGAGTGCCAAATCCATTGGTTTGAGCTTAGATGCCAGATTGCTCATTCTCAGTATGTGCTCTCTTATGCCACTGCCGCCACCAGAGTACCTTTCTGTAACCAGCTGCTTGATCAGCTGGGTTGCATATGTCTTTGAAGAGCCAGTGAACTGACTCTTTATTCTGTCTAGGTACTCTGTGACCGTGTCACAGTCTGGAATTGAGCCCACAGTTGCAGGCTCAATCGTGTTCTTTATCACTGCCAGACACTTCTTGTTGGCAGTGACCCATTTCCTATGCTCAAGGTCATAGGACATCTTTACGGGAGCAAAATCCCGCTCTCTGTTCTGCCATGCAGTATCAGTCTCATCTGTCTCCCTCACCGGTGCCTCAGGTTCTTTAGGGCACGGTGTGGTGACAACCCAGTCCACCTCAGCGAGGATAAAGGCCAGGTCTATCTTTTTCTTCCACTCAATATAGTTATCACCTTTTAGAGTGGGGATTTCTTTGATACAACTCATTAAGTTGTATCCTCCTGAAAACACAATTCAAATAGGGTGAGAACAGAAAATAACAACAATAATTGCATGCCTTAGTTTAACGTTGGTCAAAATTAAAACATACAATTATTGTCTACACTAATTCTACATCACCGTTGGGCAGAAATAGAATTAATGTATAACAAAAAACATTATAATATTGTCATTAATCAACGTTGGTCAGAATAACAACAACATTATAATCAATTTAAAACATATTCTTTTTCAAAATTAAATTCTCCCGTTGGTTCGAATTTAATAATGAAAATTGCAACTTTAAATACGCAGCGGAAACTTTAACATTTAATAATCTTTTCCTATTTTCCAGAAGCAAATTTACCATTTACTGAACAAAAAAATATCGTTGGATAAATTTTGTACAGAAATTATCATAAAAAATCAATTCAAATTGATCAAACTGTTTTCTGGAAAATAAGAAAAAACAAAAACTGTGACTTTACTGTTCATTTGACCATTTCGGCCCAGCCAGCACACGCGCGGCCCACGGCCTGCCCACGCACGCGCGCGCGCCAGCGACTCGGCCCAGCTGCCGCGGCCCATCCGCGCGCTCCAGCGCACCCGGCGCCCAGCCGCGCGGTGCTCTCTCCCCCGCGCCCAGGCCGCAACCTGGGCCTGGGCCGAGATTTTGGCCTGGCGCCCTTTCCCGCCTGGGCTGCGGCGCTGGCCCAGTCGCGCGTGGCCGTCCATCTTCATCCGACGGCTGCCCGCGCGCGTCGCGAGATCAAAACCCCCCGGCCAGCTCCTTTCCCTGAACCCTAAGTTCATTTTCTTCCTCTCCTTCTCTCTCACCCCGCAGCGCAGCTCAGTGAGACCCGCAGCAGCAGCCGTCCTCAGTGGCCGAGGGAGAAGAAGGGCGGCACCGTCCAGCGCCCTCTCGCCGGCGTGCGTGCTCGCCCGAGGCTGAGCACGTCGCCGTCGAGGGGGCGCAGGGTGGTGCCCTGTTGCCGTGACCGCTTGGCGAGGTGCCGTGCGGATCTCGGCCCTGTCCCGCGCGCCGTTCGGGAGCGACGCCGCGGTTTCCTGTCCGCGCAGTGGTGATGCTGCCGGCGGTGGGTAGAAGCCCAGGTAGGCTTCCTTTTTAGGGTTAGGGTTTGGTTTTCCGATTTGAAATCGGTTCCTTTTCTTTTCCCCCGCGCGCCGGCGTGCTCGACGGCGAGATGACCGAGCCACCCTCTTCCCCTTTGTTTGATTCATTTGTTCGGATTTTAGCCCGATTTGACGATTAGGGTTAGGGTTAGGGTGGAGACGGCACTGTTTTCTTTTCCCCGAATCATCTTCGGGTTTTTAGGGTTCGTTCTTTGCATGAAAACCGAGCCCTTCTTCTTTTCTCAGATCCGACGGATCGAGTTAGGGTTCAACCGAAAGTCGGGTGACCCCTTTTCTGCTTAGATCCACACTGGATCTAATCAACTTTTCTTTTTCTAATCGGTACCCGTTCTAGATCTACATGCTAGTATGGCTCTGGTACCATTGTTAACTTTCTGTGGATCAACTAGAGTAGATCTAGGCCGGTGAACTCATAGAACCATGAAACACATGCACATTTAGACCTAGAACACTACACCGAGAGGGAGATAGGGGAGAGAGGGCTGGTGATGAACCTGAGCCTCCAGATGATGTCGCGGTTGTGCTAGCCATCGTGGGTTCGGTGATGGAGGCAGCACACGGGCAGCGACGGATGGAGTAGAGGTTGCACGGACGTCGATGCAGTGCGGTCGGGCGTAGCAGTGGCGACGGCGAGGATCAGCGGAGCTTCCCGTCGCTGGCTGCGCGCCCTCTCGAGATCGGTCTAGGGTTTGTCGGTGGGGTTTGCGGCTCACGGCGAACCTCGTACTTTGAGCCGCCGGCCCCCACCTCTCTATATAGCGCAGTGCGACGGGGGCCCACCAACCATGTAGGGTTGGGCGCCCCCGATCAGGGCGCGAGACCAAGGCCCAATAGGCCGTTGGGCCTATTGGTCAGGAGATCAATCTAACACCAAACACTTTCAGTCAACTGGAAAATTTGGAATATCTGAATCTGTCCTTCTGCTCCAAGCTTAAGCACCTGCATACTCTGTCATTCAAGAGAATGAAGGGACTTCTTTATCTTAATATGTCTGCTTGTACCTGGCTTGAGGCGCTCCCCGAGTTTTACGGCAACAATGTGCCAGACTAAATAAACTCCGGTTCCTGAGCTTATCTGGCTGCTCTCGCATTCAGAACATTATTCGCTTTCTTGGCAAATTTGTGAAGTTGGAGTACCTAAACCTATCAGGTGTTCCATTATCAGGATTTGATGTAAGAAAAGATTCTGAAGCTCCAAGCTCATCTACAGGGCATCCCTCAGGTTATTCTGGTGAGGACTTGAGCCTGAAAATGCTCAATGGGATAATTAAAAGAATGCCTCGTCTTGAGTATCTGTCGGCAGGAGGGCTGTCACTGTTCTCAAAAGAAGGCATTTCTGAGGACTTCCTAACCTTGCCGGATTTTGTTGTCTCAACAAGAAGCAGTGGCAACTCCAGCAATATTACTCTTCTTCAGAACATCCTCGATCCAACACACCGTGAACTTAGTTATAGATTTATTTAACAAGCAGACACCTAAATAAATCAATAAATAAGTTATACATGATCCAATGAGTATGATTTTTTTACTGCAGTTCAAGCATACAATAATTAGTCCACCATAAAAATTTCACCATAATTGAGCCATAGAAACTGCATCTATGAATTAATTACAGAAAAGCATAGATATAATACCACAACAACAAAAATTATACTAAAGCATACCATATTATATGTTCACTGTGTAGATCTACTCATGTGGAATCCAACAAAAATAGATTTTCCATTTTATGATTTTTATGTGATTTACCATGATTTTTCAAAGATTCAACCGAAATAAATAAAAAGGACAAAACCGCCGTTTATAATTGGTCACGGAGGTAAAACAAACAGTTTTAAAAGTTCAAGGAGGTGTTTTACCCGGTTTTAGAGTTCAGGGAGGAAAAACAGACTTTTGCAAAAGTTAAGAGAGGTAATGTGGACTTTTTCCATGTTAAAACCGTGAAACCGCACCTCCGATGCGCAATGTTTGAAGGCCTCCTACTCTTCGAGTAGGTCAGCTTAATAAGACCCATTAAGTCAATTCAAGTAAGCACATATAACAAAAATATTAATTTAGAATAAAATTAAATGTTCTAGGATAATGTTCAGGAACAATGTTCTAGAACAAAAATCAAATGTTCCAAATATTTATTTTATTCCAAAAATTATACATATAAAAACATCTAAAATTCAATATTCTATGAAAAATAAAAAAGAAAAAGAAAAAGGGAAGCAATGCGACGTGAGGTTGGAGGTGGAGTCAGCGGCGGGAGGCCAGTAGGGAGGAGGCAGTGGCGGTGCCTAGGATTGACAAGGAGGAAGATAAAACTCAGGTTGTCGGATGAGGACGTGCGCACGAATCTTGTTGAAATCGTCCACTCTACAGCGATGTATAGGAATCCAGCAGTGTTTTCGGATGAAGGTTGAACAAGTGGGAGCCCCCTATACAGAGATCTGGCGACTACTATAACACCCTCGGTGTTACGCCCTAAACAAACTACTAAATCATATCATGAGCATCATGTTTATATGATAACATATGTGATGGAATGTATAGATAACATTTTTGTAACTTCAGATGATCAATAAAAATATTAAATGATAAGCTATTCCATAACTCATATGTATCAATTAGGGTTTAAAACTAATTTTTATTGAACAAAAATGCTATAGAACATATATGTGGCGCTAAATAAAGTTTGGAATATGAACTTTGTAGATGACAATGAAATACTTGCCGTGGAAAAATAATAGTGCTAGCCAATATTTCTAATAGCCTAGAAATGCAATTTGGAATCAAGTTCAGCTCAAAATTTTGGAATATTTTCAAGTTTGTTGATAGCTAGACAATGCAATGTTTGGCGATTTATTTTATGAAATCGAGTTAGGAGTGGTGTCGTGTTTTAGATCAGGTTGGTAGCCTCATATCCCCTCTGAAGCATGGTGAATATGGTTTAGGTTCCAGAGCAACTGTTTAGTTTTTATAGGCGCTTTAAAATTCGTGCAAAACGTGATTTTGGGCTAGCTCACCGGGTGAGCACGGTCACCACATCTCGGGAGTGCAACGTCGCCACGCCTACTCGCTCTGCGTGCGCACGCGCACTGCCACGCGTGACCGGCCGCGACTGCCCTGGCTTGGCCACCACTGGCTCTGCCGCGTGGAGCCGCTGCTACTGCTCGCACGGCCGGGCGACGCTGCAGCTTGCCTCGCCGCACTGCCGCACCGTAGATCCGCCCCACGCTACGACGCAGCTGCTGCCGGTGTCGTCGCCTCGCCGTCATGTCCGCACCTCCCTCTGTACCACTACGCCGCTGTCAGCCCAGTTCGATGCCGCCACTACCGCGCGCACGTGGTTGAGCTCGTTGTCGCCTTGTTATTTATGGCACTGTGGCTACGCATGCCATGCCAATCGTGGACGCACATGCTTGTCCATTGCGTCTGCGTGTGCGTCGCACCTAGATCACACCGGCCATGTCCCACCAAGGCGAGACTGAGATGAGCCCACTTGCCGCCTCATGTCTCTCTCTCCCTCTGTTGCCACCGTCGAGTCGCGCCATCCAATTGGCCACCGAGTGATCACTTCCATTTAATTCAACACGTCTGCGGCTTCACCATCAAGTTCTCTCACTGCCCGACCCCACCCAGCCATAAAGAAGGCACTGCCAAGCTCCAATTTGACGCTTTTCCCGCTGCCGTGCCGATAAGGCCGCGTCCGACCGTGGACGAGGGCAGCCCTCCTACCATCCCTCCCGAGCCAATTCATCTGCACCACGAGCTTCACCTTGCCTCCCTCTTCACCTTGCGCACGCCAGTGGAACCGCTACCGCCTCCCCATCGCCGCTGACGTGACCGCGCCACCGCGGTGTACCATCGCACGGCTCAGCCGCACGTGGCCACACCTCCTCTGCCATCCTCCCCCCAACCGTCACCTCGGCTAGGTCCATGGTAGTCTATTGATGCTCCCTCGCTAGCCAGTTAGGTTCTTAAGTGCTCTGGTTAACCGGGGCATCCGCGCCACCGTCGCGGACGGCCGCACGTCACTGCAGCTCGCTCCAGCTCGTGCCGCCGCCTCGCGTTGCTGCTTGGTGTAGGCGGTTGGACTGTAGTTGAAGGTCGGCCCGACCGACGGGCCAGCGCGAGCCTCTGGTGGGCGGCGCGGTCGTGCTATGTCGTCATCCGCCGCGCTGCCATGCACTGAGCCATCGGGGGTGCGCGCGAGTGAATTAGGGAAAGAACGGGGGTTAAGTGAGAAGGTCTAAGAGAGGGGGAAATAGTGTTAGCACTTAGTTGTGATTTGGAAGAAGTGTAAGGCCTCTTTTGCAAAAAGTGCCAACGCGCGCGGGACTCCCCAGGATTTTATATTGTCACCTTCCATATAAAATCGTAATATTTTAGAAAAAAATTACACATCTACTGTGCACAATGGAATGGCCTACTATTACGAGCTAACTAGCAAACATGCCAGTGTGTTTTGACTGGAGAAAAAAAAGCTATCAAATATTCGTGGTAAACGAGCATCAGAATGATACATATCTGTAGAGAGGAGAATTGGGAGCCAACACAATTCTGTATTGATCTCAAAGAATATATATGGTACAACAGAGGTTGCACAATGAGCAACCGATCCTATCTAGCGCACAACATGTGTGTCGTGGGGAGCGGGCGACCGCGCCCATGGTCTTGGCGGTTGGCGAAGCCACAATCCAGGGACATCTCCTCAACACCCCCGCAGTCTGGCGTGTGATTGGAACAACGCTGGACCGAAAAGCTTCAAATGTCGTCGTAGGAAGCCCCTTTGTCATGATGTTCGCGTATTGTTCGCCGGTCGGAACATGGAGCACACGGAGATCGCCGAGCTGGACGCATTGCCGGACGAAGTGGATGTCGAGCTCGATGTGCTTGTGGTGTATGGGGTTGAAGGACATGCACACCGCAGAGACGCTATCACTGTATGCCACCGTAGCCTTCGAGATGGCGCAATGGAGCTCGCCGAGCAGATGCCGGAGCCAAATGCACTCAGCTGCCGCGTTCTCCACCGCCTGGTATTCAGCCTCGGCACTAGAGCGGGACACGGCCAGCTATCGCTTGGAGGACCAAGAGACAAGCGACTCGCTGAGGAACACATAGAAACCGGATGTAGAACGTCGAGTGTCCGGGCAACACGCCCAGTCGGCGTCGGAGTAGGCCATGATGAAGAGGTCGACGAACACGCGTACGTGGAGGCCAAGCGACGTCGTCTCGTGGACGTAGCGAAGAATCCGCTTCAGTAGGGTCATATGCAGCGCTCGCGTATCGTGCATGTGCAAGCAAGCTTTGCTGGACCGCGAACGTGAGGTCCAGTCGCAGCACCGTGAGGTACATCGGTGCACCCGCATCCCTGCTAGGCCAACATCGAGGTTCCTAGGAAGTTTCCCAAAAAAAATCATCAAGCCACCAGTTGGCTAGGGTGATTTAGCTGTGAACTCTTGCTTCCGATCAGTTGGAGTTGAGAGCCTCGCTTTTGCTTTTCGGTGAACTTCGGTCAAGCTCTTGGTTTTCCACTGTTGAGTGTCCCGCTGTGTTCTCTGGTCATTCCGGAGGGCATCCGGTCACTAGTTGGCTCAAGGACATCTCACTTGTGAGATTTGGTGTTTTGGAGGGTTGTTTGGGAGGGCGGCCATTTCGGAATAAATTTTGGATTGGCTCCCATTGGCCCTCCTGGTTGTCTTACTCGGTCCTTCGAAGCTACCAAACATTTATGGGAAACGAGAATATGAATGATACATGTCTATTTATGTTTTACCTTTATCTATAAAATTTTAAAGCTGTAGTTTATTTAATGATGAATACGAGATCCATAATATAAGTTGTCGGTGCGAAAAGTGACCAACACGTAAATATTTGTAATTTTATTGTATGTTGTGATCGGATGTGGCCTAGCACTCAATGACATAGGGTTTATACTGGTTCAGGCAATGTGCCCTACATCCAGTCTAAGTCGGTCGATGTCTTTATTCCTGAGCTCAGGTGTTCAAAGTTTGCTGTGGGGTTACAAACAAGAAGGAGAAAGATGGGGGGTGCAAGAGGTTCGGTCGGACTATGGACCGAAGGGCCGAAAGTGACGGGAGCTTCTATGTGCGCTAAGTTTTCGAGCGTGTGCTCTGTGTAGCTTTAGAGTGTCTAAAGCTAGCCGAGAGTGAATCGATCGTTGGTTGTTCGAATCGTCTATGTGTGTTCGAGTTGTCCGAGTGTCCTCTTTGTTGGGAGAGGGTGCACCCCCTTTTATAGATGAAGGGGATGGCCTTATAAGTAAGAGAGAGAGTGTGTGTACGTATGCTACTAAATTTTGTTGCTCACGCCGTTGGGTACAAGATGATTGTAGGCGCCCACAACGCTTTTGATGTCGAACGCATGTGGGAGGTTTTGCCGTATTCACCATGTATGGCAAATGACGGCGCCCACAACACTGTTGAAGCCCAGAGGCATGTGGGGGGTTTTACCGTGTCTGTCTGGTACAGGAATTGATGGCGCCCACAACACTATAGGGCAAACGTCGGCGCCCACAACACTGCTTGGGTTCTAACTGATGGGATAAGTCTCTGTGGTCTTTGTGGGGCTGTAGCAGTCTTTGTGGGACTACAACAGCATGGTGGTCTTGCTGCCTAGCATCCTTGACTGAAGGACAAAAGCATCTTGACTGGACATCATCTTAGGACAACATATTAGCATCTTAGACTAGCATTTTAGACTAGCATCTTGGCATATGCTCGGCTGGCTAGCAGCCTATAAATATGTATCTCCAAACCCTCAGAGTAAGAATTCAGCGACTAACAACTGGTATAAGAGCCGTATTAGAAATAAACTAGAAAATTGTCCCAACTCCTAGTGTCATCCTCTCTCGATGAGAGTAAGAATTCTGCTACTACCAAGAGTGAGAATTCAGCGACTAACAACTGGTATCAGAGCCGTATTATCCTGTAGCCTGAGCATCTCTTGCTCATCTTCTCTCCCAGCCCCACAACAGCCCAGCTGTTGGCAGCAGCAGCTCCTCCGGCCGCTCATGTTCACTCCTCTCCCTGAAGCAGCCCTCTCCCCACGTAGTAGCCCCCCGGTAGCGCGTCATGTCCGTAGGGCAGTCTCAGCGCTTGGTCGCCTCGAGCATGCGGCGTCAGCAGGAGGCCGAACTTGCCGCGGTAGAGGAACACGAGCGAGCGGTGGCAGAGACCGCTGCGGTGGCGGCAAGGGTGTCGAGGCTGGCAGCAACGGAGCTGGCAGTAGCCAGAGCGGAGGCGGATGCAGCGCGTGCGGCGACAGTGGAGGTCGAG
Source organism: Miscanthus floridulus (assembly GCF_019320115.1). NCBI lineage: Eukaryota > Viridiplantae > Streptophyta > Magnoliopsida > Poales > Poaceae > Miscanthus > Miscanthus floridulus. Next base: position 106,464,233 of record NC_089597.1, on the reverse strand, counting down.
ACTCTACGGGCAGCATCGGTAGCTCCATTTCCACTGACGACACCGCCGATGCGGACCTCGAGCTGCTAGAGAGGGAGGCAGCACAAGCGCGGGCGACACAGTGGGCAGCCAGGCACCCCCATGAGCGTGGCGGTAGCCTAGACAGGCGTGGACGCACTGGCGGTGCTCCTAGAGGAGGCGCGCACGGCGGTGGTGCTCCTGGGGCAGGCGCGCACGGTGGTGGTGCTCCTGGGGCAGCCACGCACGCCCACGAGCGCGGCGGCAGCCCAGACAGGCGTGGACGCGCCGGCGGCGCTCCTGGAGGAGGCGCGCACGGCGGTGGCGCTCCTGGAGGAGGTACGCACGGCGACAGTGGCAGACGGGTCGATGGAGAGCGAGGCCTTCACATACAGCATGGCTCTCTCTCCCTAGATCGGTATCGTGGTTACCACGGGCTCTAGGCTGTCGTCAGGGACGTCGGCCCCGGTGGTGGGTGGCCTACCCTCACCAAGACCAACTACGTCGAGTGGGCTACGGTGATGAGGGTAAAGCCCTAGGTGTGGCACATGTGGGAGGCAGTCTGGTACAGCGACGTCGACTACGACCTAGATCGATGGGCGCTGGATGCCCTCATCGCTGCAGTCTCGCCCGAGATGCAGTTCTCACTTACCAACAAGCGGACTGCCAAGGAGGCTTGGGACACCATCGCTGCGGCATGCATCGGCAGCGACCGCGCCCACAAGTCCATACTGCAGGCACTTCGCAAGGAGTGGGAGAACCTGGCCTTCAAGCTAGGTGAGGATGTTGATGACTTTGCTCTCCGTCTCAACACTCTGTTGCAGAAGATGGTGCAGTTCAGCGATGACACCTACGACGAGGAGAGAGCTATCGAAAAGCTCTTCCGCTACATCCCCGAGAAGTACAAGCAGATGGCTCACCCGATCGAGTCTCTGCTGGATCTCTCCACGATGTCGATCGAGGAGATGATAGGTCGCCTCAAGGTTGTCGACAGCGATGAGCCACAGGCTCTCTCGGGGCCCATCACCACTGGCGGGAAGCACCTTCTCACTCGGGAGCAGTGGCTTGCTAGCCAAGGTGATCGGAAGAAGGGGGAGCCTTCTTCAACGATAGGCAGCCGCAAGCGTGGCAAGCCACGCAAGGCGCACAGAGACACCCAGGCCAGGGTGTGAGGATGTGTCGAGGGTGATGCCCGCGGAGGCGCCCAGGGCGGCGCCGCCGGCAGGCACAAGCCGACATGAGACGATGCCTGCCGCAACTGCAGCCAGCTTGGCCATTGGGCCAAGGATTGTCGATAGCCACGATGCGGCCAGGCCCTCATCGTACAGGCGGAGGAGGAGGAGCCGGCTCTGTTCATGGCACATGCAAGCATCGAGCTACCTCTAGCGGCACCAGCCACAGCGGCTCTCCTCCACCTTGACGAGCCAAAAGCACACGCCCTCCTCGGCGACGGCTCCAGCAATGACAAGACTGACGGGTGGTGCCTCGACACCAGCGCCACCCATCACATGATCGGTCGATGGGAGTTCTTCACCGAGCTTGACTCTGGCGTCTGAAGCTCTGTCAAGTTTGGGGATGCCTCTGGTGTGGAGATGAAGAGCGTCGGCTCCATCATCTTCACCATTGTGTCTGGTGAGCATAGGCTGCTCACCGGAGTCTACTACAACCCTGCATTGAGGAACTCCATTATCAGCTTGGGACAGCTGGATGAGAACGGTTCGCGCATGGTGGTTGAGGATGGAGTCATGAGGATTTGGGATCGCCGTCACCGCCTTCTCGCCAAGGTATCCAGAATTGCAAATCGACTCTACATCCTTAACATGCAGGTGGCACAACCCCTCTATCTCGCTGCTCGTCGGGACAACGAGGCATGGCAGTGGCATGAGCATTTCGGGCACCTTCACTTCGAGGCCCTAAAGCGGCTCAGTGCCACAGAGATAGTGTGAGGCCTGCTGTGCCTCAACCATGTGGAGCAGCTCTACGATGTCTGCATGTTGATGAAGCAGAGGCAACTCCCCTTTCCCTAGCGGGCGAGCTTTCGAGCCAAGGAGAGGCTCAAGCTTGTGCACGGGGACTTGTGTGGCCCGGTGACACAGGCCACACTGGGAGGACGATGCTACTTCCTGCTGCTCATCGACGACCTCTCCCGCTACATGTGGGTGATGGTCCTCGGCAGCAAGGGAGAGGCTGCGGACACCATTAGGCGCTCGCAGGCTACTGCGGAGGTAGAGTGCGGCCGCAAGCTACGCGTGCTGTGCACCAACAACGGCGGCGAATTCACGGCGGCTAAATTTACATCGTACTGCGCTGATGAGGGCATTTAGTGCCACTACTCTGCGCTGTACAACCCACAGCAGAACAGCGTCGTCGAGCGGCGCAACCAGATGGTTGTGGGGATGGCCCGAGCCCTTCTCAAGCAGAGGGGGATGTCGGCTGTCTTCTGGGGAGAGGCAGTGGTGTCGGCCATCTACATCCTCAACCGCTCGCCTACCAAGGCACTCGATGGCAGGACGTAAGCCGACGGTCTCCCACTTGCGGGTCTTCGGCTGCCTCGCGTTTGCCAAGGAGCTTGGCCACATCAGCAAGCTCGATGATAGGAGCACTCTGGGAGTGTTCATCGGCTACGCGGAGGGCTCGAAGGCCTACCGCATCCTCGACCCGAAGACATAGCGTGTGTGCACGGTGCACGACGTTGTGTTCGACGAAGGGCGAGGATGGACGTGGGACAAGGCAGTGGATGATGGCTCGACTCCGATGTACGATGACTTCACTGTCGAGTACGTCCACTTTGAGGGAGCTGGGGGAGTAGGTAGCTCTTCTTTGGCGAGCGCGTCTACCCCAGTCCCTGAGCCTCCACCGACCCCGGCGCCTATTACTCTGATAGCACCACGCTCTCCAACCAGGACCTTGACTGCGATGAGTCCTTTGTCGGCTCCACCACAGCTAGCATCGCCACGCACTCTAGCACCGATAGGCACCTCTCCGGGCACGTCTACTCCAACACCAACTCGTGTCGAGCATATCCTGGTTGAGCTCGCTACTCTGCTCTCTCACGACAAGGAGCGCATCGACGCATACCATGACAGCGAGCCGTTGCGGTACCATATGATGGAGAACCTTCTTGGTGACCAGTCAGTGCCGGGACCGGTGCCTCATGACCTAGAGGCACAGTTGCACCTTACGTGTGATGACAGCGAGCCTCGGTCGTTTGTAGAGGCCGAAAGACAAGCGGCATGGCACACCGCGATGCAGTTGGAGATGGATGCGGTTGAGAAGAACCACACCTAGGAGCTTGCTGACCTTCCTCATGGTCACTACGCAATCACCCTTAAGTGGGTGTACAAGCTGAAGAGGGATGAAGTCGGTGCCATCGTCAAGCACAAGGCTCGCTTGGTGGCACGAGGTTTCGTGCAGCAGGAGGGGGTCGACTTCGACGACGCCTTTGCTCTCGTGGCACGGATGGAGTCTATGCGACTCCTCCTTGCGCTAGCTGCCTAGGAGGGCTGGCGTGTTCATCACATTGACGTCAAGTCAGCGGTCCTTAATGGCAACTTGAAGGAGGAGGTCTACATGCACCAGCCGCTGGGATTTGCTATCCTCGGCAAGGAGGGCAAGGTGCTCCACCTACGCAAGGCACTCTATGGCTTGTGACAGGCACTGAGGGCATGGAATGCCAAGTTGGATTCCACACTAAAGGGGATGGGCTTCGGGCAAATCCCACATGAGGTGGCCATCTACCGACGGGCAGTGGAGGAAATGCTCTGCTGGTGGGTTTCTACGTCGACGACTTGGTGATCACCGGCACCAAGGATGCGGAGGTGGCGGCATTCAAGGAAGAGATGAAGGCCACCTTCTAGATGAGTGATTTGGGGCCTCTCTCCTTCTACCTGGGAATCGAGGTGCACCAGGATGACTCCGGGATCATGCTTCGACAGACCGCCTACGCCAAGCGTGTCGTTGAGCTAGCTAGGCTCACCGACTGCAACCCAGCTCTCACTCTGATGGAGGAGAGGCTGAAGCTGAGCTGTGACAGCACGATGGAGGAGGTGGATGCTACGCAGTACTGGTGTCTTGTGGGGAGCCTTCGCTACCTCGCCCACACATGGCCGGACTTGGCGTTCTTCGTCGGCTATGTTAGTCGGTTCATGCAGCGACCGATGAAAGAGCACCAGCAGGCTGTGAAGAGGATCATCTGCTACGTTACGGGGACTCTCGATCACGGCCTCTACTACCCTAGGTGCCCTAGGGTGGCACGTTTCATCAAGTACAGCAACAGTGACCATGTCGGCGACATCGACACCAGCAATAGCACGAGCAGGATCCTCTTCTTCCTCGGCAAGTGCCTTATTAGCTGGCAGTCGGTCAAGCAGCAGGTGGTGGCCCTGTCCAGCTGCAAGGCCGAGTACATAGCGGCCTCCACTGCTTCGACTCTAGCGCTCTGGCTCGCTCGACTGCTCAGTGATCTCCTCGGTAGAGACACTAGAGCGGTGGAGCTCAGGGTGGACAACAAGTCCGCTCTGGCCCTGGCAAAGAACCCCGTGTTCCATGAACGCAGCAAGCACATCCGGGTGAGGTACCACTTCATCCGAGGCTGTTTGGAGGAAGGGAGCATCAAGGCGAGCTACATCAACACCAAGGACTAGCTAGCGGACCTACTCACCAAGCCCCTTGGGAGGATCAAGTTCCTTGAGCTCTGCTCTAGGACCGGGATGGTTCAACTTTCCCCCAAGACGACGCACAAGACTTAGGGGGAGAATGATGGGATAAGTCTCTGTGGTCTTTGTGGGGCTGCAGCAGTCTTTGTGGGACTGCAACATCATGGTGGTCTTGCTGCCCAGCATCCTTGACTAGAGGACAGTAGGGACTGGAGGATAACAGCATCTTGACTGGACAGCATCTTAGGACAGCATATTAGAGGCATCTTAGGATAGCACCTTAGAGGACAGCATATTAGCATCTTAGACTAGCATCTTAGACTAGCATCTTGGCATATGATTGGCTGGCTAGCAGCCTATAAATATGTATCCCCAACCCCTCAGGTTGGCATGGCATTTGTATGAGTTGTATGAGAAATAAACTAGAAAATTGTCCCAACTCCAATGTTATCCTCTCTCGATGAGAGTAAGAATTCTGCTACTACCAAGAGTGAGAATTCAGCGACTAACACTGACATGCCTGGAAGGTTGCAGGGCACCCTTCTGACATGCCCTATTGGTACTATCCTACAGGTGTACAGGATATGGTCCTTGGTATTGCGGTTGACTTGAGCGCCCTGCCTTGCTTGCTCCGCTCATTTTCTGGGTCCTCACCGAGCGGTCGTCCCTGATCGGTTGGTCCTAGTTAGCTCTGACTGCGCTAGTCGGAGAAGAGCTATAAGTAGAGGTTCGGTGCATCCCTGGTCAGAGACACGGGTTGGAGTCGGAAGCAGCGTTGGCCGAGCCTTCTGGTTGGAGAAGCGGGTCGGAGTCGGAAGCGAGCGCCGTTCCTCCCCGGCCAGGTGAAAGCTCTAGTTTGGTTTTGGTTAATTAATGAAACCCAAGTGCTAACCTAGTTTATCAAACTAATTATGAGATATGTAGCACTACTCCAAGTGATGAAGCAATGGCGAAGATCATGACGATGGTGATGGCATGGTGATGATCAAATGCTTGAACTTGGAAAAGAAGAAAGAGAAAAACAAAAGGCTTAAGGCAAAGGTATAAATAGTAGGAGCCATTTTGTTTTCGTGATCAAGACACTTAGCGAGTGTGATCACATTTAGGTTAGATAGCCGTTCTATTAAGAGGGGTGAAACTCATATTGAAATGCGGTTATCAAAGTGCCACTAGATGCTCTAACTCATTGCATATGCATTTAGGATCTAGTGTTTTGCTGCGGGATTCACTTATTACTCTTGGTGGTTGCTGCCACCTAGACAGCTTGGAGCAGTGAGAATCATTGAGTGGAGGTTGGTGATTGTCTCTGGCTCCGATCGTGGTGATTGTGAGGGGTCTTGTGCCTTCCCCAGCGGAGAACCGAAAGGTAACTCTAGTGGATTGCTCGTGTCATTGAGTTACCTCACTTGTGGGTAGGTTCTTGCTGTGTCTAATTGTGTGGACGAGGTTCGTGCAACACCTCTTAGCCGCTGAACCACCAAGTGTTGGTCGACACAACGGGGACTAGCGTGCCGGCAAGCACGTGAACCTCGGGAGAAAAATTGGTTGTCTCTTGCCCTTTGGTATTCTCCCGATGATTGATTTAGTATTCATCTTGTGATTGGTTCACTCCTCTACATGGCAGTATAATCACCCTACTCACTCATTTATATTCTTGCAAACTAGTTGTGGCAAGCTCTTTAGTGTAATTAGAATTGAGAGCTTGTTTTGTTATTTTAAGTTCATCTAGTGGAGCTCTTTAGAGTAGCAAGATTGATAGCTCTTAGTGAGTAGTAACATTGCAAGTTGTGTGCCTAGTAATCATTGCAACTAGAATTGTTGGATAGGTGGCTTGCAACCCTTGTAGAGCTAGAGCAAGTTTGCATTTCGCTGTTTGTCATACTAATCAAATTGCTCTAGTTGATTTGTAGATTTTATAAATAGGCTATTCACCCCCCCCCCTCTTGCCATATTAGGACCTTTCACCTGGCCTTCAGGTCGAAGAGGTGGGCTGAAGTCAGAAGCGAGGCCTTCCGGTCAGAGAGGCGGGCCGGTGTCGGAAGCGAGCGTCGTTCCTCCTTGGCCAGGCCTTCCGGTCAGAGACTGGATCGCCCTTCTGGCCTGTCGTTTAGGTATTTTGGGCTGGCCTAGGAGTTGTGCGTCGTTCGCAACGTCGTTTGCTGGACCGAGCTTTTGCTGGGAAGTAGGTCCATGAGGGACCCCGGGTTTATGAACCCGACAGCAGCCCCCGAGCCCCCGGGCAATTTAGGTAGAATCATCTAGAGGATTTTTGACGGGTGAGCGCACCCGCGGGTGTAGTCCCCGAGCCCCCAGGTGATTCGGGTAGAATCGTCCAGGGGGGTTTTCGTGTCGCCAGCGAGGGAATTTTTTGTTTTGACAGCGGGTGCGCGCGAGCGCACCCGCGGGTGTAGCCCCCGATCCCCCAGGTGGTTCGGGCAGAATCACCTAGGGGTTTTGTCAGCGGGCGTGTATGTGTGCTTTTTGGTGGGCCTAGCCTCCTCTTTCCAGTTTCTGACCCCTCGTTACTAGGAGCGTGGTCCCAAGAATTTAGGCGCGGTCGAGGGACTGGGCAAGATGGAGTCGTCAACCAGGGCGTCGGGTGTGCCAAGGTTCGGGCGAGTCGGAGTCACGGATCCAGACATCGGGTGTAGGCGAGGGATAGACGAGGGATCAGGCGAGATGGACTCATAGACCTAGGCATCGGGCGCAGGTGAGCCGAGGGATCGGTCGGAGTCACAGATCTAGATGTCAGACTAGCCGAGGGATTGGGCGAGTCGGAGTCGTAGATCCAGGCATTGGGCGAGTTGAGGGACCGGGCGAGTCGGAGTCATGGATCCAGGTGTCAGACGAGCCGAGGGATTGGACGAGTCAGAGTGTCTTGAGCCCCTGAGCCCCGTTGGGCTCGGTAGGGGTCAGTTGAGTTTCGTGCGTTACCCTATCCACAGTTTCCACAACTGGAGGGGCTGAGCTAATGTTGCTTGCCTCGATGGCTCAAGTGACGCGCTTGGTGAGCTCGCTAACGGGTACGTTCGAGTGAAATCTGAGTCCGTCATTCATGATGGGGTCGGCATAGCCCTCATGTGGCATTCCACTGCTCCTTAACCCGCGTCCCAGTAGATGTCTGGATCGTTCCAGAGACCGACCCGGGTGGCCCGCTGGCCTCCCCTCGATGGAGATTCTGTGGGCATGGCTCGAGGTTAGGATCGAATGAGAAGGTTGAGATGACCCTGTCTGCTTCGAAGCAGACTGGGCGAGGGCCGCTGGGGCTCATTTGTGTTTTTCTCCACTGGCTCTATTTGACGCGAGGCGGCTTCGAGCCCTTCATGGGCCGGCCTTCGAACACTAGTCGGTCGTTGCTCATGTTGAATGAGCCAACTACCGCTTTGTGACGCAACACGGAGCGTTGTAATGCATTAACTGCATATGCGATGCTTCGGATGTTTGGGATGAATGAATGCATGCATGGATGAATGTGTGAATGCGCGTATGAGAATGGGTGAATGAATGTTTATGCATTTAAAAAATCAAATAAAGTAAGGGGGATTGGTATAGTTACCTTGACGACTTGAGTGACAGGCTTGAGGAGTTTTTTAACGGATATGTCCGAATGGGATCTATGCTCGTTGTTCGTGATGGAGTCGGCATGGCCCACATGGGGCATCCCTCTGCTCCTTACCTATCTCTCGGTATTCACCTGAGCCGTCCGATCGACTCAGGAGGCCCGTTGGTCTCTCCTGGGCGGAGATCCTGTTGTTGGGCCCTTCCAAGTCTTGCCTGGGAAGGCGAGGGCTGCCTATGCATAGTTGCGCCTTGTTTCCCACGCCCACCGTGCGGTAGGGGCAGGGTATGCCTAGGCCACATCCCATCTAACCAGGCACCGTCTCGTCGGGCAGGACGCATCCCACCGTTTCCCATCCGCATTGAATGGGGGAAGGAAGATAGTTTTTCGCCCCAATCCTTCATCGTTTCCCCAACCGCTGTGCCTCCTCCTTAAATAGGGGAAGGGAGAGGGTTTTTGTCCCGTTCCTTTGCCTATTCCCAATCTACTACCTCTCTTCCTTCTTCCTTCTCGCCAAGAGTGCTTGTTTGCCGCGGTGGTTGCTAGGAGAAAAAGGGGAGAGCGAGGGAGAGGAGAAACTCACATATTTGTTCGTGAATCCAGAGCGCAATGTCGAGCTTGAGGTCATCCATTGTGAGTGAGTCGGTGTTGGCCGCCTTCGCCGAAGGAGGTGGCGCGCTAGAGGGCTCCCGCGGGGGAGGCTTTTCCACAGCCTTAGGCCGGCGAGATCGTCTCCTTCCTCGCCTATCACGAGCACGGGCTAGGATACCCCACGCACTGGTTCCTACGCGGGCTCCTCAATGAGTGGGGCCTGGAGCTATAGCACTTCAACCCGATTGGGGTGCTGCACATCGCCGGCTTCATCACCGTCTGTGAGGCCTTCCTCAGGATGGAGCCACATGTGGACTTCTTCCGTCGACTCTTCTCTGGGCGAGCTTTGTTGGAGGGGGACCCACCCACGACCACACCGGTTGGGGGCTTTGCCTTGTAGAAGAAATCGAGTGCGTCGGGCGCCAACCCCGCGTACACCCCCTACGACTCCAATCGGGGGTGGCTTGGGAGTGGTTTTACATCAGGAACCTGACGGAGGCGCCATTTCCACCGTTCACCGGAAGGAGGCCGGAGAGGTGGGACAGCTAGTCGTGGGGCCCATCCAGCCAGCAGAACAAGCTAGAGGTCATCAGGACAGAGCTCTAGAAGCTGGTGAAGCAGGGCCTCGACGGGGTGTGGGTGTTCCATACCTTCTTCCGCCGAAGGGTCGCTCCGCTGGCGGAAAGGACGTGAGCGATGTGGATGTACACTGGCCCGACGGACCCTGACCACACATCGTCGGACGAGTTGGCGTCGGACAAAGTCTAGAGCCAACTCGACTGGGTGCTGCGATTGAGGCCCAAAGAGTCCCTCGACGGAAAGGCCGAAGCTCCTCACGCTTCAAAGCTATCCAACCTGGTATGTTCTCCTCTCCTTATTTCCTGTCCCTTTCGATCCTGCTCTCCTATAATCTTGATTTCGAGTCGTCCGTTCCATAGGGACTCGAGCGCTAGAAGTCCTAGCCACATCTTCCGAAGGGGCCAGAGGGCGTGGCTCGGCAAGCCGCCCTGAAGGAGGCGGCGAACGGCTGGAAGAAGAAGAGAGCTGAGAAGGCTCGGAGGAGGCACCAGAAGGAGCAGGATATCGCCCGGTGCGTGCAGACCGGGGAGAACAGGAGCAACGTCGAGGCGGAGCTCAAGTCGGAGGACCCCACGGAGATGGGTGACGACGTGATCTCCTCTGAGGAGGGAGGCCGGGAGGTTGCGACTTTAGCATTGCGTCGTGAGCCTACGGCCACATATACCGGCGGTGGGCGTGAGACGGAGAGGCGCAGCGACGTTCCCGCGCCAAAAAAGTGCGCCGCAAGCTCGAACGCCGTCGGCGAGCGGGAGGCGAAGCGGACGCGGTCGCCGCGCTCTTCGGAGGCGTCGCCGGCCTTGTCCCCACCTTCTCCGGGTGCGGTGGGGTAGGCTAGGCAGTTGGAGGAGCGGGCTCACACCTGCGTGTCGTTAGGGCCGGTGCCAGCACGTGACCTACAACGGGGGGGATGCCCGCCAGCTGCTCCGGTCGAGGCGCCCCGAGCCGAAGGTCGTGGCGATTCGCGAGACGATCGAGAGCCAGCCAGATCGACTCCCCCCGGTCAAAGTGAGGGGGCACGGGCCACACCCCATGGGTGTCCCCATCCGACGGGCCCGTTGCCGGGGGTCGGGGCTTCAACCCTGCCGCTTGTGTCCGATATGTATTCTTTGTTTCTTTTGATCTCATAGTTGAGTTTTTGGAGTGCAACTGACCTGTTCCTTTTAACAAGGGCCAGATGCTAACGGGGTTGAGCATCGCCTCGGCTCTCATGAGGGGGAGTGGACACCTAGCCTGCATTGAGCCGCGACGAGCGACGGGGAGAGCAGGCCGGTTGCGACGCGTCTTCCCCTCTAGGGGTGGTGCCTTCCCAGCCGGTCGCAAGTACAATGATGGCGGAGGTGATGGTGGCGATCCCGGCGGCGGTGGAGGCTGGGTCAAAGGTGACCCTAGCGGTCCCTACCCCACCGGCTGTGGTGGAACAGGAGAGGGAGACTGGGCTTCCTGCCTCGCTGGGCGGAGGGCCGCACAGCTCACCCTCCCGGTCGGAGCCGGAGGTGTCGGGGGGGATGCGGCCAGGCCAGAGGCGGAATGTCCACCGGCGGGCCGTGAAATCGAGGTAGTGGGGGTCTCCTCCGACGGTGAAGTAGGTGATAGGGTGGAGCTGTCGGCGCCATCACAGGAGCTGGTGGTCCAATCGTCGGCTGGGCCTTCTAGTGGGCTGGGGCGACTGACCTAGTGTGGCCCTACCCCGAGGACCCAAGGAAGGTTTGGTTCATCCTTCGGGATGAGCAGGAGGATTACTCTGGGACATGCTTGGGGGGAGAGGACTTGCGATGGAGTTCGATCTCATCCAAACCAGGGTGAAGCTGGAGGAGGCCCTGGTACGGGTCAAGTCCGTCCTGCAGGCGGTTACGGTCGACCTACCCCACGTCATAGAGGTGAGTTTTCTACATTCGTCCTTGACTCATTGGTCTTTCGTCGGTTGCCTCAGCATGCTTGCTTCTCGTTTTGCAGGGTCTAGCGGAGACGTCGAGCCGCAAGTCCCGTTTCCTCCATCCGTTTCCTCCGGATGGAGCACAGCCGGATGGAGCGGGAAGCCGCGGCGGGTCACCAAGCTCAAGCGTGAGTTGGAGTTCGCCTGCCACAAGTCCCAAGACCAGACGGCGGAGGCGACCGAGGCGCGGGCGGCAGAAGTGCTCGCGGCGGAGCGGGCGACCGCCGCCGAGCGGGGGCTTAACACGGCGAAGGCCCACCAGGTGGAGACCGAGGCGGCGCTGTAGAAGTCCCTGGTGAACACTGAGGCAGCGCTCTAGAGTTCTTTGGAGGCCCTGGAGTCAGAGCAGAAGGCCCGGTCGGAGCTCGATCCGGAAGTGCTCACGCTCCGGGGCTGGGTGCTCAGGATGGAGGAGGCGAACGCTCGGCTACGCGAACAGGTGACTCGGCAGGAGGAGGGACTTTGCATCCTCGAGAACACCCGCCTCGATATGTACCTATTTCGCTTTTGATGTCTTGGTTTCTTCCTTTAGCTTGCTTCTGAGCTTGTCAACCTTCTTCCAGAGCTGGGTGGAAAGGTTAGGTCGTTGCAGCAGGATCTAGAGACGACCAAGGCGACAATTGGCCAGAATGCGGAGGAGCTGGCCAATTCCCTTGAAGAGCGACATGCTCTTGAGGGGGAACTTGACCAGATGTGCAATGTTACCTAGCTCATCATCTTGGAGGTCTTCGGGTCGGCGCCAAGTACCAGCACGCCCGCCATCCGGCTGGCGGAGGTCCCGGACGAAGTTTGGGCCCTCATCACCGACGAGATGTTCTACGGGGCATCGGGGGTGCTGACTTTGGTGGCGATGCACCATCTGGACCTGGACTTCACAGCCATCTATAGTGGGTACACCGACGGCTGGAGCCCAGATGCCATCCACGTGCTCGGGTAGAGCTTGCTGCCACACGCATAGTTGGTGGCAGAGCAAGTTTCCACGCAATGGGTGATGGAGGATCACCGTGCGAACATGGCTGAAGGTGCAGGCCAGGAGGACGTCGCCCAGCCTACAAATGGAGTGGAGCCCGGGTCAGAGGCGAATGTCGCCCCGTCTCTAACAAGGCCGAATGTCGTCTAGCCGGAGAGCAAGCAGCACGTACCTTCGTTGGTCGCACCGTTAGCCGATGTCGTCGAGAGGCCACAATAGTATTTAGAGTAGAAGTGGTTAGCACATGTAAAGGATAAGTTTGTGGGGGAACCCCTGTGTAGACATTTTCATGTATCCACTTATACAACAACTTTGTTTTTGTGATGAATCACTCCGTTCGGGGAAGCTTGTCCCGTCCGTTCCTTGTTTTTACACTAGCATAGCTTTGTTTTTTATTCTTTCTTTTTCACACTTGCCCGTTTGACTCATAGGCTGCAACCTTAAGTGCTCGGGCGAGGCTGGCGAGGCTCAGCTGCTCGTAACAGTAGGTAGAGGCGGGGTGTGATCGGTTGAAATATTTAAAGCAAAGTTACGTTAGGTAATTAAAGGAACGGACTACCCTTTTGTTCGGGTAAAAATGTATTTACCATATGGTAGTAAAAAAAGAGGTGGTATCGCACCCCCGTGGAGCCCCCGAGCAACCCACGCCTACAGTGTTTCGGGCCGGGGTGCTTTGTAGGAGCGAACGTTGAATGAAAGAAAAAACGGTAAGACCGAATTTTTAAGGGAAGAAACGATGTAGTTGTTTGATGTTCCAAGTGTTGATGAGAATGTTTCCGTTGTCGTCCTTTAGTCGGTAGGTGCCCGATCGGATCACTTCGGTCACCGTATAGGGTCCCTCCCAAGGCGGAGAGAGTTTGTGCTTCTCCTTGGTCGATTGGGTCCTTCGAAGCACGAGGTCTCCGACCTCGAGGATTCTTCCCCTGATTTTTCTCTCATGGTACCAGTGGAGAGTCTGTTGGTAGCGAGCGGAGCAGATGATGGTCGTCTCGCGGGCCTCCTCGAGCAGGTCGACTGCGTCTTGTTGAGCCTCCGCGGCTCGGTCGCGGTCGAAGGCCTTCACTCTTGGGCGCCGTGGTCGATGTCGGAGGGCAGCACTGCTTCAGCTCTGTAGGCTAGGAAGAAGGGTGTGAACCCTGTGGATCGGTTTGGGGTCGTTCTCAGGCTCCAGAGGATTGCTGGGACCTCTACAACCCATCGCCCGGCATACTTGTTAAGTCGGTCAACGATGTGTGCCTGAAGTCCTTGGAGGACCATGCCATTGGCACGCTCGACCTGACCATTGGTACGTGGATGTTTGACCGAGGCCCAGTCGATCCTGATGCCATATCCATCACTGAAGTCCAAGAACTTCTTTTTGGTGAAGGTAGTTCCATGGTCAGTGATAATACAGTTAGAAACGCCGAACTAGTAGATGATGTCGAGGAAGAATTTGACCGCCTCTTCCAAGCGGATGTTGATGATGGGCTTGGACTCTATCCACTTGGTGAATTTGTCGACCGCTACGGGTAGGTGAGTGAAGCCGCCCGGGCCCTTTTTGAGGGGTCGTACCATGTCGAGGCCCCAGACCGCGAATGGCCAGGTGATAGGGATGGTTTGAAGCTCCTGTGCCGGCAAATGGGTTTACCGAGCGTAGAACTAGCATCCTTCATACCTACGGATGACCTCCTCTGCATCTCGTAGCGTGGTGGGCCAGTAAAAACCTTACCGAAAGGCTTTTCTGACTAGCGACCTTAGGGCCGCGTGGTGTCCGCTAATTCTAGCATGGAACTCGAGGAGCTGCTTCCCTTGGTTGGTAGGGATGCACTTCATGTGTACCCCCGATGGACTTCATTTGTCAAGTTCATCACCAAGCGCGACAAAGGTCTTGGCGCGTCGAGTGATCCACCATGCTTCAGTCCTCTTGGGCGGGAGAACCTCCTCAAGGAGGTAGGTGAGTAGCGGCGCTCGTCAGTCGGTTTGATCGAGTGCCACCATGGCAACATCGACGGGCGACGCCGTCATGGAGGCACTGGGGTTGGAGCCCTCGAGCGTTGGGCTGGCATTGGGGTGTGTCTAGATTGGTCCATCCAAGATGCGGGCCGACGGCTCATGGAGGTCGTTGATGAAGACCCCGTCCGGAGACGGAATCTGCCTGATAGCCAATTTCGCGAGAAATCGGCGACGTCATTGTCCATTCGGGGGACATGATGTAGCTCGATCCCCTAGAATTTGTCCTTGAGCTTATGCACCTCCTGGTAGTATGCTGCCATGAGGGGGCTTTTGCAAGAGGACTCCTTCATGACTTGGTCAATGACCAACTCCGAGTCGCCACGAACGTAGAGTCATGTAGTGCCGAGCTCGATGGCGATGCGTAGTCCGTTGATGAGGGCCTCGTATTCCGCGGCATTGTTTGAGGCTGAGAAATGGAGGCGGATGGCGTAGCAGAGCCTACTCCTGTCCAGGGAGATCAAAACCACCCCAGCCCTCGAGCCGGGCACCATTATGGACCCGTCGAAGTACATCATCTAGTACTCGTGGGTGGCATCAGGGGTCGGTAGCTGGACCTCCATCCATTCAGCGACAAAATCCATGAGAGCCTAAGACTTAATGGCAGTGCGGGGGATATACCTGATATCGTGGCCCATTAGCTCGAGTGCCCACTTGGAGATTCGTCCCACGGCATCGCGGTTGCGGATGATGTCTCCGAGTGGGTATGAAGTGACGACCGAGACTTCATGGTCGATGAAGTAGTGCATGAGCTTTCGAGTCGCCATCAGCACGGCGTATAGAAGTTTTTGCACCTGGGGGTACCGGACCTTGGGGTTGGTGAGTACCTCCTCGACGAAGTATACGGGTCGCTGGACCTTAAGGTGGTGTCCTGGCTCCTCCCTTTCGACGACCAGGGCGGCGCTCAATATGTGGTTGCTTACCACGACGTGGAGGAGGGGCTCTCTCCGTTCAGGAGTGACGAGGATTGGGGCCGACGTCAGTGACGCTTTGAGGCTCTCTAAAGCCTGCTGCGCTTCCTCAGTCCAGACGAAAGCATCCATCTTTTGAGAAGCTTATAGAGAGGCATTCCTCGCTCGCTTAGCCGGGAGATGAACCGGCTCAGGGCGGCCAGACATCCGATGAGCCTTTGTACGCCATTGACGTTGCGTACGGGGCCAATGTTGGAGATGCCCGTGATTTTCTTGGGGTTGACCTCGATGCCGCGTTCGGACATGATGTATCCAAGCAGCTTCCCCTTTGAAACCCCGAAAACACATTTTTCGGGATTCAATTTGATGTTGAACCTTCGGAGGTTCGCGAATGTTGCGGGCAAGTTTTCGACCAGGTCACAAAACTTGAGCTATTTTGACAACTATGTCATCAACATAGACGATGATGGTTGGTTTTGGCCGGTCGACCTGATCAGGTTGGTCAAGCGGGTCGATTTGGTCAGTGAAGCATTGCTGCATGCACCATTAATAGGTGGTGCCAGCGTTCTTCATGCCGAAAGGTATGGTTACGTAATAGTACAAACCATACGGGGTGATGAACAAGGTTGCGAGCTGATCGGACTCTTTCATCACAATCTGGTGATAGCCTAATAAGCATCCAGAAAGGAGAGGATCTCGCATCCCGAGGTGGAGTCGACTATCTGGTCTATGCGCGGTAAAGGAAAGTGATCCTTCGGACACGCTTTGTTGAGGCCAGTATAATCAATGCACATTCTCCATTTCCCGGTCTTCTTTTTAACCAGAACAGGATTGGCAAGCCAGTCGGAGTGGTATACCTCTCTGATGAATCCGACCGCCAGGAGTTTGGCTATCTCTTCGCCTATGGCCCTGCGCTTCTCGTCGTCGAAGCGACGCAGGCGCTGCTTGGCAGGCTTCTAGCCCGAGATGAGGCAGCAGTGCATGCTCGGCGACGCCCCGCGGTATGCCCGGTATGTCAGATGGTTTCCATGCGAAGACATCGTGATTGGCCTGCAGGAAGTGGACGAGCCCGCATTCCTATTTGGCCAGGAGTTGGGTCCTGATCTGCACTGTCTTGGTTGGGTCAGTGGGGTCGATCCCCACCGCCTTAGTTTCCTCGAGTGGGTGAAAGGCCGTTGAGAAAGTTGGTTTGTTGTAGTTCGAGACTACTGGGTCAATGACTCCCTGAGCCACGGGAGCTCGGACGAGTTGATGAAGGCAGTGGTGAGCTCGAAATGCTCGTGGTCACACGTGAAGCCGTGCAAGAAGGTGCTACCCACAGTGATGATGTCGTTCGGTCCTGGCATCTTCAGCTATAGGTAGGTGTAGTTGGGGACCGCCATGAACTTGGCGTAGCATGGCTGCCCCAAGATGTTGTGGTAGAACCCTGGGAAGTCCACCACCTCAAAGGTTAGGACCTTCGAGTGAAAGTTGGCTCGGTCGCCAAACGTGACGGGCAGGTTGATCTGCCCGAGCGGGTACGCCTGCGCCTCCGGGATCACACCGTGGAAGGGAGAGCTCACTGAGCGGAGCTCCGACCAGGCGATGAGCATGGCATCGAGGGTGTCAACAAAGAGGATGTTGAGGCCGCTGCCTCCGTCCATCAGCACCTTAGTGAGGTGCTTCTTGCGCACGATGGGGTCGACGACGAGCGGGTAGCGCCCTGGTCTGATGACGTGGGATGGATGGTCCCTCCGATCAAAAGTGATCGGAGAGTCTGACCAGCGGAGGAAGGTGGGGGCGGCCGTTTCGGTGACGCACACCTCTCTATAGCGCACTTTGTACTTACACTTGGAGTAGATGGCATCAGATCCCCCAAAAATCATGATGCTTCCTCGGGATTGGAAAATTTGTCCCCATCCTTGCCCGCCTCGGCTCCTTTCTTGGCTGCTGCCTCTGTGCCCTTTCCTTCTTTTGGCCCGCCGGCCCATCGTAGGAAGCGCTTGAGTAGCTCGTAGTCCTTGTAGAGGTGCTTGATGGGGTAGGCGTGGTTGGTGCACGGGCTTTCCATGAGCTTATCGAAGTGGTCAGGCAGACCCTGCTGGGGCTGCTTGCCCATGCGATCAGCCGCGGTGATCAACGCAGAGTTGGCCGGTCGGCGACGATCCTTCTTGTTCTTCTTGTCCCTCTGCGTGGAGGGGCCCTCGTCTCGATCCTCGCGCTTGGTCTTGCCCTTGTCCTGGCCTCTGTTGAAGACCGCTCCGACCGCTTCCTCACCGGAGGCGTGGTTCGTAGCGACGTCGAGCAGGCCGTGGGTGGTTCAGGGCTTTAGACAGCTAAGCTTGTGGATCAGGGACTCGCAGGTTGTCCTAGAGAGGAATACGCTAATGATGTCCACATCGACGACATCAGGAAGGGAGTTGCATCGTTTGGAGAACGTACGGATGTAATCCCGCAAGGGCTCGCTAGGCTCCTGTTGGCAGCTCTTGAGGTCCCAGGAGTTTCCAGGGCGGACATACGTCCCCTGAAAGTTCCCGACGAAGACAATCTTAAGGTCCGCCCAGTCGCGGATGCTGTCGTGCGGGAGGAATTCGAGCCCCCACGCAGATGGGGAGGTACTGAATGATGAAGTGGTCATCATCCACTCCACCGGCTCGGCAGGCGAGCCGGAAGTCTTTGAGCCATATGCCGGGGTTCGTCTCCCCGGTATATTTGGCGATGTTGGTCGATGGTCGGAAACGCTGTAAGAACGACGCTCTCTGGATGCGTCGACCAAAGGCCCGTGGCTCCGGGCCATCTGGGCTAGGACTTCGGTCATCTGACCGGCGACCATGCCTAGGATGCGTTTCACCGCTCCCCTCGATGCTCTGGTCGAGGCTTGAGCCGCCTGCTCTCACCGCCGCCCGATGGATGTCATCAACATGCCGGGTCTGATGACGCTGCGAGCGTCTTGGTTCGGCCAGAGGCCGGTGTGGAGCGGGTGCCGGGTCAGGCCATGGCGCAGCTGTGCCCTCCTGTTCCGCGCCTGGTGGCTGCAGCGGTGAGCAGATAGAGCGATTCGTCTGGTGTGTCCCTACTCCCCTGGTGGGGAGAAAGGCCGCGAGTCGGTGTCGCGATGCGGAGCTCTCCGCCTGTTGAACGACGGTGGTTTCCACCAGTGCTCAGAGGTTTCGGTGGATCGTCTGTTCCTGAGGGTCGTCCAGCTCGGGAAGGCCGCGCAGAAGCATCACCGCCACGATGATGTTCTGGCCAGCCCGAGCGAACTATGGGAGATCGTTTCCCTCGTCGATGATGTTGCACTGAACCTGGCGGGCGTGACCCCGAGCGCCGCTCGCCGGGTTATGCGCACGGGGAGTGACGTGGTGTGCCGAGCGCGCCGACGCAGGTGACGGTTGGTTCTGCCGCCTTTATCGTAGCTCCTCGCCATGCTCCTACGCACATGCAAGGGCCTCCTCGTGAGGGTCCGAATGGGTGTGGGTCTGTAGAGACTGTGCCACCACCGGCGGCTGTCCCGGTGCGTTTGCCATAGCGCACTCCCGGGACAGAGGGTGGCTGGGTGCCACGACGTCGCCGATGCTGGAGCCGTCACTCTCAACGTTGTCATCCAGGAGCTCGTGGAAAGAGGCGGGAGCATAGCTCGCCATCCCCACGAATTCGGATGTGAGGGAGCGGCGCCAGCATCCTTCGGAGCCCCCGAGCGTACGCGTCCGCGGGGAAGCGAGGCCGTAGGGGAACCGGTCGCATGGCGGTCGCGGCAGGGACAGCAGGATCCCTCCGGAGAATCGGCGGAAGATAGTAAATAGCGAGTAAATAACAATATGTACGTTACTTACAATGAGGCTTGAGCCCAGCGTGGGCTCAGAGCGAAGCGCAGACGCCTCGTTGTTGAAGTCACTAGGAGTCCCAAAGCCGATGGAGGGGGGCCCTCCGACGGGCGCCGAAACAAGTGCCTTCTCGCGAAGGCGCAGCACGCCGAGCTGGTCGGCGACGAAGTCTAGGCTTCCGAAGAAGAAGGTCTAGGACGGCTCGAAGACGGGTGAAACCCACATCCCAATAGGTGGGAGTGCGGGAAACTCTAGCGAGCCGAAGCGAGTCGTATCGCTTGAGCCCGCCATGAGGAAGATGGCGGAAAAGTGGGCCATCCAATGACCAAAAGCGTGAACGTACGGCGTCGTCCTCACGGACGGCGTCAACTGTCCGTGCGAAAAGTGACCAACACGTAAATATTTGTAGTTTTGCCGTACGTTGTGATCGGATGTGGTCTAGCACTCAATGACACGGAGTATATACTGGTTCAAGCAACGTGCCCTACGTCCAGTCTGAGTCGGTCGATGACTTTATTCCAGAGTCCAGGTGATCGAAGTTTGCTGTGGGGTTACAAACGAGAGGGAGAAAGATGGAGGGTGCAAGAGGTCCGGTCGAACTCTGGACCGAAAGGGTCGAGAGTGACGGGAGCTCATACGTGCGCTAAGTATTCGAGAGTGTGCTCTGTGTAGCTTTAGAGTGTCTAAAGCTAGTAGAGAGTGAATCGATCGTTGGTTGTTCGAATCATCTGTGTGTGTTCGAGTTGTTCGAGTCTCCTCCTTGTTGGGAGAGGGCGCACCCCTTTTATAGATGAAAGGGACGGCCTTACACGTAAGAGAGAGAGCGCGTATGTTCTTGCAGGTATTCCTCAGCACGATCAGCGGTTGAAACAAATCCCAGGGCAATCCACCTGTGAATCAGGTCTCTCTTCTCTACGACGAAGCCTTTTGGGAAGGCAGAAAAGTATACAAAACAAGGCCTCAGATAATAAGGCATGTAAGAGTAACTAATCTTCAAGGATGGCAGCACTGCAGTTGCAGCTGTCGCGGTCATTGGATCACGTTCGCCTTCCCACAGCTCACTCTTGAGCGTCTCTTCCCACTTGCGCAACGGCATATCTAGCAGACGGTCCCCAAGGGATTTGACTGCCAACGGTACGCCGCCGCACTTCTGTACTATTTTCTCGCCGACCTTTACGAATTCATCAGATTCTTCAGATCCATTTGGGAACGCTTTATCTTTGAATAGCTTCAAACAGTCATCATATGGTAATGCATCCAACTTGAATGGCAACTCTCGATTCATCCGCTTAGCAACCTGTTCGCTTCGAGTTGTCACAATTATCTTACTACCTGGTGCGCCACCTTTCAGCATTGCTTTTAACTGGTTCAAGTTGCTTGTGTTTTCTTCCCACAAGTCATCCAAAACGACGAGATAATTCTTTCCACTTAGGATCATCTCCACGCGCTTCTGCACGGAGGGCAAGTCATACTGGTTGCTCTGTCCATCTACTTGGGAGATGATTGATCGACCAATCTTTTCATTGCCAAATTTTGTGGAGACATAAACCCAGACGCAGATATCAAAATCTCTCTTAGTTGTACTGTCATCGAAAACCATTTGGGCTAAAGTTGTTTTACCCAAACCACCGAAGCCATAGATAGGGATGATGGCGTGCTTGCAATCTTCTTGCAGCAGCTTCATCAACTCCGCCTTGTCTTTGCCCCTCCCAATGATACCTTCTTCGAGGCAGGGGCCTGTAGCCCGCATCTGGATCATGTCCTGGTCGTCAGAGCTTGTGTCCGCCATCAAGTCGAACCTCCTCAGCTTTTCTATGTTTTCCAATCTTCGTTTCATGTCCTTCAACTTGCCAGGCATGGTCAGCCACAACTTCACTGGAATGGAGATCTCCTGCAAATTTATATACTAGAGAAAAAAAATTCTATATACTATAGTCAATTAGAAAAGGAACAAGAAATCATAACAAAAATGTCTATGGGCATCAAAAGCACCGGAAACCACTCCTGAGAATTCATATGGTGGATTAGAAAAGGGAAATATTTCCTCTGTATCAGATTATAAAAAGTTGTGACTTATCTACATATGTATTTAGATATACACTACGTCTAGATATGTAGTACAAGGAATATATTAAAAAAGCCAAAACATCTTATAATTTACAACACAGAAAGTAAATGGTAACAGAAATATGGGCATAACAAAGCACCGGATCGGAAACCTACCGTTGTAGAGAGTAACTATGGCACCAACGTTGTTGCTACTTCAGCTCAGTCGCAATCACTGTTCATCCGGAGCGCTCAAGACTCATATATACTGTACATCAGCAGTACCGGGTACCCCGGGTCCGCAACAACCAGTAACGGATCCACAATGAACAGTAGCAAATCCTTCTTTTTGCCCCGCCGTTTACTGTTGCCCGCACGAAGCGCGGGGTTACTGCTAATAAGAACTTTAGATTTAAGGACTATCACATCGTCGCGACTGTTCATCTGTCGGTGTCAGAGACTCAGAATCCGGTAGATCAACAGTCCCGGCACGTTACTGTTCACCCGGCGCTTTTTTTAAAAAAAGGAACCGTATCAGCCCGATAAAAAAAAATCTAATTTTTTTTTCCCCACCTCCTTCCCACGCGAAGCGTGGACACCCACGCTAATTTTATAGACAGATGTACCAGCACAATCATGAAACATAAAAAGCATAGCATGGCAGGGTCAAAAACTCAAAATTCATGACTGGACGCAAACCAACCTATGCTTCTAACTCATCAACAAGGTACAACAGTACAAGAGGAGCACATACAAAAGGGTAGCTTATTATATTTAATAAAAATATTTACCTCTTCTCTTGTCAACTTAACATTTCAGCTCATTGTGGACAGGGAGAAAGAAGTGGCGAACTGGCCCTCGTCGACGCCCGCTTGGAGAAACTGAGCAGCAACAAAGCCCACGACTTTCTTCTGACTCATCTGAAGCCCCTGAAAAGTGGGAAAGCTGGTCTCGATCACATGGAACAGTGGTCCACGTTGAAGCCTCGGCTCCTCGTCTTCTTGGCAATCACTACGTAGAAAATGATTTTTAGCGACGGATCGATTTTTTTTTGTAGAGGCGGCTGGTTATGGAGCCACCCCTACAGTGGCGTATTCGGGTGTCCAGACACCAGCCGCCCCTACAAATAGAACAGCAGTGACGGCTGGTGTTACGAGCCGCCCCTACAAATAGGGTCTGATTTGTAGGGGCGGCTCAATCACCAGCCGCCCCTGAAAATGGTATTTGTAGGGGCGGCTGGTGATTGAGCCGTCCCTAAAAATGGTCTCGTATTTATAGCTCCTATTTGTAGGGGCGGCTCAATCACCAGCCGCCCCTACAAATGGCCCCCATATAAAACTGAGGCAGCACATTCTTTCTCCTCGGGTCACTCACTCCAACCCATGAAAGAAAGGTGGGAAGGCCTTGGGCACCTCTCAAAAATTGCTCTACTAAGGGGGAAGGTTTTGGTCTCAAATTCTTTGGTGGAGAGGTTGTAGAAGGTAAGAAAATACTATTACACACTTTTTTTGAAGTTTTAATGGTTGATTAGTGAATAATTAGAGTTTTATTTTTCTCTCTCTTCTACGGTGCTTGAGCTATTTATGAACAAATTAGACCCAACTTTTAAATGTACTAGGGTAAATTAGGGAGGGGAACAAGACCATACCCTTATTTGGTCCATGTTTCTTGATTTTAGTGAACCATTAGTTAGTTTTATGGATGTTTCATGTGCATGTGATCTAGATCTAGGGTTTGGTTTTTTTATTAATTTCGTTTTTGTAAATTTATGTTTGATAAAATTGGACTAGGGTTTGTACGAAAGATATTGGGTAAAGTATAATTATTGCTAATTGTTGTCTTTGAAATTGTTTATTGTAATCAATAAATATGTATTTTAATTATTTATGGATAAATAGGCCATTAATTAATTTTCCTCTACCATGGTGTGTTTGTATGCTTCATGTAATTATATTAGATTTATATTCATATATATCTGAGGTATATACAATTATTCTCAAATAATTATTACTTTGATTAATTTTTATATATATCTGAATAAGTAGTACTTTAATGTTTGTTTTGTTGTTGTTGTAAAAGATGGAGTACAGGAACTCTTGGATGTATGGTTCGTTAAGGTTCAAGGCAGGTTTCCGTGAAGAGGTGGATAAATTTATTGAAGCCGCAACGAAGCATGCAACGACATTGAAAGAGAATAAGGATACAATTATTTGCCCCTGTAAAGATTGCAAGAACTGTATGGCATAGACAGATGTGACTATCATCAGATCACATTTGATTATACGAGGATTTGTTGAGGACTAAACAGTGTGGATTCATCATGGTGAAACGGTTATTGTTAACGACGAGGATGAGGAGGAATACGACGATGAAACCATAGAATCCCTGTCCCAATATTCAGCCGAGCTTGATGCACAAATGGATTTCGAGTTTGGCAATGAACAAGGTGGTGATGCTAGTGGTTGGGATGGTAACGACAAAGGTGGTGCCAATAATGATGGTGGAACACGTGTCGGAGTTGAAGATGATTTAGATGACATGATTCGAACCCTTGGACCAGAGATTTTACTAAATAGCCTGAAAGGTCTAGAAAATTTAGAAAGAGTGACAAAAGCATCGAAGGAGACTGTGTATGGTGTTAAAAAGGGTTGTCCGACACATTGGACATTGCTACGTTTCATGCTTGAGCTGCTCATCCTGAAGGCTAAGTACGGCTGGTCAGACTGTAGTTTCAATGATCTATTGCATCTCCTATCATGGGTGCTGCCACAACCAAACTCAGTTCCCGCCAACACATACCAAGCGAAGAAGATCATAAGTCCATTGACAATGGGGGTTGAAAAAATACATGCATGCCTCAACCACTGTATACTTTTTCGTGGTGAAACGTTCAAGTCATTGGATAAATATCCCCGGTGTGGGGCCAGCCGGTACAAGAACAATGACCTTTACGGTGGGGACGAACCATCCACGGGGAAAAAGAGGAATAAGAAGGGTATAAAAAAGGTGGTACAAGAATCTCATCCCTCAGAGGATACTCCATTAGGCAACGATGCAAAGCAGAGAAGAATTCCTGCCCTGGTAATATGGTACCTACCAGTGACCGACCGCTTGAGACGTATGTTCCTAAACCCTAAAGAAGCCGCACTCATGACATGGTGGGATAATGAGCGCAAGGTGGATGATGATAAGATTGCACACCCGGCTGATTGTAGTCAGTGGCAAAGGTTTGATGAGAAGCACAAAGAATTCAGCGATGACCCAAGGAATATACGGTTTGACCTGAGCACCGATGGAATGAATCCCTTCAATGAGAGGATGAGCAACCACAGCACATGGCCAGTGATCTTGACCATGTACATCATCCCAACATGGTTGTGTCAGAAGAGAAAGTACCTTCTCCTCGCTATTCTTATTTCTGGCCCTAAACAACCAGGCATTGATATAGATGTGTTCCTCGAGCCCTTGATGCAAGAAATGGAGAGGCTATGGAGGCATGGGGAGCAGATGTACGATGCGTTCCAAAAGGAGGACTTCATATGTAGAGCAATAATATTTGTTACTACTAATGATTACCCCGCGCTGTTTGCTTTGTCTGGACAGATCAAAGGGAAGACGGGATGCTTGGTTTGCTTGGATGGTACTACATGGGTTTACCTGGATGCATCTAAGAAGATAGTTTACCTAAGGAACCGACGTTTCTTAAAGACAAGTCACAAGTACCGTAGCAAATTGTTCTTTAGATTTTATGACAACGCCCCGGAGATTGAACCCCCTCCGGAGAGACGTCATAACGGAGAACATGTGTACAGAATGGTGAAAAACATACGCGTCATCTATGGAAAGAAGAATCTGGATGGGACGAACAGAGATAGAAGCACACCTCCTATCGAAGGCGTACCTTTCAAGAAACAATCGATCTTCTTTCAGTATCTGCCTTATTGGCCAGACTTGGAGGTCCCCCATGCCATTGATGCTATACACGTGTAGAAGAATATCTTTGAGAGTCTCATTGCTACCTTGATGGACACACGCAAGTCAAAGGATGGTCTGAAAGCACGAAAAGATATGGTGCAGCTAAACATGATGCCACAGCTTCACCCGGTACCTGAGGCTAATGGAAAATACACTCTGCCCACGGCGTGCTTCAACCTAACACCAGACGAGAAGAGAGCTATATGCACTTTCCTGAGGGGGATCAAAGTCCCAACTAGGTTTTCAGCAAATATGAAGAAGCTAGTGTCGATGAAGGACTTGTCAATAACACACTACAAGGCTCACGATTGCCATGTGATGCTGATAGTGTTTCTACCTATTGCAATCAGGGCTATAAAGCCAGAGTTCTTGAAAATGGCCATCACCCGCATGTGCTACTTCTTTTCGAAGATCTCACAGAAGACGATTGGCAAGGAAGAGCTGAGTGACCTACATGAATTTGTGGTGGAGACACAAAACCAACTGGAGATGTGTTTACATCTTGCTTTTTTTGATATAATGCCACATCTCATGATTCACATGGCTCATCAGATACAGGCGCTTGACCCTTGCTACTTGCATGAAATGTGGTCCTATGAGCGGTTCATGTCGGTTTTAAGTCGATACGTGCATAATCGAGCATACCCAGAGGGCTCCATGATAGAGGGTTACAGTACTGAAGAAGTCGTCGAGTGCTGTCAAGAGTACCAAAAAGTACAGAAAGGGATTGGTAAACCCGATTCTCGTCACAAGGGTAGGCTGGCTGGGAAGGGCACCAGTGGTAGAAAAGTGTTCATCGACCATGATTACAAAGAGGTGAGTCGGGCGCATTACAGTGTCTTGCAGAGTACACAACTGATGCAACCGTATATTGATGAACACTTAGCTATCATTATGGCGGAGAGAAATGGCCGTTCGGATGATTGGGTCATGAAACAGCACAAGCAACGACTAACTATATGGTTGAAGGACCAAAACATACCGCCTGAAGAAACCATAGACTCTATTACCATCAGTAGGTTGGCGGAGGGGCCATCGAGACAAGTGACATCTTGGAATGCTTATGACATCAATGGGTACACGTACTATACCCACGCAAAGGATAGTAAATATGTGAACCAAAACAGCGGCGTTCGAATAGAGGCTCTCGATGGATTAGGGCAAAAGATCCAATACTTTGGCATCATTGAAGAGATATGGGAACTTGACTATGGAAGGGATATAACGGTGGCCCTGTTTCGATGCCGCTGGATCAAACAACACCAACTGAACGAGATCGGATTGAGAGTCCTGGACCTCGAGAATCTAGGCTACCAAGATGACCCTTGGGTGCTCGCTTCACGTGTCGCACAAGTTTTCTATATGTCTGACCCACAAAGTAACCTCCCCCTAAAGAAGAAGACAAAGCACGTGGTTGCCTCCGAAAAACAACACATTATTGGAGTTGATGGCGTGGACGATGTTGAAGCTTACAATAACTATGATGAGATGCCGCTATTCACAGACTTTCCTAAGAAGATCAGTGTTGTGGAAAAGAACCTCCCCAAAGATATAATGCCATGGGAACGAAAAGGTGTCAAGGGGAAAGTCATTACAGCGGGCTAGCTAGTTGTTGAACGTGGAGTGTTTGTATAAGTGTGTGTTTGTAAGGCTTCATTTATGCATGCGTGTGAGACTATATATTTATGTACGTGTGTAAGACTACATATTTTTGTATGTGTGTGAGACTATATTTTATGCATGTGTGTGAGACTACCCTTTGCAACATCCAGATGACTCTATTTGAACATCCACTCTATTGCAACATACAGAAGTCATTTAGAGTTCATAATACTAGAATCAAAGTGTTGTTTTTTCATTTGACCAAATTTGACTTGGTCAAACTTGCTCAAATGAGACACTACATGACCTCAGATGAAAAAACTCTGAATACCAAGTTTGATCATCTCAGCAAGATCTACAATTGTTACATAGCTCATTTTCCCATTTGAGAAAGTTTTATCAAACACTAGTCACAAATTCTTGAATCTCATATAGACTTTCATAAACTATGTCACACACTTGTGAAATTTGAACTACATTTTGTTCAAACTTTCTCAAATGAAAAAATGCACTATATAAGTATTGTAGATCTTGATGAGCTGAACAAAATTGGTATTCAAAACTTTTCAATTTGAGATAACCTAGGGTTCCGAAAACTAGTTTGTAGGCGTTGAAATTTAAAAATCACAAATTTTAACCGTCCAAACTTTCTCAAATGGAAAGTTGACCAAAACAACAATTGTAGATATTGATTCGTTTAACAAACTTGATATTCAAAACTTTTCAATTTGAAGTCATTTAGAGTTCATAATACTAGAGTCAAAGTGTTGTTTTTTCATTTGACCAAATTTGACTTGGTCAAACTTGCTCAAATGAGACACTACATGACCTCAGATGAAAAAACTCTGAATACCAAGTTTGATCATCTCAGCAAGATCTACAATTGTTACATAGCTCATTTTCCCATTTGAGAAAGTTTTATCAAACACTAGTCACAAATTCTTGAATCTCATATAGACTTTTATAAACTATGTCACACACTTGTGAAATTTGAACTACATTTTGTTCAAACTTTCTCAAATGAAAAAATGCACTATATAATTATTGTAGATCTTGATGAGCTGAACAAAATTGGTATTCAAAACTTTTCAATTTGAGATAACCTAGGGTTCCAAAAACTAGTTTGTAGGCATTGAAATTTAAAAATCACAAATTTGAACCGTCCAAACTTTCTCAAATGGAAAGTTGACCAAAACAACAATTGTAGATATTGATTCGTTTAACAAACTTGGTATTCAAAACTTTTCAATTTGAAGTCATTTAGAGTTCATAATACTAGAGTCAAAGTATTGTTTTTTCATTTGACCAAATTTGACTTGGTCAAACTTGCTCAAATGAGACACTACATGACCTCAGATGAAAAAACTCTGAATACAAAGTTTGATCATCTCAGCAATATCTACAATTGTTACATAGATCATTTTTGCATTTGAGAAAGTTTTATCAAACACTAGTCACAAATTCTTGAATCTCATATAGACTTTCTGAAACTATGTCACACTTGTGAAAATTAAACTACATTTTGTTCAAACTTTCTCAAATGAAAAAATGCACTATATAAGTATTGTAGATCGTGATGAGCTGAACAAAATTGGTATTCAAAACTTTTCAATTTGAGATAACCTAGGGTTCCGAAAACTAGTTTGTATGCGTTGAAATTTAAAAATCACAAATTTGAACCGTCCAAACTTGCTCAAATGGAAAGTTGACCAAAACAACAATTGTAGATATTGATTCGTTTAACAAACTTGGTATTCAAAACTTTTCAATTTGAAGTCATTTAGAGTTCATAATACTAGAGTCAAAGTGTTGTTTTTTCATTTGACCAAATTTGACTTGGTCAAACTTGCTCAAATGAGACACTACATGACCTCAGATGAAAAAACTCTGATTACCAAGTTTGATCATCTCAGCAATATCTACAATTGTTACATAGATCATTTTCGCATTTGAGAGAGTTTTATCAAACACTAGTCACAAATTCTTGAATCTCATATAGACTTTCTGAAACTATGTCATACACTTGTGAAATTTGAACTAAATTTTGTTCAAACTTTCTCAAATGAAAAAATGCACTATATAAGTATTGTAGATCTTGATGAGCTGAACAAAATTGGTATTCAAAACTTTTCAATTTGAGATAACCTAGGGTTCCGAAAACTAGTTTATAGGCGTTGAAATTTAAAAATCACAAATTTGAACCGTCCAAACTTTCTCAAATGGAAAGTTGACCAAAACAATAATTGTAGATATTGATTCGTTTAACAAACTTGGTATTCAAAACTTTTCAATTTGAAGTCATTTAGAGTTCATAATACTAGAGTCAAAGTGTTGTTTTTTCATTTGACCAAATTTGACTTGGTCAAACTTGCTCAAATGAGACACTACATGACCTCAGATGAAAAAACTCTAAATACCAAGTTTGATCATCTCAGCAACATCTACAATTGTTACATAGCTCATTTTCCCATTTGAGAAAGTTTTATCAAACACTAGTCACAAATTCTTGAATCTCATATAGACTTTTATAAACTATGTCACACACTTGTGAAATTTGAACTACATTTTGTTCAAACTTTCTCAAATGAAAAAATGCACTATATAATTATTGTAGATCTTGATGAGCTGAACAAAATTGGTATTCAAAACTTTTCAATTTGAGATAACCTAGGGTTCCAAAAACTAGTTTGTAGGCGTTGAAATTTAAAAATCACAAATTTGAACCGTCCAAACTTTCTCAAATGGAAAGTTGACCAAAACAACAATTGTATATATTGATTCGTTTAACAAACTTGGTTTTCAAAACTTTTCAATTTGAAGTCATTTAGAGTTCATAATACTAGAGTCAAAGTATTGTTTTTTTATTTGACCAAATTTGACTTGGTCAAACTTGCTCAAATGAGACACTACATGACCTCAGATGAAAAAACTATGAATACCAAGTTTGATCATCTCAGCAATATCTACAATTGTTACATAGATCATTTTTGCATTTGAGAAAGTTTTATCAAACACTAGTCACAAATTCTTGAATCTCATATAGACTTTCTGAAACTATGTCACACTTGTGAAAATTAAACTACATTTTGTTCAAACTTTCTCAAATGAAAAAATGCACTATATAAGTATTGTATATCTTGATGAGCTGAACAAAATTGGTATTCAAAACTTTTCAATTTGAGATAACCTATGGTTCCGAAAACTAGTTTGTATGCATTGAAATTTAAAAATCACAAATTTGAACCGTCCAAACTTGCTCAAATGGAAAGTTGACCAAAACAACAATTGTAGATATTGATTCGTTTAACAAACTTGGTATTCAAAACTTTTCAATTTGAAGTCATTTAGAGTTCATAATACTAGAGTCAAAGTGTTGTTTTTTCATTTGACCAAATTTGACTTGGTCAAACTTGCTCAAATGAGACACTACATGACCTCAGATGAAAAAACTCTGATTACCAAGTTTGATCATCTCAGCAATATCTACAATTGTTACATAGATCATTTTCGCATTTGAGAGAGTTTTATCAAACACTAGTCACAAATTCTTGAATCTCATATAGACTTTCTGAAACTATGTCACACACTTGTGAAATTTGAACTACATTTTGTTCAAACTTTCTCAAATGAAAAAATGCACTATATAAGTATTGTAGATCTTGATGAGCTGAACAAAATTGGTATTCAAAACTTTTCAATTTGAGATAACCTAGGGTTCCGAAAACTAGTTTGTAGGCGTTGAAATTTAAAAATCACAAATTTGAACCATCCAAACTTTCTCAAATGGAAAGTTGACCAAAACAACAATTGTAGATATTGATTCGTTTAACAAACTTGGTATTCAAAACTTTTCAATTTGAAGTCATTTAGAGTTCATAATACTAGAGTCAAAGTGTTGTTTTTTCATTTGACCAAATTTGACTTGGTCAAACTTGCTCAAATGAGACACTACATGACCTCAGATGAAAAAACTCTGAATACCAAGTTTGATCATCTCAGCAACATCTACAATTGTTACATAGCTCATTTTCCCATTTGAGAAAGTTTTATCAAACACTAGTCACAAATTCTTGAATCTCATATAGACTTTTATAAACTATGTCACACACTTGTGAAATTTGAACTACATTTTGTTCAAACTTTCTCAAATGAAAAAATGCACTATATAATTATTGTAGATCTTGATGAGCTGAACAAAATTGGTATTCAAAACTTTTCAATTTGAGATAACCTAGGGTTCCAAAAACTAGTTTGTAGGCGTTGAAATTTAAAAATCACAAATTTGAACCGTCCAAACTTTCTCAAATGGAAAGTTGACCAAAACAACAATTGTAGATATTGATTCGTTTAACAAACTTGGTATTCAAAACTTTTCAATTTGAAGTCATTTAGAGTTCATAATACTAGAGTCAAAGTATTGTTTTTTCATTTGACCAAATTTGACTTGGTCAAACTTGCTCAAATGAGACACTACATGACCTCAGATGAAAAAACTCTGAATACCAAGTTTGATCATCTCAGCAATATCTACAATTGTTACATAGATCATTTTCGTATTTGAGAAAGTTTTATCAAACACTAGTCACAAATTCTTGAATCTCATATAGACTTTCTGAAACTATGTCACACTTGTGAAATTTGAACTACATTTTGTTCAAACTTTCTCAAATGAAAAAATGGACTATATAAGTATTGTAGATCTTGATGAGCTGAACAAACTTGGTATTCAAAACATTTCAATTTGAGATAACCTAGGGTTCCGAAAACTAGCTTGTAGGCGTTGAAATTTAAAAATCACAAATTTGAACCATCCAAACTTTCTCAAATGGAAAGTTGACCAAAACAACAATTGTAGATATTGATTCGTTTAACAAACTTGGTATTCAAAACTTTTCAATTTGAAGTCATTTAGAGTTCATAATACTAGAGTCAAACTTGGTATTCAAAATGCATTTGTAGGGGCGGCTAGATCAGGAACCGCCCCTACAAATGGATTTGTAGGGGCGGCTAGATCAGGAACCGCCCCTACAAATAGGAGGGAGTATAAATAGGAGAACTGACGCACGGGAGTTAGTCTGGGCGCTGTCTTCATCCACTGACGCCGTCAGGCTACCCGCGCGCCTAGGGTTTCCGCCGCCAGTCCCGTGCCCACCCCCGCGCCCTCGCCCGCCCCCGGCGCCCGGCGCTCAGCGTCCCGCACCCGACCCCCGGCGCTCGGCGTCCCGCACCCGGCCCCCGGCGCCCGCCCACACCAGCCCCCGGTCCCGCGCCCGTGCCCGTGCCCGCCCCCAGCGCCCGGCGCTCAGCGTCCCGCACCCGGCCCCCGGCGCCCGCCCCCACGCGTCGACCCCCGGCGTCCCGTGCCCGGCCCCCGGTGCCCTCCCCCGCGCGCCGGCCGACCCCCGGCGTCCCGCGCCCGGCCCTCGACGCCGTCCCGCGCCCGGCCCCCGACGCCGGCCCACCCCCGTGCTGGAGTTCTACTCCCCGCGCTGCCGCCTGTGCGCCTCGCTGTAGGGCCTCGTGCGCGAGCTCGAGGACGGTGCCGGTGGTTCCGCCAGCTTCTTGCTCGCTGACGCCGAGGACGACCGGTGGCTCCCCGAGGTGAGTCCCCCCTTGCCATCTTCTTTGGCAAATTCAGACAATTCGTCAAATTGGTTTTGTTCTGTTAATTTTGCCTTTGCTATGGTAATTTGGTCATATTAGTTTTGTTCTGATCAATTTTTGATGAATAGATGTTATGTTGTTCTTTGATGACATGACAAACCTGTACTCAAGTCTTGCTTTGCCCTTATCTTGGCTAGCTTTGAATGCTAAGTCCTTCTCTTTCTTCTTGATAGAGGATGAGCCATCTTGTGGCGTGATGTGCATGTACATCTCATGAGCATTGATCTTTCCCAAGATTTGTGTCGGTGTAGCAGCGGAAAGATCACCTTGATGTAGCATGGTCATAATATGCCCATATTTGTCAATGGGGAGGACACTCAAGATCTTTCTCACAACGTCGGATGGTGACATTTGAGTAAGTCCAAGCCCATTGACTTCCTCTACAAGAACATTTAAACGTGAATACATCTCATTAGCACATTCTTTGGGAAGCATCTCAAATGAATTTAGCTTTTTAATTACAAGATGATAGCGTTCCTCACGCTCACTCTTGGTTCCCTCATGGAGCGCACAAATGTCCGACCATAGTGCATGGGCGTCTTTGTGGTTCCTTACGTGGTTGAACACATCTTTGCAAAGGCCTCTAAAGATGGTGTTTCGAGCCTTTGCATTCCACTTTTCATAGTTAACCTCATCGCCTTGTAAGTTAGTAGCATCTTGAGATTTTGGGAAGCCTTGTGAGGCGACTCTAAGTATACCAATGTCTAGAGCTTCTAAGTACGCCTCCATGCGGATTTTCCAATATGGAAAGTCATCTCCCTCAAAGATAGGAGGAGATCCATCCCCGTGAGACATCTTGCTCAAAGCGATTAAGCTTAAAAACGTGAGCATGAGGCTCCAATACCAATTGAAAGGATCAAGATGCCCAAGAGGGGGGGTGAATTGGGCTAATTCTAAATTTTCTTGCAATAATTAAATCCTACGGTTAGCCCAATTAACCCCTTGTGCCTAGAAAAATGTTTCTATTAATCTAACGCACAAAGGACTTGCAACCTATGTTCCAAACTTACTCTAGCATGGCAATTCTATGAATGTAAAAACAAGTATTGAATTGCTCAAAGTAAATGCTCAAAGTAAATGCTCAAAGTAAATAGAGAGAGAGAGGAACGCGGCGATGTTTTGCCGAGGTATCGGAGAGTCACCACTCCCCACTAGTCCTCGTTGGAGCACCCGCGCAAGGGTGTAGCTCCCCCTTGATCCGCGCAAGGATCAAGTGTTCTCTACGGGTTGATTCTTCGACACTCCGTCGCGGTGAATCACCCACAACCGCTCACAACTTGAGTTGGGTCACCCACAAGCTCCGCCGGGTGATCACCAAGCTCCCAATCACCACCAAGCAGTCTAGGTGATGGCGATCACCAAGAGTAACAAGCACGAACTCTCACTTGACCACGCGAAGCCTAATGAGAATGGTGGATGCACACTTTGCTACTCTTGATTCACTAATTAGGCTACTCTCTTGGATTCTCAAATCACAATCACCTCACTAGGACCTTGCCCTTCTTGGCACTCACAAACGTGTTTCTCAGCTGTTGGAATGAGCAAAAGTAACTCCACACACGAGTGGGGTTAGATGGCCTTTTTTGATACAAACGCTGTGTATGAAAGGCTTTTCGCCCAAGTGGATCAAAAGGGTTGAATCCTTTATCACTGGAGCGAGTGTAGCAATTAATGTGAACGATGAGATTGGATACTTACTTCCAAACAAAGAAAGGCCATCATCAAGGGGACCCTTTACCTCCTCTTTTGTTCAACATTGTTGCGAACATGTTAACAATCCTCATTATCAGAGTTCAAGAAGATGGATAGTTAAGTGGAGTGATGTCCATCCGGTGGATGGTGATTTATCAATTCTACAATATGCCAATGACACAATCCACTTCATGGAACATGATCTAGAGCAAGCTCGAAACATGAAGCTATTACTTTATGCTTTTGAGCAAACATCAGGTCTTAAAATAAATTTTCACAAAAGTCAAGTGTATTGTTTTGACAAGGCTCAGGAAGTAGAGGCCCAATATAATAAGGTTTTTGGATTTAAATCTGGAGATATCCCTATGACATATTTAGGGATTCTGATTCATTTTAGAAAGCTAAGGAATAGGGATTAGCAAAAGGTGGAAGGATATTTTCAAAAGAGGTTAAGCAGTTGAAAAGAAAAACATTTGATAGGGGGATGTCTAACATTGATCAACTCAGTTCTGAGTAGTCTAGCATTGTACATGATGTCTTTCTTTGCAATTCCAAGAGGGGTGCTGAAGAAAGTAGACTACTTCAGCTTTAGATTTTTTTTTTGGCAAAGTGACAACCAAAAGAGGAAGTATCACCTTGCCAAGCGGAGCATACTTTGTCGGCTAAAAGCTCAAGGGGGGTTAAGAATTCATGACCTAAATATTGAAAATACTGCACTTCTTAGTAAATGGCTTTTCAAATTACTTACAACAGATGGGACCTGGCAACAATTAATTTAGAACAAGTATTCAGGCTTTAAACCTCTATCCCAAGCGTATTGGAAAAGTGGGGATTCACATTTTTGGGCAAGCCTTGTGAAGGTGAAATAGGATTTTCTCCATTTTGGATGCTGCACAATCAAGGACTGGTCCCAAGTCAGATATAAGGAGGATAAGTGGTTAGTAAATTCACCTCTAAAGGAACAATATCTTTGCTTATATCACATCGCTAGACACAAGCAAGATACTATAGCTAAGGTTTTTAGTACATCACCACTAAAACATTTCATGGAGGCGAGATTTGATTGGACCTAAATTAGTGACCTAAAATGAACTTCTTCCTCGCATTGCTAATGTTAGACTTCCGCAAGAGAATGATGTGTTTCGCTGGAACTTGGAACCAAAGGGGCAGTTCTCGGTGAAATCACATTATTCAACTCTAATTCTCATAGAGGTTCCCAACTTAAACAAGATTATTTGGAGGTTAAGGCACTACTGAAGATCAAAAAATTTCTTTGGTATCTTCACAGAGGAGTGATTCTAACAAAAGATAATTTAGTCAAACACAATTGGCAAGATAGTGAAAAGTGTTGCTTTTGTCACAAAAAGGAGACAATTAAGAACCTTTTCTTTGAATGTCATTCTGCCTGTGCGGTTTGGAGCTGCATACATGTTGCTTTAAGCCTTCCTCAACCTTGTATTTCTCATATGTTTAGGAGTTGGCTTCGGGGGGTTTGGGAGGGAGTTAAAACCTTTAGTTCTGCTAAGGGTGGTAGGTACTTGTTGGTCTCTTTGGTTATACAGAAATGATATAGTGTTTGAAAAGAAACATGTTTATTCTTCTTTTCTCCGCACTTGGCTTGTTCTCCAGAAGCTTACTTCGCGGGCTTTGGTTGTTGCGGCATTGCAACAATTAGCTCAAACGGTCATGGTGTTCTTCTTCTGAGCACGTGGGTGACGATCTAGTCTTACATTGAGAGTCATTAGAGTGTCAGATTCTCTTTTGCCTTTGTTTAGGCTGTATGCTTTATGCATAGGCCGAAAATGGGTTCATAATTATTGTATCAACTAAAAATATTTCTCCCCAGCTCCCATGGCCTTACCACCACTTGAACAGTCACTAAATCATCTCATGGTTATAACATGGGTTGCCTCATATACCTAGCATACAGATTTGAACTCCAACTTTATCCTAATTTATTATATTAGTACAATAGAATCAAAAGGAGATCCCACATTCGCCGAAAGGGCATAGAAATTACGAGATTAATCGGGAAAACAAGAAGGGTATCCACCGTAAGATTTTCTGATGATCTAATGATCAAGAATAAATAGAGTATTAGAAAAAAAAAGAATATGCATCGTTGGATTTTACAATGACCTAATGACCGAGAATAAATAGATTATAAAAAAAACAATATGGACCATTGGATTTTATGATGATCTAATGGTCGAGAATAAATCATGACCTAAAAATTACGAAATTAATCGAAAAAAGAATATGCATCGTTAAATTTAATGACGATCTCACAGCCAACGAGAATAAATAGAGTATATATGTTAAATACAAGGCCTAGAAATTATGAGACTAATAAAAAATACACCGTTGGGTTTCACGATCATCTAACGGCCAACAGCCAAGAACAAATAGAGTATCCATATCAAATACAAGACCTATAAATTATGGGATTAATCTAAAAAAAGAAAAGAAAATGCATAGTTGGATTTTATGATGATCTAATGCCAATAATAAATAGAGTATCCATGTCAAATACAAGGTCTAGAAATTACGAGATAAAAGAAACAAAAGTGCACGGTTGAATTTTACGATTATCTAACGATCAAGAACAAATAGAGTTTTCGTGTTATAAGGCCCACAAATTACGAGATCAACCAGAAAAGAAAATTAATATGCACTTTTGGATTTTATGATGATCTAACTGTCGAAAACAAATAGAGTATTCATGTCAAATACAAAGGCATAGAAAACACGAGATTAATTAGAAAAAGGAAAGATAGCATTGTTGGATTTTATGATGATCTAACGGTCAAGAATAAATAGAGTATCCATGCCAATACAATTAATAAATAACTCAATTCAATTTATATCCATTATGGCAAGAAAAAATGTTATAATATAATTAAGACAATACATGTAGACATAAATCAAACCTTTTGTAGATGGCAATTCGATTGCATATAATTAGATGATGCTAAGGAACAAATTCCGACAATACTGGCTATGGCGAAAATTAGAAGAAAAAAAGGTACTAAGAACAGTGAAGAATTTTTTGAGGCTTTATGTGCTCCTTGACACTATTGTCCAACATACTAAATATCAAGTGAAGGCCGGCGAGCATTGGCCACAAAGAACAGGATTTGCAGTGCATCTTCAAACAATATCGAGTAAACAACAAAAAAAAATGACCAAACAATTATATGCATGGATAGTGAGGTCTAATCCATTTTAAACTTTTCTAGGTTCATTACTGTTAGATGCTGCCATCAAGTATATCAAACATTTGAAGTGGCCAACTGACATCAACGAGAACAAGATTCTGACTAGCATCGCTTCAATGTCCAAAAATCAATCAAGGCTGCAAATGTGAGAAACCAGTTTTGAACATCTCTAGATGATCCCATTGCAATTGAGCTAAGACCATGTATATTGCTACACATTAGCTGTCTCGTAGATAGTCTAATGTAAAGCCACAAAGAATTTTTGATAATGTGGAGTGATAGCGAGGTGAGAGAAAGAGGTCACTGTTTTGCGAAACAATCACCTAATAAGCTAAAGTTTACGACTGTCTGACAAGTCCTTCACCATTGTATGAGTTATGATTGCCATACAACTCACAATACTAATTGGTTCTATGCACAAATTAAGGAATTATGAGTTACTACAAGACAACTAAAAGGATAACTCACTACATAAGTTGTCTATTAAACTGATTCATGATTATTACATAAAACTAAACAGTGGTGTTAGGCTCCTAGCGATGGCTAGGAAAAAAAAGAAGCTAAAGATCCATAACAGAAGCAGCAAGATCATCTCAAATTTAAATCTATAAGAGCAACTCCAGCAAGAGACCTAAAACAGGGCCCCTACTTTTTATTTGAGGGCTCTCCTACTTTTGAAGGCCCTATTTTCTAGGCTGCACTCCAGCAATGGCCCTGGAAATAGAGCCCTCAACCTCATTCCAATGGAGAATGACACATGGGACTCGATTGTCATTGATTTTCTGAGCCAAAACATGTACACGCACAAGTCCGGGCTGTCGGGAGTCGAGGAGGTCGAGGGAGTCACGGAAGCAGGAGATTTGCGGGGGGGGGGGGGGGGGGGGGGGCTGGGGAAGTTGCACCGAGGGAGTCAAGCCACGGGGCTTGGGAGTCTGGGTCACCGGCTAGAGGAGAAGGGGCCGAGTGCTTGGGGGAGTCACAGAAGCGGAAGATTCACAGGGGTCGGGGAAGTCACGCCGAGGGAGTCAAGCTGCGGGGGCCGGGGAGTCTGGGTCACCGCCAGGAGAAGGGACTCAGCTCCAGGGAGGGGAGGTCGCCGAGCCTAGAGCTAGGAGGAGAGCGTATGTCATTTTAGCATCGTGCTCGGTAGGGGTTGCCTAGGCCCATATTTAGCTATGAGGGTTCAACTAGAGGCACTGCTGGAGTTTCTCTAAGAGAGATAAGAAACTCGATAAAGACTTGGAAAATGATTTTATCATCAATAAAGTTCACAAAGATAAGAACGAGGGCTATTTGATTTGGCCTCTTTTAAAATTGCGCAGTCATGAGATATTAATAGAAAAAAGAAAGAGACAAAAAAGATGACATTAGCTCGAAGTATGGATTGAAGTTCATGCCAATAGATAGAGTAAAGGCGCATGGAGAGAAGACAATTACAATCTAATAAATAAACTAAACTATTTGTGAAAGGATATTCGAATAAAAAAAATCAAATACTGCAATAAGCAAACTAGCTACTCGCGCTATTTGCACGGGCCAACTTGCTAGTATCTAAATAACTTAAGTCCAACTATAACCTGATCCTACACATATACAACACAAATCTAACACTTATTGTGGGCCTGTTTGCTTTTAACTCCATGCAAATAGTGCTTGGCATCGGGTTGCTCCCAAGAATCCAAAATTTGTGTCAGGCCCAAAACTGCTCTAATACCAGTGATAGGTAATACGACCCGCACTATGTAAAAAAAAGCAAATAGCAGACAACACCACCTAGTGATGCCATAACGAGCCGCGTCTGTGATATCTATTCATAGACGCGTGTTCTGTAGACGCGTCTCTACTATTTCGCCGACCAAGGCCAAAGGGTCAGCGGGGAATGAGACGCGTCTGTGATTACACATTAGTGCAAACACTTTTCTGGTAGACGCATCTGTAATTAATCAGAGACGTGTTGTGGACTCGTTCATTGGGCAGTAGTATAATAGGATGAAGAAGGATGTGGCTGCCTCTAGTGGCTAGAGCCTGGTCAATTGGATCAGCTAGCTGTGTCCTCAACCGCTCACGTGGGTGTGCGGCTGCCTCTAGTGCTAGTGCATGGTCAATTAGCTAATAATAGTAGGAAGTGTCCTCAGCCACGCATGTGGGTAATATAACCACTAGTGTGGCCAGGATTAGAGGCAAGCAGAAGTAGAGTTAGCAGATCAGAGCCTCCCAGGGAGGGCGATCCTCTCTACTGCTGCTGTTCTAGTAATTCAACCATTGTAATCACCTTCTAGTTTATCAATAAAGTTCATCCAGTTCACTAGCCATATCATCTTTTTTTGCGGGGTAAAAAAAGATGATATGGCTAGTGAACTGGATGAACTTTATCATCTTGGTAAGCAAGAAGTGAGTTATTATGATCAGAGCCTCTAGGGAGGGCAATCAGGCTCACAACCTTGCCATTGTTCTAAGTCTAGCCAGATTAATAAAGCCAATCATCCAGCCACAACATCTTGGTATTCAGATCCTTTGATCTTGCGACCACATCTGCTTCCGCTGCCACAAATTCCCACCCTTAGATCACATCTGCTCATCCACCATTTCTGCGAGGTGTGATCGCATCTCTACAGGGATCGATTGGATCTACGAGACGCTCTTCAATCTTAGAGATCGGATGGAAGCTTGGGACTCGTCACCACTAGCCCCTCCAATCTAGATATCCCCGTTCTCGTTCTCGTCCCCGTCCCTAGGGATACCGGCATCACCGCCTTCTTCCCCACCAGTGATGGCTTAGTCTGCTATGACAGCAGCCGCCACATCTTCCCCGCCGGCAGCGTCGTGAAAGGTCCTAAATGGCTAGAGGGGGGTGAATAGCCTAAAAAAATTTCTACAACACTAGGACAACTTGTTAGTCAACTAAATGGCGAAGCGAATTTTGCGCTAGCACTACAAGTGTTGCAAGCTACCTATCCACAAGTCTAGTGTGCTATGATCTCTAGTGAACACACAATGGCTATGTCACTAATTCTACCGCTAGTGAGCAACCTAGCAAGGGTAGTTCAACTAATTACTTCTCCGCTACACTAGAGAGCTACTCTAACTAGCTAAGCTACATCTACACAAGAAATCACTAGAAATGTAAATACAAGAGAGGTAGAGGGATTTATACCAAGCCTAGCAAGTGAAAAATCAATCACAAAGAATACCAATTGACACAATGATTTTTCACCGAGGTTCACTTACTTGCCGGCAAGCTAGTCCCCGTTGTGGCGATTCACCCACTTGGAGGTTCACATGCTAATAGACATCACAAGGCCAACCCGCAACCGAGTGCCGCACAACCAACACAAGATGGGGATCCACAAGCCACGAGCAATCCACTAGAGTTGCCTTTCGTGATCTCCCACGGGGAAGGCACAAGAACCCCTCACAATCACCACGAGCGTAGCCGGAGACAAGCACCACCCTCCACTCAATGATCCTCGCTGCACCAAACCATCAAGGTGGCGGCAACCACCAAGAGTAACAAACGAATCCTGCAGCGAAACACATTCACCAAGTGCCTCTAGATACAATCACTCAAAGCAATGCACTTGGATGCTCTCCAATCTCACCAAATGATGAATCCATCAAGCAAGACGAGTTAGAGAGGAATGACTAGACTCACTAGGGTGTATTCTCAATAGAAATGGCCAAGAGAGTGAGCCCAACCCGGCCAACCTCTATTTATAGAGGTCCTAAACAAATAGAGCCGTTGGCCCCCTCACTGCGCAAATTTTGGGGTGACCGGACTCTCAGGTCATAACTACCGAACCCACCAGTCTAGCGTCCGGTCATCGGATGGAGGCCACGTGTCCCCCACGTTCAACCTCCACCGCGTGATCCCAACGGTCAAACCCTCATGCCAACGGTTAAGTCTGACACCGAACGTGGTCGTAGGTGACCGGACTCTCCAGCCGCGAGTCCGATCCCGCGCGTCTCCGTGCCTACGAGCCAAACGACTAGACCCACAGTATGATGACCGGACGCGCTACCACAGAGTCTGGTCGAGTCCAGTAAGCATGTAGAGAGGGTTTTTCACGACCAGACGCGTCTACTCGAGCATGATCGGACTCAGGCAGAGTCCGATCCTCACCTACACAACCCCTTCGCACCACGTCACCACGATCGGATCCGGGAATAGTGTTCCCTCATAGTTCGGTCCTTTATTCTCCCCAGAGTCCGGTCAAGGACTAGCGCTACGCCACCTCTACGTAGTATGACCGGACTCTACCAATAGGGGTCTAGTCCTGGCTAAAGCCAGAGTCCGGTCACCCCTGTGACCTCTTCTCCTTCTCCAACTTCTCCACCCTTGCTCCCAAGTGCTAACCATCAAGTGTATCATAATTGTGCACGTGTGTTAGCATTTTTCCAAAACATTTTCAAGAGTGTTAGCACTCACTAGAATCTAAATGCATATGCAGTGAGTTATAACATCTATTGGTATTTTGATAACAGCATTTCACGATGAGTTTCACCCCTCTTAATAGTACGGCTATCTATCCTAAACCTACTCACACCCACTTGGTGTCTTGAGTGGCAAAACAAAATGCTCCTATCAAAAATACCTTTGCCTTAAGCCATTTTGTTTTTCTATTTCTTCTTTTCGAAGCTTGAGCACTTGATCATCACCATGGCCATCACCATCATCATGATCATCATCTTGCTCCAATGCTTGGTGTGTACCAACCTATCTCATATTCACTTAGATCCAAAGGTTAGTACTTAGGGTTTCATTAATTATCCAAAACCAAACTAGAGCTTTTACGTCGCCAACAGCTTCACCTCCACCGACAATTGCGGCTACACCAACTTCCCTGCTGCCTCCACTGATGGCTATCGCCCCACTGGGGACAACGTCATCACCGCCTCCACCATCAGGCGCCATCCCCACTTGTGATTACTCCTCCGGTCACCTTTGCGCCATCCATGGTTAAGTAGAAGCACCAGGCAATTGTATGTCCAGCGTTGATGTTCGCTCAACTGATGCAGATGCAGGCATCCTGCTTGATCTTGGCCACCTCTCTCCATCAGCAGCCCTCCTCTCTTCCCTGTGTGGCATGGATCAGCAGCCATGCGGCGGGGAGAAGGCATGGGGCCACTGGCAGGCTGCTAAGGTGTTGTCTCTTCGTATTGACATCCCATTTGCAGCATGCGCCATGGGATCTAGGTGGTTGTCCACTTGTAGCTTATGCGTCTGGCTAGTGTCCACCGCTAATTGAAGAGGCCACAACAAATAAACCAAGACACATTGCTCGGGCTCGTCTCAACCATGGTGTGTGGGAAATCCTGGTGCATTGGCCTGACTAGAGCCCTGCTGATTCCACATGGGAGCTGCTGGAAGAATTCAAGA
The DNA here is from genome assembly GCF_019320115.1 of Miscanthus floridulus. Taxonomy (NCBI): domain Eukaryota; kingdom Viridiplantae; phylum Streptophyta; class Magnoliopsida; order Poales; family Poaceae; genus Miscanthus; species Miscanthus floridulus. The sequence continues at coordinate 106,421,672 of NC_089597.1, read as the reverse complement.
CCACCTATCCCAAATTCTAGCTCGAGGACGAGCTGTTTTGAAAGGAGGGTGGAAGTGTTGTGGACTCGTTCATTGGGCAGCAGTATAATAGGATGAAGAAGGATGTGACCGCCTCTAGTGACTAGAGCCTGGTCAATTGCATCAGCTAGCTGTGTCCTCAGCCGCTCATGTGGGTGTGCGGCTGCCTCTAGTGCTAGTGCATGGTCAATTAGCTAATAATAGTAGGAAGTGTCCTCAGCCACGCATGTGGGTAATATAACCACTAGTGCGGCGGGGTTAGAGGCAGACAGAAGTAGAATTAGCAGATCAGAGCCTCCCAGGGAGGGCGATCCTCTCTACTGCTGCTGTTCTAGTAATTCAGCCATTGTAGTCACCTTCTAGTTCATCAATAAAGTTCATCCAGTTCACTAGCCATATCATCTTGGTAAGCAAGAAGTGAGTTATTATGAACAGAGCCTCCTAGGGAGGGCGATCAGGCTCACAACCTTGCCATTGTTCTAAGTCTAGCCAGATTAATAAAGCCAATCATCTGGCCACAATAGACGCGTATCGGTAAAGCGCGTCTATAGTTTAGTATGACATCACAGACGCGTGTGACCTGTGTCTCGGGAACAGTTTTGTTATTGAGACGCGCTCAGTCAGGGTGCATTTGTGATTACAGTACAGACACATGTAAACTAGCTGCGTCTGTTGTTACACTTTTAGTACAAATGTGTTTATAGAGTGTCGTCTGTAGTACTATTCTTACTTCAGACGCATTTTGTTTGCATGTGTCTGTAGTAACTTCCAATCACAGACAAGAAAAGAATACACGTCTCTGGTAAGTTCTTACAACAGACGCGTCTGTCCTATAAGCAAATCACAGAGACGTGTTTATGTATCACAGACACGTGTTTATGTATCACAGACCCGTGTTGAACTTATGCGTTTGTAGTATGAGCTTATCACAGACGTGTGTTTACGCATACGTGATTTGCTGTTATCACAGACGCCTTATGGGAGAACGAGGAAAATCCGCGTCTGTAAAGACAGTTTAGATGTGTCTGTGATCAACTTTTTTTTTACGTAGTACGACTTAGTTTTCGTAGAGGTGGAGCCTGCCAAATGGTGTAAAAAAATACCCCTCAAATTTTAAAAGTATTTGGTTGTGGAAGATTCACAATAAAGAAACAAAAAATTTAATTCAATAAGGATACAAAATTGGATAGGAAAACAAATTGTAAGAAACTACAAAGAAGGATAATTAAACACACAAATTGGTCAGGCCGTTCTCTACTTTGTAGAAGAAAAGTTGTGTAAGCACATAATTCTATCTGCTCTTGTCAAGTTAAAACATAACATTGGGTTAAGACGTTATGATGCAGAAATGGATCAGATCTTTCTCGAATACCAAATAGAAAAAGGGATTTTCTTATAAAGAAAAAGAAATATGGGCAGCTTACCTCTCTTGTATTGACATATGGAATATCATGAACGGAAAGTTTTTGTATAATGTTGTTTGTTTCTTCTTCTGGTGCAAGTTCAAGAGACGGTATAGTCAGTTTTTCCAATTTGGTCATTTTGCACAGAGTTGACTCCAAGTCATTATCAATGGTGTTGAAGCCATCCAATTCTAGCTGCTGTAGAGATGTGAACAGAAGCAACAGTCGACGAATAAGACTACTTTTGCAGTCTGTTATCTTGAGTTTCCGAAGGGTTCCAGAACCAGACTCCCATTTGCACGGAACTCCTGTCCATACCCATACCTTCTGGAAAGAGACCCATGTTCCTCCATTTCCTTGTTGAAATGGAACCCCCGTCCGTACCTTCCCCAAGGGAACTCCATTTCCTCCATTTCCTCGTTATGGAACCCTCGTCCGTACCTTCTCCGAGAGAACTCCATTTCCTCGTCAGAAGAATCCAGCATGCCAATGATAATTAGTTCATCCATGTTGTTCTCTGTAACTTTCATCCATTCCTCAAAGTCATCTGGCAAACACCTATTAATACAAAATTTTGATTTGAATGTGGGAATCCAATGCAACATACCATGCACATCTAGACCAAGGCTGAGGCTGCTATCCTTGATGAAGTACTCTTTACACACTGGGACATATGGAAAGAGTTTTAGTTGCTTGCAGCTTTCTATTTTCAAATAATCAAGCACAGGGACTGCTGGTTGTTCTCTTCTTTCATTAGATGAGCCTGGGGGTTGAGCCGGCCTGCTTGTAACTGCCGATGAGTCATTTCCAGAACCAATGTCCTGCGTTCTCTTTGTTTCTCTCGCCATGGAGCTTTCAGAAAACCCTTAGCCTTCACTAGAGGGTTTGCTGCTGCAGCCTTTCTTTTCACTGGTAAATTTACAGGAAGAGAAGGAGGTAATTTGTCAATCTCTTTTCCTGTTTCTATCTCTTCCTCATCACGGTTATGAATTAATCCCACCTCATTGACTTGTGCTTGTGTGTTGTCATAAAATATATGTATAGTGGCGTTTGCATGCAGTTTAACCAATGCCAATTTTCTTAGCTTCTTGCACGATAGAATTTCTACATGATGAAGCAGGGGCATATTATTAATTTCCAGTTCCTGTAGATTTGGTAAATGTTCCAGTGTAGGAATATGATCACATCCATTGAGTTTGGACAACACAATTGTCACCAGATTCGGAAGTGTGTTACTTATCTGGTTAATCCAATGAGGAAATGTGATGCCATAGTAACCTTTTAAAGAGAGGCACTGTAAACTTTGATGGGACCTCAAATGTTCCAGCACTGCTTTGACCTTAGCTCGACCCTCATCCAAAAGAGACGATCCAATATCAGAAGATGACCATTCAAGACTCAAGAAATGAAGCTGTTGCTTCCTGCCCAGTTCCACTTGCTTTGCTTCCTCTGGTGATACCACATTCTCAAGGCATTTGATGTTTAGCTCATGCTGTGTGAGATCCAGGATCTGCTGGAGAAGCATAATATTGCTGTGGTTGTCACCGGGTTGTGTCCGTACATCAAAATTGGGCAAGGTTAGAAGGTCTACTAATCTTGCAATGCCTTGGTCCGAGATGAGCGTGAACCCTCCAACTGACAGGTACTTAAGACAAACCAAACGTTGGGTGACCATATCCTCTTGCAGCATACCTAGCTCTAGTTCTCTGTTGGAATCTTCTGAACTCTCTACATTTCCCACAGAGGTTCCTGGATCTTCAGAATAAGCTTCTGCACCGACCCCAGAGAGATTTAGGTACTCCAACTTACCAAATTTCCAGCGCGGAATCAAATTTAGAAAGTTCTGAATTCGCGAACAACCTGATAGATTTAAACACCTGAGCTGACAAAGACTGGTACAGGATTTCAGGAGGGCAGCCAGATTAGTACAATCTGATAACTCCAAAATCTCCAACATCAGGCAGCCAGCATCATTCCCGCAAAATTAAGGAAGAACTTCGAGAGAGGTACAACCAGACAAATTCAAAACTAGAAGCTTCTTCATGTGCTTAAATAATCCACTAGGTAGTTCTCTCAATTGGCTACAGGAGGACATGTTTAGATCTTTCATATTGAAAAGGGTGCTGAGAGAAGCAGGCAGCATTTGAAGTTCATAACAATGTGCCAGGTTAAGGAATGAAAGTTTCAGAAGCCCACCAAGCAATGAGGGCAGCATACGAAGTTGCGAACAATGTGATAGGTTCAGGTGCAGCAGCTCTTTGAGTTTGTGAATGTCTTCTGGCAGCTCTCTAAGATTAGAGCAACCGTGTAGGTCCAAATTTTGTAGCTCGAGAAACTCACAAATGTACCTGGGTGGTTCAACAAGGCATGAATTTTCTGAAATGCTCAATGCCTTTAAACCATTCAAGGAGCCCAAAAATCCGGGTAGCTGCCCAGTCTGCATGCCTGAGATATTCAAGAACTTCAATTGTCGCGAATTGCCAATGGAATCAGGTAGATATGCAATAGTACATGCACTCATGTCCAGCACACGTAAGAATTCAGCTCTCCACAAATACTCTGGTTTAATTTGAACTTGGCTACAACCCTTAAAATGGAGTGCTCTCACTGTATGCGGTATAGACTTATGATATGGGAATGGGAATGAACCACTCGAATTTGAAATCAACATGTATCGGCAGTTGCCTATCTTACCACGAGGGTTCCATTTCCTGGTAGCATCACAGACAACAACTTCGTCACCCGCAACTACTCTTGCAAGCTCATGAACTACATCGTGCATCTGGAATAACATGTCTCGAGGTTTGGTCTGTCTTTCAAACATCTGAAAAATACAGTGTACCTATGTATTAGCCAACTACATGCTGGTCAAAGTTTAGAAATTGATCATTTGCACATGCATCAGCTTGGAAGAGAACGACGGGAACAACGGGAAAGGTAATTTTAATACAAGCATATATCTTTTAATTCTTTGGATGATGAGTTGGTAAGCTTATTTTGAAAATTACCCCATTTAGTTTCTTCTGGTGGAATTCATGTATTGTCTCATGTAAGATAACCCTTTCAAGGGTGTTGCATCCTCTCATGAAAGCCAATTGAGTTGGACTCAGCCACCATGTTGACTTGATTAGTAGTCACTTTGGTAAAGATTTAGAAACTCACATTGAGTAGAGAAACGGGCCTGTACTGCTGTATACAGTTGGCTTCTAGCACTTTTGGAACGAGGGTTATAACACCAAAATTCAAGCTAAACAGTGGAAAATCTCCATGGTGAAGATTCTGGAACATTTGATAGGTCACCTTGTGATCTCCCAATTTTTTTGATAAACTCAACCGGGAAACCATCTAGGCCAGATGCTTTGTTATGTTCCATGTCAAAAATAGCATCTCAAATTTCCCTCTCTGTAAATGGGGAAGTTAGGAATTCATTCTCTTCTGGTGTTACTTGTGGTATATCACCAATCCTAGAGCTATCTAGGGCAAACGAGGATTCCTCTGGTGGCCCAAATGGTTCCTTATAAAACTTGATAATATACTCTTTTAGGTTTTCTTGTCGTTCAATCTTTCATTCCTCTTGATCAAGTGAAAAAATGTGCTTCCTCCTAAGCTTACCATTGGCAATTAGTTGGAAATACCATGTATTATTATCTCCTAGGAGAACATCCTTCACCTTAGCCTTTTCGAAATATTTAATTTTCTCCTCTCAAAGTAGTTGAGTTAACTGATCTCGAGCAAGAGCAAGATTGTCTCGCTCTGCTTCAGACAGATCGCGAATCTCAGCCGCCAAATCATGTTCATTAATATTGATTTGTAACTTTTGGTTTCATGCTTTGTATTGTCCATTGTTATGTGATGCCCACGCTCGCAGATATTTGCGCAAAGCACTCAGTTTATTATTCCATCTTTAGACTCGTTTTGACCCTTCACTGGCTTATTCCAATTTTTACAACAAGGACATAGAAATCGTCACGAGTAAACCAGGATAGTTCTAGTTTGAATTATTTTTCATTGCCCGTAAAAGCTGGTGTTCCTATATTTAGTAATAACGGTGTGTGATCTGACACACTCCTATCAAGTGCTTGCACAGTCACCAAAGATTATTTAAGTTCTCATTCAGTTTCCATGAAAACTCGATTTAAGGTGCGTTTGGTTGGGAGAAAGGGGGGCAAGGCCACAGCAGCTTTCACTAAAAATAGCTTTCTTCTCGGTAGGAATTCCACAGCAGCCTGACCCCTACTTTCTCCGGCTTCGGCTACGAGAAGTTCCAGAAAATTACCCGCCTGCCATGGTTTATGCGTACCGGTTCGCTGTTCTTTCCCATCCAGCGACACCTTCCTCTCCGTTCTCGAGCGAGCGCACACCGGCGCTAGGGAGTGGGGCGGCCGCGCTTCCTTCGTCTCCCTCCCCGGCGGCGGCGCGCATCTGCCCCATCCCCGGCGGCGGCGCGGGCCGTGCCCGGAGGCGCGCGTAGACAACCGGCGAGGAGGGAGAAGCCGGCGGAGCTCCCTTGGATTTCGCTGGCCTGCTCGCTGCGGACGCAGCCTTGCCGGTGGACGTGGGCGAGAGGAAGATGCCATGGCCACGGGTGAATCTCGCCTCGAGCTCTGCCTCCCGTGCGCCCCTCCTCCCTCCGCTCCTCGTCTCACGCCGGTGACCGAGCTCTACCCCCGAGTGCTCCTCCCCCAAATCCGGCGACCAAGCAGAAGCAGCGCCCCTCCTCCCCTGTGCCCAGCTCCCGGACAGGCGGCAGCAGCAGGCTCTGCTATTTTCAGAGGAGAGGCAGTGGCTCTGTTCTTTATCAAATTTACAAAATTAATTTTCCTTTTCTAAAATTGCTATTTATAGTGAATCAATGAATAACATAGTATTTTACAACCAATTTGTATATAAACATGTCTAAAGTAGACCGATGTATTATAGACCTTTTACATAGCTTACAGCTCACAGCTGCTTGTCCACAGCTGTTTCAGTCAAACGGCTTTCAACTTTCTCACAACTGACATCTCATAGCAGCTTTTCCACAGCCCACAGCCTATAGCAGCTTTTTCTCATAGCCACAGCTCAACCAAACGGACCATTAGCTTTTCATAGGTTGGAATAGGTAGGGAGTTTGCCCATGTAAACGACCGTCGGCCATTCAAGTCGATCTCCTGAAGATCAAATTTGTCAATAGCAGCATTGAACAGGAAGGGTCACTGATCATTAAACCGATTATTGGTCTTTTGGCTACTTTTGCATAGTATGTTAAAATCTCCACCAATTAGGGTAGGAAGTGGATTTTCTTGACAGGCCCTCACAAGTTCAGCTAAGAAGGTAGACTTGAAGTCATCTTGCGCTGGACCATAAATAGCCATGAGAATCCATTTAGACTAATCAACTTTATTATAAAGATGGAATTTTATGTAAAATCCCCCTTCCATAAATGAAAAATCTAAGGCCCCTGCATTAATTTGTAGTAATATTCTTCCGGACCTATTTATATTCCATAATCTTAAAAAAACTATATGTTGAGTAATAAACATAAATTATGCAAACGTTACTAAAGTTAGTGGCTACACGTCCAACCGTCACGTCCGGCTCAAGTACGATGGAGTCTATGATTGCACCGTGCTTGTGTTGCTGTGACTGGTTGGATGGGTCGAATGACATGGTTGTGGTATGTGTAGCAGTGTTCTTTCAGCATATTTTTGTTAGTTTAGTATCTAATAATATTGCACTTGGTACAATGCAGGTGGCACTTTTTAGTGTAAGACCAATGCGGGATTGGGTGGGCTCAAGCTTCACCCAAAGCTGCTCCAGTAACTTCTCTCTTCTATATCAATGCCATGACTACAATGTTAAGCAACTAATTATCCAGAATCTTAAGCATGTGGGGGGAGCAGAGGAAGTAGATGAACATCACGGATTGACCCAATATCAGCAACTGCATTCACTGAGTTTGATGTGGTCCCTTGTTACTTCAAAAAAGAAAAAAAAGAGTGTGATGTGGTCCAGCAGCAGTTTGACACAGGGTTAAGAATAGTTAATGACATTGACATTGCGGTTCTTAAAAAACTCCAGCGTCATAAGAACCTAGAAAAACTTCGAATTCATGGCTATAGGGGTGTTACATTTTGCTCTTGGATGATGGATATAAGTTCTCTTCTCCCAAATCTTGTGTCAGTAGAGCTGTCTGACTTGATCAACTGTGAGCACCTCCCTTCATTGGGTCAACTAGAAAACTTGGAAGTGCTGCACATCTCACATATGCCTAGCATCAGAGAAGTGGGTAGTGATATCTATGGGGGTGCGAGACCATTTAGGAAATTGAGAGAACTCACAATCGAGAAAATGGATAACCTGGAGTGGATTACCACACTTGCAACATGATGATCAGCATCTTCAGAGAAGCCATGAATATGAAATATTTCCTAATCTCCAAGTGCTTGCTATTATTAACTGCCACAGGCTGAGGTTTGTTCCAGCTTTCCCAGGAAGTCGGAGGTGTAACATCGAAAGAAGCAGCGGTGTGCTATCATCTGAGCAATACATCGAAAGTTCGAAATTAACGTCATGGAGCATGGAAATAAAGAACTGTGCCTTTTCTCCAGATGATTTCAAATTTCTTAAGAACACTGTTAATCTAGAGCAACTCAGTTTTCATTCCTGCTAGGATCTGATGACCTTGCCAGATACCATTCGGAGTGGCCACTCCCTCAGGAAACTAGAGGTAGTAGATTGTCAGAATTTTTCTGCTCTACCAGAGTGGCTTGGAGAACTGATGTCACTACAGGAGCTGACAGTGCACCCTGCCAATCTGGACCTTTTGTCCCAATCGATCCCGTACCTGACTTCTTTGGACACGTTAGTTGTCAACAAGTGCAAACTCATAAGATACAGACCCACACCTGAGGTAAATTACTCCCAGTGTGCAATATGGGGTGGGGGGTGGGGGGGGGGGGGGGGGGGGGGGGGGGGGATTATTGGCAATATCTATATCTATATGTGCATTAAAAAATATGTCTATATGCACTGTAGCTTATTGAGGTGATAATGAAATTTCTTTGTATGAAGGGCGGACCTGGTGCAAGCGGTAGAGTCTTACCGTCTGTGACCGGAAGGTCCCGAGTTCAAGTCACGGTCTCCTCGCATTGCACAGGCGAGGGTAAGGCTTGCCACTAACACCCTTCCCCAGACCCTGCACAGAGCGGGGGCTCTCTGCACTGGGTACGCCCTTTAATGAAATTTCTTTGTATGCAGTAACACTATCATGGGACATGGCTTTACATTTTGTTAGACTACATAAATTAATTTCGCTCCAGGCTGCTTTTATCCTTACATACATGCAATTGCATGATGGCTAACCGCTGTTTCCTCTCATCCCTCAAAAATGCAGAGGCCTGTTCTTTCCTTCAGGAGAAGTGGTTCTAATATTGTGGAACTACATATTAAGGATCTTGAACTTATGTTTGGAGCTTATTATTATAGACACGAAGAACTCCATCTGAAGTACAATACTGGTAAACATTTCCGTCGCTGGATGTCTTCACTTACAAACCTTGTGAAACTGAAGCTCTCTAGTGCGGAAATTGGCCGTCTGCCTTCACTCACAAATCTTGTGAAACTGGAGCTCTCCGAAATGCAAACTCACGAGCTGCATCTGGATCGCTTACAGAGCCTCGAAGAGCTGCAAATTTCATCATCGGTGCATCTCTTGTGGCCATTTTGCATCTGCTGCACCGAACCACTTAGGAAACTCAAAAGAATTGTCATATCTGAATTCAACAACCAGGAGTTGCAAATATCCATGGAGGGGCAGGGTAGCGATGAGAATCTGTTTCCAAACCTTCAAGATCTGGAGATATGCTGTTGTTCTAGGCTGAGGTTTGAACCATCAATCCCAAGGAGCGACAGGTACATCTTATCAGGCAGGGAAGGACAACCAGGCCAAAACCTGTGTCCATCTTGTCATCGAATCATGGGACCATCCATCCCTACGTCATTATCCAAAGTGGAGATCAGGTTGTTTAGCAGAGGGTTTTCATCCGCATCATGGGACGGTCTTGGACAATTTGAAATTGGTGAACTGACTATCGACGGCTGCTCTGACAAGATACCTTTTCCAGAGAGCATTCGGGGATGGACATCCTTCCAGAAACTACAGATATTGAACTGTGAGAATATTACAATGCTGCCAGAGTGGTTGACCAAGATCACCTCCCTTCGAGAGCTCAAGGTGGATACCTACAATTTGTTAACTTTACCTGCATGCATATCACAGCTCACTGGTTTGCAGACCATGACCCTGTCAAAATGTGGAAAGACACTTGAGAGAAAGTGCAAATCTGGAGAGGATAAGGAGAAGCTGGAAAGCCTTCGAGGTCTAGGAGTGGATGTGAGGATAGAGCCAAAAAATATGGTCAAAGTACGAATTATACATTCAGAGACCACTCCGCTACTGTCGTTATAGTCCACGAATGCTTGGACATTCGAGTCCGGTAAGAGGTTTCCCATTTCCTCCTTTTTTTCTGAACTATTCACTACGTCAAAAAGCATTTTTAGGGGCGGTTGTAGATTATTTGTAGGGGCGGTTTGCCCAACCGCCCCTACGCAAGGGTCTCTACAAATCATGCATTTATAGGGACGGTTCTAGGGGCGGCTAGTGTTTCCAGCCGCCCCTATAAATATATTTGTAGGGGCGGCTCTTATTACCAGCCGCCCCTACAAATAGATTTGTAGGGACGGCTGTAGTACCAGCCGCCCCTACAAACAGGTATTTGTAGGGGCGGTTCAATCTAGAACCGCCCCTACAGTACATTTTCCCGCAAAAAAATCAAATTTTCAATTCAAAATCACTTTGCCGAACGTCCCACAACAACGTTCCGAACAGCGTCCGCGTTGCCGAATGCCCCGCGACCAACGTTCCGAACCACGTTCGCGTTGCCGAACACCCCACGACCGCGACTACAAGCATAAGAGTATTCTATAAACTACAATTACAAGTCCAATTCACATGAATATATACAATCCATCATTAAATATACAAATTCCATACACATTGTTATCAACGTCCTAGAGCTAGCCTTTTAGTCTCACGAAGGTGTTGGTACTGAGGATTTGTACCTAAGTCAGACTCTCGGTCATGGTAGGCGCCTCTGACGTGTACAATCTGGTCCAATGTGAAGTTGCAAAGGTCGCCGACGAGCTCTAAGAGTTGGTCATCCTTGTATGGGTCTCTTTTCATTCCTTTCTCTTCTCTCCACTACAAGAAAACAAGTTTTAGTTTAGTATTTCATACCATTTACGAAGTTTTTATACTACGGGTGAAGAGGTTCAAACTTACCCTTAAGGGGTGTCTCCTGTAGGCACCGGTGTTACCCATCATAGAACATATATAGTATCCACAATGTACACTCCCAGGCTTCTGCTTGGGGCACTGTGTGTTTTGCATATAAAAATGTTAAGTAATGCTTTTGACAGCCATGTAACGGAGTACTGAAGAAGTAAGTTTCACTTACCGCACATAGTATTTTATAGCCAGCTTTTCCTTCCTTGCTGGATCATGCCTTCCATGATGATTAGTGACATAGAACCTAAATGCCCTGTTCGAATTATTTTAGCAAATACAACTTGTTAGTATCCAAAAGTGAACGTTACAAGTATGTATACAAACATATAAGCTAATGAGGATTGTCGATATGTATACGTCTTGAGAATCGATATGAAGTCTTTGTATGTCACCGTGTCCTTATCTAATGAATCAAAGACCCATGCCATGCTCCTCCCGACGTCGACGGCTATACAAATCCAGTGGTTGCTGCATGGATTTAATCATAGAACTAGATAAGCCCTTTTGCATCGAATGAAATATATCGAACAAAGCTTTAAGTATAGAGTTGAGCTTACTCGAAGTTGTATGGTAGCCATATAGTAGAGTGGTGTTGGAGATTTTTGAAAGCCAAGGCAATGTATGCCGCAACCTTAAGGGACTCTTCCCTTAGCTTCGCACTACGGATGCGCTCTTTCTCCCGAAGAGTCTTTGCAGCTACTAGCTCTTTGGCATCCAGTGTCCACCATTTAGGGTAATTAAAATTTGTTTGGGCTATAGCTTGAGGGTCTACATACCCGGCTTTCACACTTGGCATTTGTTTGACAATGTGCACTTGCATTCTACAAATCACGGCGTGGGTTAGTTACAATAAAATTCAAAGATTACATTCATATCATATCAGGAGGACAAGGACTTACAGGCACCACGTGCGAATTAGATTTATCTCCATTTCTCCCAGGTGAAAGCATGTGTGCATGTCATTGAAGTCAAAGACAATTTTCCCGGCTGGGCTTCCAAATGTGCCGGTGGGAAAGCATGCTTGTATGATATCTATGCTCGTTGGGAGAACACGCAAGTACCAATCATGGAACCTTCTCATTCCAAGTGGTAGGCGCTGGATGTCCCGGTTTGGTAGGAAGGGCTTGCCTCTTTCATATTTTTTCGGGCAATCCTTTGACCATTCGATGGCATCAACATTTGGATATTGCTTTGCAATTTGGTGAAGTTTGCTACTGACGGCCTCCTCAAAACCCCGTGATGGGACTTTTTTAACTTGGTTTTCAAGCTTGAACTGATCATGGGAATACCACTTGGACACCGACGAGACGTCTTTGATCAGAACATAAACTGGCCTTATGTGGATTGGAATCTTCTTTCGGAGTTCCCATTCAGGCATGTCCTCATCTTCTTGTGCATCACCTTCTTTAGGAGGCACTCGTTGTTCATGTATCGGTTGTGCTTGTTGAGAAGACTGTGGCATCTCATGATGCACTTGCCCGGTACGAGCTAGAGAAGGTTGTGGCATCTCATCAGGCACATGCTCGATAGAAGGCGGGGAAGAATGTGGCATCTCAGGAATGTGGGGGTCACGAGACGGTGAAAATATCTCTCCGACCTCAACAACTCGCTCCAAATTTGGGAGAGAGGGAGGCGGCGAAGAAGCAGTCAATATAATGTCCTGTTTGTGCCAGTGGATAAACTGCCCCATAACGTCTTCGAGTAACACTAGTCCCTCGGGAGTTGCATAGTCTATCCTCCACTGTATGAACTCGGGCTTCACTGTATGCACCTCGACCCTAGTGTAGTCCGGCGGTATCTTATTATTGTGGTGTAAGCCACCAGGAGGATGTGCAACACCCGTTGCCACCTCTATCACAGTGTTCTGCCGGCCGCTGAGAAACACCAAGGTGCAACTAGTAGGTTCCCATATGAGATCGACTGAGGTTGTGGCTGTAGTGGAACCTTGGCTGTTAGGAACTTTTGGAGGGCTGGTAACTAATGCCACTTCTCCCGGTGGCATCACTAATATACGTGGCTCCGTAGACATTCCTTGCTCCTCCAGCGCCTTGACAACTAGAGCCTTCACTTGGAGCTCAAGACTAGTCTCCCGGTCTCGGCCATGTTTCTTGTACATGTGTCTATCCTCTTCGAATCCTTGCTTCCATATCATCCTTTTCCCTAGCCCCCTGGTGCGGCCTGTGTGCTCCTTGTTTCCCAAGCCAAGGCTAAGCTCGTCCCTCTCTCTGGAAGGATTGAATGAGCCCGTCTCTTTGTCTTCAGCATATTTCAGTATCCTTGATATCGCCTCTTGGGTCTCTAGCTTATCAAACTTAAGATTACTGCCGGATGGTTCTGTACTCCTCGCATATATCCAGTTCCTTGAGCGTACCTTCAACTTCGTCACATCGATATTCCCAGCAGCTGCGGCCTCTTCATCCATCTTCCTAAACTTCTCTTCCTTGGCATAGTAGCCACCGGGGCCTAGATGATGGTGGTGTTTGTTCCTCTTCGCTAGCTCGGTGTTACGAGCACTGAGCTCCAATGCCTCCGCTGAAGTCTTCTGAGCCACGAGCTCCTCCCATTGACTAGGAGTTATTTTGCCGAACTCGTTGAAGAGAGTTAACCCCTTTTGGATATACTTCGTGTTAAGCTCCGACCTCCAACGTCGAAATGACTCTCCCATCATCCTGATAGCATTTTTTTTACCAATTCGTGCTTACCCTCTGGAAATCTAAAATTGACCTTCAGCTGCCTATCCCATAGTGCATTCTTTATGTTCTCTGGTACCCTCTTTCCAGTTAGGGATTGCTGGGTTCAATTTATCTCTTACTAGGGCCCCGATCGCATTACGGAATCGTCCTCTTAATTCCTTCGGCTCAAGGATCTCCCCTGCTGGCCCAACCTCCGTTATCACATAGCAAGCCTTATCTGGATATAGATTTCCTTTTCTATCCCCTCGTTCCTCTTAGGCTTGGTAGTCGTGGTTGTGTCTTGAGTTTGTGGAGCAGAGGCATCGTGATCCATCTCTGTGGTTGTTGCCTCTGCTCTCCTTTCCTCTACTCTGTCTTGTCCAGCGAGATGTCGCGGACGTCTCGTCTTTTCTGAGTTTCAGGAGGGACCTGTATATAGGACAGGTCAAAGTGTTAGCAGAGGTAACACAGCCAAAACTTTAGCAAAATTTACAAGCTAAGGCTTCTTCCCTACCTCCTCGTTCGGGTCAAAATCCTTGTCCAAATCTTCCTCCGTTGGCCTCCTTCTTGCTTCAGGTGGGAAAGGATCCTCGGGACTTTCATATCCCTCTTCTGACTCATCATCCTCTTCTTCTTCGCCTTCAGCAGCCTCTCCTTCGGGGCCTTCCTCCTCGTCACACTCCTCCTGAGTAAGCATCACTTCTAGATCCTTTTCTACCTCGTTATCGAACTGTTCCTGAGTAAGCTGGTCCTCTAGTGCTTGCTCCTCAAGGGTTGGCTGCTCATCATGCTCGGGGCATCGAGCTACACGGTCTGTTGTCCACGACATTATTTCGCGCTTTGTTCTAAAAGATGCAAGAAAGTGTGCTTTAGGTACGCGAGAAGGTATAAGAAATCAAAAAGGTCTATAAACCAAAGTAGTCCTATAAAACAACAATATAAAAAACGAGAAGTAGCAGTGGTAGAGGCCTCAGAAACATGTCAATCATCATCTGATCTTAAACTTGGAGCATCAAGGCATCATAACAGAGAAGAGAGGAGAAGGTAATGTAGGGGCGGCTGCTAATGATGCCAAGTTCCTCACAAGTTCTTGATCATCAGCTCATATTCCATATAATGTATGGACTTAGACAATTTCATTATCGGCAAAACAAAGGAGAGGAGAGGGGAGATTTGGCAAAAAAAAAAGCAATAGCTGCTTAACAAACATAGAGAGGAAAAGGTGTAAAAACAAGCAGCTGCTGCTTCCCAAACATAGAGGATAGGAAAATTAGCCAAAAAACAGTTGACTGCTGCCACATGGTTGAAAGACCCCTGTAGATCAAAATCTGGTAATTTAGATGTGGTAAATAATGGATTAGAGTAGATGAGGAGTAATAGTAGATAGAGTAATAGTAGAGGAGTAGAGTAGAGGAGTAGAGAAGTGTAGCAGCCAGTAGTTAAGAGAAACAGCCACTTAGATACAGTAGTAGTCGTAGATAGAGTAGTAGAAGTGAGCCACTTAGTAGCAGCCAACTAGTAGTAGTAGGAGTAGCTAGCAGTAGAAGTAGAATAGTAGTAGTAGAGGAGTAGTAGGATAGTAGTATAGCAGGAGCCACTTAGTAGTATAGAAGTAGCAGCCAGCAGTTGAGCCAAGTTGAGCCAGCTTAAGAATCAAGGAAGCACAACCATGGTCTCATGGCATAACAAACAAATGGAACAAATAAATCAATAAAATAGCCATGTTCTGAAAAATTGAAATAACAGAACAAACAAGACCCTATCCAAGCAGGTCCTTCAACGAAATCAAATGGAGACAGAGGTACAAGATTGCCCTACTGTTAGCACAGTCAACACACACAGCCACATCAAAAATGGAAATGAATGAAACTAAATAAAAAAAGACTACTAAAACTAAACCACTAATAACTATAAGCTAATGGAAACATTTCAATAAAATCTACAAGACCAACTTAAGAGATAACACAAAGACTACATAAAAAATAGTGGCATGACCACACACAGCAACAAATATCATAAGCGGAACATGTTTCTAACCAATGAATGTAAATTGAGCAAGTAGACAGTTGTACAAGATTGCCCTACTGTTAGTAGTTTTTGCTGTTTATTAGATGCAACGATAACAGGTTAATGTGCAATTCCTAATGCCTAAGCTGTAATCATCAACATTTAAGTTAATCTTATGGTTATTCTCATTCAGGAAGAGGAAACTTGGTTTGAACATGGCGAAAGAAAAACTTGAGCAAGGAAATACAGCACAGAAAAGCATTTTCACACTATAAGAACTGTGTCCAAGGTTGGCTGGTGACATGTGTTATATTGCACCATTACCCAAGCAGAATTTGCAGCAGTTCCACTTCCAAGTATTTTTTTGGCACAGAGATCAGGTTCAGTAACTGTATGTGCAGTTGTGCCACTGCTGTGTAGGCCAGTGCTTTTGGGTGATAGCAGGTTTCTTCTGGAGATGGGAGATAGAGAGCTAAGAAGGTGTCATTGGGCAGCTAACAGGGGTCATTTGATATTTCACACGCTCTTTTTTTGACTGAAAAGACTGTGGGGGAGATCCCGACAGTACCAAAATAGAGACTCTTGAATAAATGTATCAAGGCTACTTATCCATACACATAGAAATTCCAAAAACTAAAACCTAAATAAAGAATAACAAGACTGAACTGAAATACATACATAAGGGGCCATGCGTGCAATGCACGCACTAGACGCAAAGCGAGTAGAGAAAAAACAAAACCCTCTCTCTTTCTCGAACAAACAGCACACTAGAACAAAAAGCCAAGAACCAATTTGTTCCGGCACAGACAACACATAGAAATGAAGAATCTTACACTCCATGGTGTAATTTAGGGCCCGTTTGGCACAGCTTATATCGGCTCCGGCTTATCTGCCGAAACACTGTAGCAACACTGTAGCAAAAGCCGGTTTTCTCTCTCCTCCCCTCCCCTCTCACTGACATCGGCACTGTTCATTGAAGCAGGAGAAGCCGTTTTTCTGGCTTTCCCCCGCTTGCTACAGTACACGTGCTACAGTGACGAAAAGTAGGAGAGAGAAAACCGGCTTTTGCTACAGTGTTGCTACAGTATTTTGTCAGATAAGCTGAAGCCGGTTGAAGCCGTGCCAAACGGGCCCTTAGTGTGGTAGCAAGTTTGCCCTTCAGTTTTACTACTCCATCTGAGAAGAGCAGTCTTGTCTTAATTTATGTGTGCGTGCATGCCAGAATGGTAGTATTTGGTAGAGTTATGGACACTGACAGCTAGCTTTAGGAGGTCCAATATAAATATGTATTGCAAGTGCCGATGCATATAGGTCCAATCTGTATTTTAAGTGCCGATGCATATACATGCAAATCAACAACCTGCTACATGCCTATCCATCTTACCCATTGTTAGTTTAAAACGGATTAAATGGTCACATATGGTTTACTGTAACTATTATTTAGACTATAAATGGTTATTTAAACGGACTAAACAGAATAAATGGCTGATTAAACGGATATGGTAAGCTACATTGTAGCATCTACACTGCGTATAAACAGGCTAAATGGCTGTGTAGTCGAACAATGATCTTAGCAAACATGCAAGTTCAACATGCACGATTTGTGAAATAGATTTAAACAGGCTAAATGGCTGTGTAGTCGAACAATGATCTAGCTGATGTGTTGGGCATTCCAAAAGAAACGCTTCTTGCCATCAGTATTGTTTTGCATTGCAGTGAGAGCAGTAGACTAAGGTAGGTAATGATTTGGAGGATCTACGTACCACCCTTGAGATTAACAGTTCAAGAAATTCAAAAACAAGGAAAAAGGTAAGGATGTAAGGATACAACAACAACAACAACAACAAAGCCTTTAAGTCCCAAACAAGTTAGAGTAGGCTAGAGTTGAAACCCAGCAGAAGCAATCAAGGTTCAGGCACGTGAATAGCTGTTTTTCAAGCACTCCTATCTAAGGCTAAGTCTTTAGGTATATTCCATCCTTTCAAGTCTCCTTTTATTGCCTCTACCCAAGTCAACTTCGGTCTTCCTCTGCCTCTCTTCACGTTACTATCTTGGCTTAGGATTCCACTACACACCGGTGCCTCTGGAGGTCTCCGTTGGACATGTCCAAACCATCTCAACCGGTGTTGGACAAGCTTTTTACAATGAAAGGCTTTTTTTTGGAATTGTAATGGCTTAGGTGATGCAAAGAAATTCAAATTCCTGACAGATTTAATTTAACTCTTGAAAATACCTAGATTGTATTGCCTTAACAAAAACTTGGAGAAAAGAATGTTCAAAATCCTTTCCTCATAAACCTTGGTGGGGGAGAGATTTTTCTATGGCCTTGCAAACCTCTAAGGGGATGTTCTGGTGGCATGTTACTAGGCATAAGCCAAAGGGCCTCTAGTCTAACTGGTTAGAGCGTCCTGGCAGCACTCCTCAGGTCATGGGTTCGACTCCCCGTGGAAGCGAATTTCAGGCTGGGGTTAAAAAATCTCCTCGTCTGTCCCACGCCAAAGCACAGGTCTAAGGACCAGCCCGTTCTCACAGAACGACGGTGCCGCTGTGTAAGGGTGGGACAGGGGTTCGAGGGCTTTCTGGGCCTGCGTGAGAAGGTCTTCTTCTTAATGCAATGCCTGGGGGTGGTCATACCCTCGCAGGTACAGTTTTTTTGTTGTTACTAGGCATAAACCTACAAACTTTTGGGATAGGTGAAATATAGCCATATAGGAAGGGGAGTACTTCGTAAAATTCAAGATAAGGAACAAGGATAATGATTTTAAATGGTTGCTAGTTTCAATCTATGGACCTGCCCAACAGGATTGTAAGGAGGCTTTTCTTTCCGAGTTGGTCCGACTGTGTGCTAAGGAAACTTTACCTATGCTGATAGGCGGTGAGTTTAACATCATAAGAGGTCCTTCGGAAAAAAAAAATAACTTCAATTACAATTATAGATGGTCATTTTTTTCAATACTATTATCGACAGCTTTAAACTCGGGAAGTGGACCTGTCAGGAAGGCAATTTACTTAGGCTAATAATCTACAGGTTCCAACATTTGGGGAGCTAGATAGAATTTTAGGCACCACAGATTGGGAGTTACAATTCCCCAAGACCACAGTGGAGGCTTTGTCCAAAGAGATTTCTGACCATACACCCCTCCTGCTGAATACAGGAGAAGGAGCCTCATCTAATAACTCGCATATGTTCAAATTTGAACTTGGCTGATTATTAAGGGATGGTTTCATGTATATGGTTAGGGATATTTCGATGAGCGTCCCTGGAGGTCTCTGTGCCCAAAGCACTGGACGTAGGGCACCGTGCCCAACCAATACAGATCTTCCTGTCTTGTGTGCTAACTAATTGGGAATCCCGCACGTACCGACATGTTATTTCTTAATGCATGGAAGTGTTTGTCTGCCAGTGCTTTGGTGGATTCGTTGGCAGTGTGTTGTTGTCATGGTGCGTTGCCATTCCACTGTACTTCTTCTTGACTAAGGCCTTGTTTAGATCACTTCCAAATTTCAAGTTTTTTCATTCTCTCTCCATCACATCAATTTTTGAACGCATGCATGGAGCATTAAATGTAGGTAAAAAAATAACTAATTGCACAGTTTGGTTATAAATCATGAGACGAATCTTTTGAGCCTAGTTAGTCTATGATCGGACAAAGTTTGTCAAATACAAACGAAACGTGCTACAGTGTCCAGATTGCAAAAATTTGCAATCTAAACAAGGCCTAATACATGCTCAACAAATTTCTTGCCGGTGGCTTTTCAAAAAAGAAATACAACAACAACAACAAAGCCTTTAACGCCCTGTTCGTTTAGGCTTATTTGGCTTATAAGCCATGGCTGAAAGTACTGTTGGCTGGTTTGGTGTGAGAGAAAAATACTGTTCGTTGGCTAATAAGCCATGGCTTATAAGCCAAATACGACCGAGCGAACAGGCTGTAAGTCCCAAACAAGTTGGGGTAGGCTAGAGTTGAAACACAGCAGAAGCAATCAAGCTTCAGGCACGTGAATAGCTGTTTTCCAAGCACTCCTATCTAAGGCTAAGTCTTTGGGTATATTCCATCCTTTCGAGTCTCCTTTTATTGCCTCTACCCAAGTCAAATTCGGGTTTCCTCTGTCTTTCTTCACGTTACTATCCTAGATTAGGATTCTACTATGCATCGGTGCCTCTGGAGATCTCCGTTGGACATGTCCAAACTATCTCAACCAGTGTTGGACAAGCTTTTTCTTCAATTGGTGCTACCCCTAATCTATCATGTATATCATCGTTCCGAACTCGATCCCTTGTATGACCGCAAAATTCAACGCAACATACGCATTTCTACGACACTTATCTGTTGAACATGTCGTCTTTTCGTAAGCCAACATTCTGCACCATACAACATAGCAGGTCTAATCGCCGTCCTATAAAACTTGTCTTTTAGCTTTTGTGGTACCCTTTTGTCACATAGGACACCAGATGTTTGGCGCCACTTCATCCACCCTGCTTTGATTCTATGGCTAACATCTTCATCAATATTTCCGTTTCTCTGTAGCATTGATCATAAATATCGAAAGGTATTCTTCATAGGCACTACTTGACCTTCCAAACTAATATCTTCTTCCTCCTGAGTAGTAGTGCCGAAGTCACATCTCATATACTCAATTTTAGTTCTACTGAGTCTAAAACCTTTGGACTCTAAAATCTCCCGTCATAACTCTAGTTTCTGATTCACTTCTGTCCGACTTTCATCAACTAGCACTACATCGTCCGCGAAAAGCATACACCAAGGGATGTCCCCTTGTATGTCCCTTGTGACCTCATCCATCACTAAGGCAAACAAATAAGGGCTCAGCGCTGACCCTTGATGTAGTCATATCCTAATCGGGAAGTCATCCGTGTCTCCACCACTTGTTCGAACACTAGTCACAACATTGTTGTACATATCCTTAATGAGCCCGACGTACTTCGTTGGGACTTTATATTTGTCCAAAGCCCACCACATAACATTTCTTTGTATTTTATCATAATCCTTCTCCAAGTCAATAAAAACCATGTGTAGGTCCTTCTTCTTCTCCCTATACCACTCCATAACTTGTCTTATTAAGAAAATGGCTTCCATGGTTGACCTTCCGGGCATGAAACCAAATTGGTTCATTGAGACTCGCGTTATTGCTCTCAAGCGATGATCGATAACTCTCACATAGCTTCATAGTATGGCTCATCAACTTAATTCCCCGGTAATTAGTACAACTTTGAATATCTCCTTTATTCTTGTAGATCGGTACCAATATACTTCTCCTCCACTCATTAGGCATCTTGTTCGATAAAAAAATATGGTTCAACAGCTTGGTTAGCCATACTATAGCTATATCCCCAAGGCATCTCCACACCTCGATTGGGATACCATCCGGTCCCATCGCCTTACCTCCTTTCATCCTTTTCATCGCTTCTCTGACCTCAGATTCTTGGATTCTCCGCACAAAGCGTCTATTGGTGTCATCAAAAGAGTCATCCAACTGAAAGGTTGTGTCCGTATTCTCACCATTGAACAATTTGTCAAAATACTCTTGCCATCGATGTCGGATCTCATCCTCCTTCACCAAGAGATGCTCTCTTTCATCCTTAATGCACTTAACTTGGCTGAAGTTCCTTGTCTTTCTCTCACGAACCCTAGCCATCCTATAAATGTCCTTCTCCCCTTTCTTCGTACTCAAATATTGGTAAAGATCCTCGTACGCTCTACCATTTGCCACACTTACAACTCGTTTTGCAGTCTTCTTTGCCACCTTATACTTCTCTATGTTGTCCATACTCCTATCATGGTACAAGCGTCTATAGCATTCTTTCTTCTCCTTAATAGCCCTTTGGACTTCTTTGTTCCACCACCGAGTATCTTTAGCATTGTCTCCACTTCCTTTGGTTACTCCACACACCTCTGAGGTCACCTTCCGAATATTGGTTGCCATCTTCTGCCACATGTTGTTTATGTCCTCTTCTTCCTTCCAAGAGCCCTCTTTGATAACCCTTTCCCTTAATACATCTGACGTCTCCCCTTTCAGTTTCCACCACTTTGTTCTTTTAATCTTAGCTTGTTTATCCCTACAGGCACGCACCTGAAAACGAAAGTCTATCACCAAAAGCTTATGTTGAGAAACAACACACTCCCCTAGTATCACCTTGCAACCCAAGCATGCTCGTTTGTCCTTTCTTCTTGCGAGGACAAAGTTAATCTGGCTAGAGTGTTGTCTGCTACTGAAGGTCACTAGATGAGATTCTCTCTTTCTAAAGAAAGTGTTGGCTATCATCAGGTCAAAAGCTACCGCAAAGTCTAGAACTTCCTCCCCCTCCTGATTCCTACTACCATACCCAAAACCTTCATGAACTGCCTCGAAACCTGCGCTTGTAGTACCTACATGCACATTAAGATCTCCTCCTATAAAAAGCTTCTCACTACTAGGTACAGCTCTAATCAGGCCATCTAAGTCTTCCCAGAACTGTCTCTTAGCACTCTCGTCGAGGCCTACTTGGGGGGCATACGCACTAATTACGTTCAAGACCATATCACCAATGACAAGCTTGACTAAAATAATCCTATCTCCTTGCCTTCTCACTCCCACCACACTATTCTTGAGGCTCTTATCAATCAAAACTCCTACTCCATTTCTATTCGCGATTGTCCCTGTGTACCAAAGCTTGAAACCTGTATTGTCCACCTCCTTCACCTTCGGACCCTTCCATTTAGTCTCTTGAACGCATAATATATTTACACGCCTCCTAGTTGCGGTATCAACTAATTCTCTTAACTTACTTGTAAGCAATCCTACATTCCAACTACCTAAACGGATCCTAGTTGGTTCGACTAGCTTCCTTACCATTCACACCCGTCGACTCAGACATTATTAAATGGGTCATCTCAAACAAAATAGTAGGGAAACAACAACTCACATTGGGGGACATTTCGGCTACCTCCTGAAGAAATGACATGCCAAGAAGCTCGTCGAAGTATGTTTCAACTGAATCTTCTGGCTGAATAAATCCAAGAGCAATCCACTGTTGAATCAAGTTGTTCTTCTCTATATGGCAACCTTTAGGAAAAACAGCAAAATATGCAAAGCACGGCCTGAGATAATGGGGCATGTAGTGATAACTAAGCTTGAGCCATGGGAGCATTTCTTTGTCTTTGAGAGGTCCATCATCTCCATCGTCTGCCCAGATATCACTGTCTCGTATAGCTTCCCATTGACTAGTTTTTCGACCTTGGACAAGGAACCCGAGAGATGCTAGTGCAAGTGGCACTCCTTTGCATTTCTCAACTATCTCTCTCCCTATAGATTCCTTATCACCATCATCGACTGTTCCACGTGGAAATGCCTGTGCTCGGAACAGCTCCCAGCAGTCATTGCTGGGTAAAACTCCTAATTTGATGTCCCCATTATCATTCATTAGCCTAGCAACTTTTTGAGAACGCGTAGTCACAAGAATCTTACTGCCTGTTTTCCCACCTTCCAGCAATGTCCTTAGTTTTGCCAACTCAAGTGGATTTTCCTCCCATAAGTCATCGAGAACAACAAGAAACCTCTTCTCGTTAATGATAGCTCTCAAGTGGTTGCTTATAGATTCTAAGCTGGTATCCTTATGGCCACTTATTGGTTTACCAAGTTGGGAGATGATATCCTGACCCATAGCCGCAATATCAAATTGTTCCGAGACATAGACCCAGGCACGGAAATAAAAAAAGTCCCTTGGTTCTTGGATCATTGAAGACCATTCGAGCAAGAGTAGTCTTACCAAGTCCACCAAAACCATGAACAGGTATAATGAAGTGTTCTCCGTCTGCTTGCATCATACTGATAATTCTTTCCTTTTCATCAACTCTCCCAATGGGGACTTCAGAGGGCCGTGAGATGGTCTGCCGTTTCTTGATCACTCGTCTACCGTGTTATTGTCTTCTCTGAAGTTGAATGTGTTCATATCATTAGCTATCTTTTGTATTCTCTGTCTCATCTTCTTCACTTTACGAGGCATCTTGAACCTTACCAATAATGGAATTTGTCTCTGCTGCTAATGAATGCCAATGAACGCTGCTACTAGCTCAGAAGTAGGCCATTTACCTGTCTATCAGTGGAACCACCCTGAACTTCTTCACCCTTGTCAGTCGAGATCCTGGACTCCAAGTCAAGCAGCATGTCCTCCAAGTCATAAGCTGCAGCCTTGAGCTTCTTCAGCCAGTAACGAACACTCTCCTGCTTTGACAACCGCCTCTCCGCGTCCTTCAGGTTAGACTGGATCAAGGACAGCTTGTCCTCAATGCTACTCAAATCTTCGTCGAAATTCAGCTGCAAAGCAATTTCCTTTAAGGTGGCATCGACCAGCTTGCCGCAAACTGCCTTCAGCGCTATGGAGGCAAGCAACTCCCCAGCCGCTACCATATTTGGATGGATGGGATGTAACCAGGTACTAACATGCTGCACAAAACCAGGTGTTGTCAAGTAAGGGACGAACAGCAGAGCAAAGGCCAGAGCAAGGGGGCACGTGCCATGAACCTTACCAGCAGGAGGAGACGCGGTGAGTGATCTGGGCGTCTGTGTGTCTGTCAAGTCCGGCGAACCTACAGCTGCAAGTGCAAGCGGCGGGGCAGAAGGCCAGCCAAACAGGCAATCGTCTACTCCTCTTACTCTGTCCGCCCTTCGATGTGGGCATTGCATTGGGAATGCCGCAGTTGGACTTTGCTGTTGGAAGTTTGGAACTTTGCAATGCTCGTGTCATTGATCTAGTCGTGATGATGCACCCGAGGAAAATCTCTTGTAGACCTTCGATGCTTCCAAATGTGTTGGTAACTTACTATGCAGTACACACCGAGGAAGGAGTACAAGAAATTCTCACCCGCCATTGAAATTCTTCAATCCTAGGGTTCCACACGGAATGACGCCCAATCCATTGAGATTCTCAAAAAAAAAACTATGAAGTCAGCTTATCCCCCATTTGGTGGTGCGACTCTTTTCCGATATTGGATTGACCGATGCAAGCACCAAAGAGCGCCAACCTCGCAATAGCAGCCATCGGATCCGCATCCCAATCTCCAGTGCTACATCCGTCGTCCGGGCAGTGCTCGCGCTCCCCACGATCTGCTGCCATCGAGGACTGGACTGGAGGGTAGATGGAATCATGGGACTGCGGAGAAGGGAATTTGCAGGGTTTCGCAGAGAATTTGGGATTGGGAATTCAGCCAAGAAAAGAGGAGACCTTTAATCATGGGCCGTATTTGTCCTTGTTTTCTGAGACAAAGATCTGACAGCCTTCATGGGCTTAACGGCAGCTGTATAACTTGGAGTAATTAAATTTCAAAAAACCTACAATTCCATGTATGTATCAAATAAGTACAGCTTCTGGATCCTATTTCAAGAATAATAAGTACATCTCCAGTTTCAAGAATCTACAGCGATACATGTGTAAAACAAAAATAACTACTCCCTCCATTTTGAAATTGAAAGTCTTTCGTCCCAAGTTAAGCCCTCTTTGGCACGGCTCATCCAAAACGGCTTCACCGGTGAAGCCAAAGCCGATGAAGTCAGAAAAACTGGCTTTTCCCGGCTTCTAGTTTATTTTAACCCTGACTTACAAAACGGCTTCACGCTACAGTGCCTCGATTTGCGCAAAATAGATGAAGCCGGCGTCGGCATAAGCCGTGCCAAAGAGACCCTTAATCTAACTTTGACATTAGCTACGTACTCCCTCCGTTCTAAATTATAAGACTTTTTTTACTTTTCTAGATACGAAATATTTGCCATGCATCTAAATATATACTATGCATATACATAATAAAAACAATGTATATAGAAATATAGAAAAAAAAACAAAATGTCTTATAATTTGGAATAGCGGGAGTAACAAAAAAATAAATGTTTCCAATACAAAAGGAAAAAAAAAAAAAAAGAGGAAAACTACTGAGCTATATCTTTTGAAATTGAAAGCCAGATTTAGTTTCATCCAAAGTTAAGCTTATCTAACCTTCACCAAGTTTACATAAAAATATATTAACAATTACAATACCAACTAAATGGACAAACTAATCAACCTTGATAATGTTGTAGATGTTTTTGTATTTTCTATAAACTTAATCAAAGCTAGAGAAGTTTGTTTTAGAAAGCTAAACCAACTTACAATTTTGAACATAAGGAATGGAACTTTGTGACCAGTGTCTGACAAGAAATGACAGCAGACACAAACATGCAATCATCATCCACATATAAATGAAAACAACATAAACACCAGAGTTTCACGAAGACAGGAACATATGAATTGTTCATTCCTTGATCATCATCGAAATATCTACAGGCCATATCAAACATCCCAATACACCCATGTCCAGACTCCATCCTGTAGCTACTAGACCTTTGCTCCACTCGGCTACTGCAACTAGACCCGAAAACTAGGTGATACCATGGCTGACAAGTTCAACATGACTGCGACACAGTACAAACAAAACAAAAAGGAAGAAATGCACCATATGGGTAAACTGAAACTTCTCTATGACAGGTATCTAGTGCTCTCCCCCGGCAAAAATAAACCATCGATCTTCGATTCTTCCTCTAAAGCCATTTGAAGAGGATGCCTCCATGGGTGGCGAAGAAGGGGGCAAAGACAAGGGACTCGACGGCCATGAGCTTGATGAGGATGTTAAGCGAGGGGCCTGAGGTGTCCTTGAGGGGATCACCGATCGTGTCACCGATGACAGCAGCCTTGTGTGGGTCTGAACCTTTCGGGCCCAAGGTTCTTGCATGCTCAGATGCACCAGCCTGTAAAACCATGAAGACAACCAAAATTAATCCACTTGAGCAAATATGGGGTTGGAAGAAATCTTCTCACTGCTATGCTATCGTCTTCATGGTTTTACCTCAATGTATTTCTTTGCGTTGTCCCAGGCACCTCCAGTGTTGGATGCAGAGATGGCAATCTGAATGGAAACAATATAGATTATATGAATGAAACATGCAGCATGGTAAGAGATTATGACAATGGAAGTGTTGAAAAGAGTGCGAACCTGGACACCAGAAACAAGAGCACCAGCAAGAACTCCAGAGAGGGTTTCAACACCAAACAAGATCCCAACAATAAGAGGTGTGAGCATGACAAGTGCGCCAGGGGGGATCATCTCCTTGATAGATGCATCAGTAGAGATCTTGACGCACCTCGCATAGTCAGGCTTGGTAGTGCCCTCCATAATCCCAGGGATGGTGTTGAACTGCCTGCGGACTTCCTCGACCATCTTGAGTGCTGCGCTGCCAACACTCTTCATTGTCATCGCTGAGAACCAGTATGGAAGCATGGCACCAACAATCAGTCCAATGAAAACTTTAGGTGACAGAACATCAACAGTCGAGATCGCAGCACGGCTGACAAAAGCACCAAAGAGGGCAAGAGACACCAAGGCTGCTGAACCTATTGCAAAACCCTACATGCACAAAATCATTGGAGTAAGCATTTAGTACTTCAAAATGCACATTTTATAAAGAGAAAAATAAACAAATGCATTGAAGGCGTTGTGGCCAATTCTGAAGAAACACATTGCAATTAACAGTGAGATTGACATTTACCTTCCCAATGGCAGCAGTAGTGTTTCCAGCAGCATCAAGAGCATCAGTTCTCTCACGGATTCTGTGGCTCATGCCAGCCATTTCAGCAATTCCTCCAGCATTGTCACTGATAGGGCCATAGGCATCAATGGCAAGGCCAGTGGCGATTGTGCTGAGCATTCCAAGAGCAGCCACAGCAACACCGTACATGGCGGCAAGGCTGAAGCTGAGGAAAATACTAAAAGCAATAGCAAAAATAGGGATAATGACGGATTTATATCCCAGAGCAAGGCCAAAGATGACATTAGTAGCAGCTCCAGTTCTGCAGGAGTCAGCAACATCCTGTACAGGACTGCAGAAGGAAATTCATGTAGTCAGATGCTTGAAACAATATATAAATTAGAGCCAGTAATAAATATGATCGAAATTGTATGCACCTGTATGCATTGCTGGTGTAATACTCCGTAACAAATCCAATAACTAGTCCTGCCCACAGACCAACTGCCACGCATAGGAATAATTGCCTACCAAATTTAGATCAATGTGAGATCATGTATTTAAGAAAAAAAAATGTTATTAAAATATAGGAAATCAATTGAAGAAACAAAAATGTTATTAACAATATAGGAAATCAATTGAAGAAATGGCAGTACCAGTTATACACCGTCTTCTGCACACCAAAGTTGTAGATTGTGAATGTATATGGAAGCCCTAACCAACTGACAAGTGCAATGCCAACAGTCATCACAGCAGTGGAAATTATAAGCTGCTTCTTGAGAGCCGGCTCAATTTCATCTACAGCCTTGATCTCAAAGAAATCCGTTGCAAAAAGAGTGGTTATCAAGCAAGCTATGATACCCACAGAGCTAATGAGGAGTGGGTACAACATAGGGGTGAATTCATGATTGATCCCGAAAGAAGAGATTGAAGCAACGACAAGCGCAGCGCATGAAGACTCAGCATAGGAGCCAAAGAGATCTGACCCCATTCCAGCAATATCTCCAACATTGTCACCAACATTATCCGCAATGACCTGCAAGAAGCAGAAGTCAATTTTCAATGTAGCATGTTGGTGTAAAACTGTAAAGTGTAAATATCCATAAAAATGACATTATCATGGTCAATAACGTGCCGTTACAGAGCTTCAACACGAAGGATTAAATTAACTCATGTTTAAGATGTGACTCTTCAAAAATAGAATACTTACAGCTGGGTTTCTCGGATCATCTTCAGGGATATTCCTTTCAACTTTCCCAACAAGATCAGCACCAACATCAGCAGCTTTGGTGTATATCCCACCACCAACACGACCAAAAAGAGCCATAGAAGAACCACCAAGACCATAACCAGTGATAGCCTCATAAAGGCCCTCCCAGTCATCACCATAATAAATTCCAAACAAGTTGATTGCAATAAAAAGAACAAAAAGGCCACTAGAAGCAAGCAGGAAGCCCATCACAGCACCAGAGCGGAAAGCAGTAATGAATGCCTTTCCAACACCCTTCCTAGCCTCAAGAGTTGTCCTGGCATTTGCATATGTTGCAATCTTCATTCCAAGGAAACCAGAAACAAGAGAGGTGACTGCACCAAGCACAAAGGCAATGGTGCTGAAGATAGCATTGGCAAGGGCAGGCTTGCACGTCTTGCCCTTGCTGTAGTGGCATGGCTGACTCTTGGTACTGAAGCTCTCAACAGAACCAAGGAAGAGGAAGATCAGGACAGCAAAAATGCCCATGAATAGTCCCACATACTTGTATTCAGTGAAAAGGAAAGAAGTTGCTCCTGTTTAAAACAAAGCAAGGCTATTTAGAACCACAAGCGTGAATACAATACAATTATACAATAAAACCAGAGAATAACCACTAGTAAGAGAAGGCCTAAAAATAACAAAAATGATGACAGAACTACCAAATACTGAAGATATCGACATAGCAGTAAAAAAAATGCAATAGGATGATAAGCAGTACTTATCCTCTTTTATTGTTGTGATGTTAACTGCAACAGGACTGGACATGTCACCCAAGAAGCATGTCAACATCAAAATAGACAGAATAATACCTAGGTAAAAAAAAATGATGGACTGTAATCTTCATCTCCTCATGAGAAAGGGAAGCAAAGCAGACAGTAGCAATACTAAAGTAACTAATAGGATCCGCATATCATGGGACAAGAGTCACAAAATCTTCATACGTCTACTCTGCTGGTTCACAAAATCTTCATACGTCTACTCTGCTGATTCCTGTAGAGCATAGTATGGCTCCAAAAGTGAAGCATAACCCAAGCATCACAATGCTAATCCTATTAGAAGAAACAAATCCTGACCAAAGACATGGACAGAATCCAACCAATATCACTACCAACATGAGGCAGCCAATAATGCAAGCACCCAACAGAGGACAAACTGCTTAAAATCTGCAGGCACCTTCAGACAGGCACTGTGCACCAATAATTACCTTACATGACACTGTTGAATGGACCACAAGATCTCTGGTCCATGTGCGTCCGTTCTAGGATTCCTTCCAAGTTCAGCGGATGCGGTTGAAAACAAAACTAATTCCTACCTGCTACAATAATGCAAATCCACGGAAAGTTCGTTATCTTGTTATCCTACATCGGGCAGCAAGGACCACAGGTGCAGCAAACGACGTATCTGCTGCCTGCAGTAACTTATCCTATCCCCACAGGCCACAGGATGGTCACAGCAGGGACTTCTTGAGAACAGAGCACTACCATTAGTTCTATATGAACACATCCAGCCCCACCACAAATATCTCACAAAAAAAATATCTAGTATGGACAACAAAGAGTTTATTTACCGCAATTAGGACACGCACAGCTAAGAGCTATTATAAGATGTGTTGGGTAAAGAGGGAGCATCCCTAGTTTATTGTTGGATCTAACTGTGCCTGGTAGTAATATAACAGTAGATAACCCAGGCACACAGCTAGAACAAAAAAAAAACGAAATAGTGAGACATCCATGCAACAAACTAACAAACACGGGACACCAGCTGATCGAGAGCACAGTTTTAGACTGAAACTGAATTGCCTAAAGAATTAAGTAACGCGTGAAATTCTATTCACACGCCTGGTGGACTCTTGCACTGCAGCAAACTGATATGCCTCATAATCATATCGAGTAATAAGTAAACTTATTAGGTTCACGCCGCAAGCAAACAAAACAATAAAAACTGCAAAATTCCCACCAAACACCGAAGCAGTGGAGCTTATCAACCACTAAACAGCCAGGAGCACAAGATCTACGATTAAGCGCCCTCAGATCCACAGAATCCGAAAAACACGAACACCGGCACGGGGCGCTGAGTCCTCACCTTCGGAGATGGCGTTCTGGATCTCGGCGCACTTGACGACGACGTTGTGCTCGTTGAGCCCCTCCTCCTCCTCGATGAGGTACTCGCTGGCGCCGGCGCCGCTCTTCCCGGCGGAGGAGCCGTCCGCGCGGCGCGGCTCGGGGGAGATCTTCACCTTGGAGACGAGCACCCACTGCAGCACCGCGAAGGCGATGCCGACGGCGGCCGCGACGGGCACCACCACCTGCGTGCCCAGCTCGGGCAGGAACGCCGACTCGGCCATTGCCCCCCGCGGCGAGATCCGGGCGCGCTAGGGCCCACTTTACGCGGAGAATTTCGTGCGGAAGTTCGTTCGAGCGCCCGGGGAATGGAGGGAGGGAGGAGAGGAGCGGATGACACGGGTAGCCGCCGTTTTATATGAGAGGCGAGGCCACTGGATTCTACGGATGAGGATGAGAAGAAGGGCGTTTCGGTAATTTTAGTGCAGTTCGATTCGTTTTTTTGTTACCGTTTTCTGGTAAATCTCGGTGCTGGTTTTTAAATTCTTTTTTTTTTGTTAGTACTGTATATAAAACGTGTTGCCATGATGCATGGATGTGGATAAATAACTAAACATGTTCTACAATTAGGAGTGATTGTGTTAAGGGAATCAGGGGTGTGTTCTTCTTGTGAAGTAAAACGTAAGAGGCCTCAAAATGTAACTGTATCGTTACGGCCATGACGAAGTGGAGTGATCAATTTACCGGTAGTGTACACATGTAACGTCGTAAGTATAAGGTTCTAATATCTGATTAGTCTTTCGACAAATGACTTTTCCAAATTATAGATTTGAAGCATTTCTAATTCGGACTTGTTTTCTACTAGCCCATGCCATCAGGCCATTGGAGCTTGTTCCAACGGCTCCGACAGGGAGAGATGTTGGATCAGGATCCTCCGTTTCACCTCATCTCTATCCATCTACCACGGTTTCCGGATAAAGTTGGGATAATAAGAAGTGGATAAACATACGGAATTATATCTCCCATTTTTTTTAGGCAAAAAAGCCCATGCTATCTTTTTTGTTTTCTCCAGGTTTAATTGAGGGGATCCCATTTCGATTGTCTTTGATGAGAGAAGCTACAGGAATTTTGAAATTCTCGCGTTTGTTCTTCACTTCTCAGGCTTGGATATGGGTGCGGCGCGTCATACGCATAATTAGATATACAAATTCTGACTGGCCTTTAATTAACACCTTGATCCAAATTTATGTATGATCTAAACTGCCACAAATATATGACCCAGCCTAAAACGTGCAGCAAGCAAATTATAAAGTAATGGTAGTAGTATTATTCATTTGGACAGTTGCTTAGACGAAACGGCGATGACTCATCACTTACTCATGCATGTTAGTCAATGCTGCCAAACTCTACTTGACTGAGCTCATCCATCTCGTTTCTCATCTACCAGTCCACATTTCCCTGAAAAAAACCAGAGAGAATTCCTTATTTTACACCAGACAAATGACTCGTTCATTTCTTGATCCTCAAAAAATTTCCATTTCCTATTCGACACCGAGTTCAGATTTCATTCCTTATATGACACTCCGTTAGATTTTCCATCCGTCAACCATTAACCGCCATGTGAAAAGACGATTTTGCCCATGTGGACCCCACCACCCTTCTCCCTCCTCTCCTCCCCTTGTCCCTCCTGTCCACGCCCATATAAGCAGCGCACACAGCGCAGTGGGCCCCACCACCCTTCTCCCTCCTCTCCTCCCCTTCTCCCTCCTGGCCGCTGAGTCGCAGGCGTGGTGCGGCCTGGCGCGCAGCAACGAGGCCGCCGCGTCGGGCCTGCGCGCCACGCTCGACGCCCTGCTCCTCTGCGGCGGTGTCGGTGGTGGTTGCGGTAGGCGCATCCCGCCGCCGAGGAGGGATTCGGCGAGTCTGACGGCACGGACGACGCGGAGTCGTGCTGCTTCGTGGACGCGGCCGAGGACGCGATGCCGGCCCCGGCGGCGAAGTGGGCGTGCGGCGGAGGCGAGGCGTCGGTGCTGCTGCTGCCGTGCCGGCACCTGTGCCTGTGCAAGGCGTGCGAGCCCCGGACAGACGCCTGCCCCGTCTGCTCCGGCGCCAAGAACGCGGTCATCCAAACTGATGGCGTCGGCTCGGCTCGGCTCCGACGATCTCGCCGCCAACGCCAGCTCAGTGAGAGAGGGAGAAGGGTGGTGGGGCCCACAGGGGCAAAATCGTCTTTTCACATGGCAGTTAACAGTTCACGGATGAAAAATTCAACGGAGTGTCGTATAAGGAATAAAAGTTGAACTCGATGTCAAATAGGAAACGAAAATTTTTTTAAGACTAAGAAAGAAACGAGTCATTTGTCTGATGTCAAATAAGAAATTCTCTCAATAAACTACTAAAAAACTACCATTCCACACACGGCTTTTTTTCAAAAAGAAAAAAAATACCAATGCACAGTTGCAGACAACGGATTTACGAGCTGTTATGGAACGTAGAAATTTCGCTGTTTGTTGGTACGTAGTACAAGTTTGATTAAAAAAATAACTAAAAACAGTCTGAATAAGAACCACCGTCACGCTCCTTAAATTTGCCTGGGTTACAATAACAAGGCCTGTAACGCGAATTTAACAAACAGATTAGAAAAATGCTGTTAGGCCCGAGTACAAGAATCTCAAAATATAGTGCCTACTTGCCCCCCCCCCCCCCCCCCCCCCCCCCCCCCTAATCGAATAACTTTGTCCTTCAAAGTAGAGCATGCATGACTGTTAGTGGCCTTTTTATTTTAAATGTCCATGTACTAATGACTTAATGTCAATGCTAGTTTGTTTGCGCATCACAAACTATCATCTCTAGAAGCACTTCACAGATTTGCGCAAGCAAAAAATCATATTGTATTTATTTTCAAGATCTTGTTTGTTTTCACTTACTGTAGGCTTGAGTAACCATTATCCAACGGAGATTTTTTTATTCTTATTTTTTCTAGTTTAGAATTTTTGAAGCGCGGTGACTAAAAACATATACTCCCTCTGTTTTAAATTATAAGTCGCTTTGCCTTTTTTTTCATTTATTTTACTATGCATCTAGACATACTATTTATCTAGAGGCATAATAAAATGGATATACCAAAAAAGTTAAATCAACCTATAATTTGGAATGGAGGGGTACAATTGAAACGTTTCGTACTTTTTTTACTGGAAATTCGATTACAAGCGTACTACACTCTCTGTCTAAAAAAAATACAATTCTCGTTTTTCGAGAAGTCAAATAATTTAAACTTTGACTAAATTTATATAAAAAAGTGCAAATATTTATAATACAAAGTAAGTACCATTAGATTAGTTATAGAATATATTTTTATAATAAATTTATTTGGAGCCATAAATCATAATAACATTTGCTATAAATTTCATCAAACTTGAGCTTATTCGATCGACACGTATCCCATAATTGCATTAGGGGATGGAGGGAGTACTATTTGACTATTCCTTGGCTGACCAGGGCTTCCCCAACACTGTACTTTTACTTATAGCACCAAGTGTCACGTAGGATCAGATAAAAAATAGATGCTATGCTCGTCATAATAGCTTGCAGAAGATACATATGTCTGGAAAGAGAGAATGTGTTACATGCTAAAAAATAAGAGGGAGAGAAAATAAATGTGAGATATAATGAAAAAAATTCTTTATAAAGCATAAACAGTGATACTTTGTATTGTGTAAATAGTAGTTTTAATATTTTTTTAATATTAGAAGTGTTGGCATCGACGGTGCCCTCAACTACTCTGCTTCAGCTTTATTTTTTCGAAAGATGTGCTTCAGCTTTAGAAGAAGCGAAAAGACACGAGCACTGTAGGAAGTGACGTGGCAGCAAATGGCGATCCATTTCAAGGGCAGCGTGTGGACACGTCTCGTTCCATGTTCCATCCCCTCCCTCCGTCCCGGCCTGGCGGCCTCGCCTCGCGGGTTGGGGTTACCCACCGTACAGGCTACCGCTGCTGCCCGTGCCCCACGCGCAGAACCAGAGGGCATTGATCGCATCGGACGTGGCGGCGCGGTGAAGGGTGGGTGCGCCGGGAGGACCACCGTGTGGAGCGGTAGCCTCGTGTTGCGGGCAACGCGCACTTGCGCTCGGCAGGGCCGAGACCGTCGAGTAGCTGGGAAACGGGAACCACGGTCCAGGGGTGCAGCCGTTCCGCTGACGTGGAGCAATTAATCCCGAGGGAAGAAGGCGGCTTTGGCCTTTGGCTCGTACTGCACTCGGCTGCACGCCAGTTGCGTTGCGTGTATAGGAAAGCAAAGCCTCAAGCACGCGCAACTTGTTCTTTGAGAGACAAGCACAATACTAATATACTTTGTTTTTTTTAAAGCATATATAAGTTCATTGATCCGGACGATACAACGTAATAAGTTTAAGGAACTAAATTGGTGAGTTGTGAGTTTACGGACTAAGATGACCCAACAGAACAAGTCTGAGAACTTAAACGAATGATTTGCAAATTTAGAGACCGGGGAGACACAGTCCAACAAGTTTGAAGATCACCAATAAACTTTACTCTGCCGGCTCCTTAGGCTCATGCCCCATTGTCTCTACAAATCCAACCACGTAGTTTTTCTAATAAAACATTTATTCACCTGGGCTTGATTAGTTCCTTGATTAGAATCGCGTTACATCATAAGTTATGCCACATAAGCTTAGGCCACGTTTAGATTGAAAGTTTTTCCAACCTGATGAATAGTACCACTTTCGTCTTATTTGGTAAATATTGTCCAATCGTAGACCAACTAGGCTCAAAAGATTCATCTCGTGATTTCCAACTAAACTGTGTAATTAGTTATTTTTTTTACCTACATTTAATACTCCAGGCACGTGGCTAAAAATTGATGTGATGGAGAGAGAGTGAAAAAACTTGGAATTTTGAAGGGAACTAAACAAGGCCTTAACTTGGACGAGGCTATGCAGTTTGTTGATGTACACTGTTATACATGTGATTGCTTGCTTGCATAAGTACGAAAATGTGCCTTGGGCTGCACAGTGGGGTGCAGTGGTAGACTGCATAGCTGGATAGACATGATGATGTGGTCAAATTGTGGGATGTAGTTTGAGATTGCTTTGAGGAGAGTGCTTTGCATAAAGACTAGTGCAAGTAATCAAACATGAGTGAATTACGTTATGGGGTCTGCAGAAGTGTTTGTTTGGTTGCACCCAAATTCACCCTAATCCACGTAGATTGCGAGAGATTAGAGTGAAGAATTAAAAGGATTAGAGTCCAACCAAATAAGACCTAACTATATTTCTCCATGGGTTGTATCGCACACATTATATGAATGCCATGTAAAATTATTACATATAGAAAGGTAAAAATGAGAGAAAAAATGTATATTCCTAGATACAACTTGACCTTGATATCATGTACCACCTATAAGCATGTACATAGATACAACATATACCATAATATATAATAATCCTATGCATTGAACTGAGTTGCGGTTTAAATAAAAAGAGTAACATGATATAATACATTAATCATTGTATGAGGTATTCTAATCCATCTATATCTATTAAGATCTACTCCAATTCATATGGGTTAGGAGGAATTGTTTCACTTGTACGGGATGTTAACTTCAAAGATATTTTATAGAGAAGTGTTGGTAAAAGGAACCGCAGGCTATATAGAAAATGTTGTAGGGCCTTGTTTAGTTCCCCAAACTCTCAACTTTGGCACTATGCAAAAAGAAGATTCCCCGTCATATCAAACTTGCGGTACATGTATGGAGTACTAAATGTATATGAAATCAAAAACTAATTGTACAGTTTGGTTGAACTTTGCGAGACGAATCTTTTGAGCCTAATTAGTCAATGTTTGGACAATAATTTACAAATACAAACGAAATTGCTACAGTGTTTGCCGTCACATCAAACACTATGCAAATGCCGAATCCGGACGGAACTAAACGCGCCCTAGGTAGGAATCACAACACTTTACCTCGAAACACACAAACAAATGGAGAAAGCCTAAGCATCCATGATAACCGAGGTGAGCCAGAAGAGCGAATTCCACGTGTCACTCCACTCCTCAATAATTCCATCCATTATTAGGTTCACTTTCGCAAAAGTTAGTTGCTGCCGTGCACTAGGATAAGACGAAGTGTACATAATTTATAATAATGACCAGGTAGCGTGCACGTACGTTGCTACGGGACAGCTAAACTTTGGTAATAGAAACACATGGATCACACGATAAGTGACATTTAATTCAAAAGGCAAAATAACCATCCGGTAAACATGCCAAGTAACCAAATAAATATTGAGCCTGTCTTCTCAACTTCCTGTGTTGCTAGTACCAAGGACAGTTGCAGACTTCCAGTGCTGTATATGTTACCAGTGAGAGGTACTCCATCTTCCTGAAGCTCCTCAGCGTCAGTGATGAGGACATGACACCCATGTATATGACCATGTTTGGTGCATGGCATGGAGGGGTAGGAGGCCAGCAAGGGTGTTCAAGTCAAGAAAGAGGTCCGAGGCTAATTCGGCTCGAGTCTCCGAGGTGGAGGCCCAAAGCAACTCAAGTTCGAGTCTGTCTCGGGTTCTAGGACCAGTCTAGGACCAGTCTGCCTCGGGTTCTAGGACCAGTCTGCCTTAAACTGGTCACCCAGGATGCATCCGGACTCTGTTTTCGACGATCCATATATGGTTGGAAAGCTAATTTGATAAGAAAGTCAATCCAAGTGGTTTCACGTCAAAAGACCTTCGGAATCAATGGAAATCGTCGAAACAAGTCAGCGTCCAGAATCTACCAGGGTACTGCGACACCGTCTTTTGATCCGTTGGACCGTGTATCGTGTTTGGGCCCATTAGGGGGCGCGTCTAGGGGGTGACGCCTAAGACTCTATAAACAGCAGCTTTCGCTCTCCTTAGGGTTTGGGTTTTGTTTAGTTCTTGATTTTCTCGTGAAACAGACATCGTTTTGCTGCAACTATCGCCGCCAAGGCCGCTTGCTGTGAACCAGGGCCCCAGTTCTTGATCTTGTTCGCCTGTGGCGATTAGTCCTTTCGAATAAAGACTTGAACTATTTCTCATTATCATAATCCTCATATTTATTTGCAATTTCAGATTGTGTTTATCTCGTTCTTGCTTGTGTTCTCGATTCGCTTGCAGGAAAGGCTTCTCGGCGAGGTCAATCACGTTCACGTGGTTGATAACCAAAGGAGCAGTGGTATAACGGTTGCAGGGGTCCGAATCAGTCTTGGTTCGAAGCCTAGATCGTGAACGTTGAGTCTCCACAAATCGACGCTGTCACACCTTTCAGAAGATCGGGCCTAGTCTACATCAAGTGGTATCAGAGACCTTGTTGCCCGTTAGGTATAACTTTGTTTTTCCCTTTAGATTATTACTGTTTTTGCATTACCTATAGTCCATAAAAAGCCAAAAAAAATACACCGCCATATATTCCCTGTCCTATAGCCTCGTTGTGCCGTGCAATTTCGTCTCTGTGTCACGTGGTTGAGTTTGTGCCCTAGGTCAAACTCTGGTTGCTGGTTTTAGATCGTTTTTAGTCCAGTTTGTGTTTTTTTTCTTTGTTTTTCATCATAATCCATGAACACCTTCAAGTCTTATTGTATTTCCTTTATATCCATCAAACCCTAGTCCACGCCATCTAATTTGTTATACTTGTTTTCACTATTTCCATCAAATCCTAGCTGCCGTGACCAATTTTGCGCGCATTGTTCCCGTTTTGTCCTCTAATTCGGAGCCAGTTCGTAAAATTGGTCTAGTTTTTGCATACTAACTCGGATTTCGACGTTCCATATATCAAAATCGATCAGAAAAAAAATTTGGATCTGTCCATCCCCCGCTCGTGCGGGGTTGAAGATTTTTATTTTGGTCAAAAAGTGGTCACAAGATCCTCTTTTCATGGTCACAAGGTTTTTGTCGATTTCGAGCACGTCTTCTGAAAATTTCACAGGCCACGTCTTTCACTTGTTTAAGCTCATATTTTCTGTGGTTACTTCTTTTGTGCTCCTAAGTGAAGAAAAAATATCAAAAAATAAAAAGAAAAAGTTGAAAATTCTCGAAAAAACAACGACAGCCCAAAAAATAGAAAAAAGAGAGGGGCAAAAGAGGAACAATATCTAGAGGAGCACATAGAGAGCGCCATTTGAGCTGTGTTTGCGTGTGCTGATTTCTACCTTGTTCCTAATCATATTCTTGCTGTTCACATCACTTGATACATCTGGTACTTGGAACGTGAGTAGGCCAGCAACTAAAACAAGTACTTGGGATACTTGTTCAGCTTTGCTATTCAGTTGTGAATTTTGCTGTTCCTTGCTACTATATTGTGCCTGTCCAAGCTCCACTTTCTTCTAACCAAGTATAGGTTCGCCTTTCAACTGTTACACTCAAGCTACAACGGTATCACAGTCACCGACCGATTGCACCGCCTGTTGCTTTGGTAAGAACACTTATAAGACCGTGGTAAGACATTTGAGAGTTAAGTGCCTTATTTTTTTTCTTGTCCATAACCTAAGTAGTTGATAGGGATAATACTTTTGTGTTGTCTTTTGCTATCTTCTAACAATGACAGGTTGTTCGTATCCACCGACTTATGATGGTATAGGTGCTGATGAGTACATGGAGTGGGAAATTGCCATAGATAACATATTTGCTACTCGCTTTATGTGTCCAAGGAGGAAGGTAAACAATGCAGCTAGTGTTTTGCGACATTCTGCTTTATCTTGGTGGGAGTCTTTAGATCCTTCTGATAAACCTCAAACTTGGAATGATATGAAACTCCTTATGCGAAAAACCTTTGTTAATCCACCTCCTGTTTTGACTTCATATGCTGAGGTGCACCATTTAGAGGAAGAGTCTGTTGTTATTCCTCTTGCTATGACTAACCTTCTATAGGATAATGTACATAAGCGAGAGGATGACATGGAAGAAAATGAGGAGCTCACAACCTCATATGCAAATTCAGAACCATCATTATACAATGCACCTATTACTCCTGCTGAAAATACAGGTAATGCCCATGGTGCTACACTCACAGAAGGTGAGAATTATTTTAATATACTAAATTTTTCCACAAACCATGCTATCATAGAGCAATTGTTAGTGGAACCCTATCTTGATTTATCTTTGTCCCATGATAATTTGCTTGATGTTCCTTGTGATAAAGATGAATTGGTTGATGATGGTTCAGTTTTACATGTTTTGGAACCAACCACTTGTGCTGAAAATAAACATGTTATTCATATTGCTACTAAAACCGATGAGCTCAAACTGTTTTCTTTACATACTTTGGGTTACACTGAATTTGATGTTTTGTGTAACCTAGATTGCTTGGAGGAGAGCCTATTTAAATATGCTGATTTGCCTTGGTTTTCTAAACATATATATCATGCTATTGGCAAATATAACAACAAAGGACAATATATGATACATCGAGTATACATTCGTAGTAATATGAATTCTTCTTTTGTTGTACAAGATTATGATCATTTAGAGGGCAGCCATAATAATACAAACATTTTCTCATGTTCCTCAAAGAAACAAGTTCACTTCCAAGAAGGGGAGCATTGTTGGTTGTTACCTATGTCTGCTAGACCATCTATTCCTGCATTGTTTTTGGTTAGTTCTAATCTTTTGCAGGATAGTGTTGACATACATCGTGTGTATTCGGATCAAGGAGTCTACATGCTTGCTAAAATTTTTATGCGAGATGACACGCTAGAAACTTGGAAACATGGTCATGTTCCTTCTCACAATTATTTCAGTTCCCTTTGTCTGCGCAACCCCGTTCTTCTTTGTGTTGTGCAGGATCAGTTTCAAACACAATCGACG
This sequence comes from Miscanthus floridulus, assembly GCF_019320115.1. Lineage (NCBI taxonomy): Eukaryota > Viridiplantae > Streptophyta > Magnoliopsida > Poales > Poaceae > Miscanthus > Miscanthus floridulus. The sequence continues at coordinate 106,381,545 of NC_089597.1, read as the reverse complement.
CCGAGGACGGCTTTTCGTCAAGAAGGGGAGGATGATTAGGACATGACACCCATGCATATGACCATGTTTGGTGCATAGCATGGAGGGGTAGAAGGCCAGCAAGGGTGTCCAAGTCAAGAAGGAGGTCCGAGGCTAATTCGGTTCGAGTCCCCGAGGTGGAGGCCCAAAGCAACTCAAGTTCGAGTCTGTCTCGGGTTCCAGGATCAGTCTGCCTTAAACTGGTCACCCAGGACGCATCCGGACTCCGTTTTCGATGATCCACATATGGTTGGAAAGCAAATTTGATAAGGAAGCTAATTCAAGTGGTTTCACATCAAAAGACCTTCGGAATCAATAGAAATTATCAAAACAAGTCAGCATCTAGAATCTGCCAGGGTGCTGCGACACCGTCTTTTGGTCTGTTGGACCGTGTATCATGTTTGGGCCCATTAGGGGGCGCGTCTAGGGGGGTGACGCCCAAGACTCTATAAATAGCAGCCGTCACTCTCCTTAGGGTTTGGGTTTTGTTTATTTCTTGATTTCCTCGTGAAACAGACGCTGTTTTGCTGCAACTGTCGCCACCAAGGCCGCTTGCTATGAACCTGGGCCCCAGTTCTTGATCTTGTTCGCCTGTGGCGATTAGTCCTTTCGAATAAAGACTTGAACTCTTTCTCATTATCATAAGCCTCATATTTATTTGCAATTTCAGATTTCGTTTATCTCGTTCTTGCTTGTGTTCTCGATTCGCTTGCAGGAAAGCCTTCTCGGTGAGGTCAATTGCGTTCGCGTGGTTTATAACCAACGGAGCAGTGGTGTAACGGTTGTGGGGGTCCGAATTAGTCTTGGTTCAAAGCCTAGATCGTGAACATCGAGTCTCCACCAATCGACGCTATCATGCCTTTCGGAAGATCGGGCCTAGTCTACATCAGTCAGTCCCCTGCTGTGTCGCTAGAATGCTACTCAAGATGACCTGCTGCTCAACCTGGAAAAAGGAGAATGTATCAACGAGACTGATCTGCACATATCAGAAAGAACACATCTTTCTGATGAAGACAGTAGTCTAGCACAAGAAACAATTTCAATATTTCATATTTCCATGATTCCATCAAATCCTACAAGGGCATAAATTCCAACTAAGAAATGTGCTGATTCTTTAGACTCAGTAACAAGTGACATACCTCAGTTTTGTAAAACCAACAATTGGGATGGCAATTTTGCGAAGCCACTATTTTGGCTAGCAAAAATCCAATTTTCTCCTTAAACAAAGCAGAGAGAAGGCTTGTTTGTCAAAAGCAAACTTTAAACCAAGTTCCAAAATATAACTTACAGATAAAATAGTTTGCACCAAATCTAAGTATATACCTACAGCTACAGGAGCAGGTTTCTAATATCCATCTTTTAATGAGTAATGATACCACGATGTCACCAACCCTGGAGAGTTCAAGATCTGTTAACATATAACCATCACTCATGCAAAATATATATGGGAAAAATAAATCATACAGAAGTATGAACGATGTACTTAATTAGATATCCAATTTATTGGTACTTACAAATCGGTGTCATTTAGATCCTTGATTAATTTCCAAAGCCTTGTATCAAAATTTGATATGTCAGCTAGCTTAACTGCAATTGAGACACATTAATGTTAACCATTTGCACATAATAGAGTAGGGATAAGGGCATGTGAAAAGCTAGATACTAATTGCAATAAAGAAAAGCCAGATATTGAATCAGTAGAACATATAAGAATCATAATATTAGTACATTCTTCTCGGTGTTGTAGTAATCATAGAACATCTTCTCGGTGTTGTAATAAACCAGCAGTGACTATCTTGACTGAATTTAATAACCAGCAATGACTATCTTGACTGAATTTAATAAACTAGCAGTATGAGTTTGATAGCTACTACTCCAAGGCTCTGCAAATGGTATTATGTCAAAGAAAGTTAACCTTCGAAACTAACAAATATGCATTAAGGGGGGAAACACAAAATCTCTCTGTTAAAACTGGCAAAACATAGTTTGAGACATATGTATATATAGGCTTTAGAAACAGGTTTTCTTTCACTTTGCTGCCAAACCAGTGCAACTAATAAAAAAATAGATCTGCAAGGTCCCTAGTTCCAACATGATCTGCATGGAAACAGTGCAGTTATGATAACAACAACACCTAGTAAGCATGACCTGCCAGCGCATACAACCATAGGCAAACTCTGAGCATGTCTGAACTTATCTAGTCTAGGGATTTAGCATGTATGAGATGCAAGAATTCAAGATAAAATTTATTCTTTTTTTTGCACTTTAGTAAGGTTCCATGTCGGCAGCCGGAAAATATGATCATAAGAGAAAAACCAAAGTAGCTAATTAAGCATTGACTCTGATGGCACTTGTGCACGCAGGCAATGAAGATGTTTGGTTTGTTGGGCACTGCATTGAAAACTGCAGTGGTCGATTATACAGGAATAAAGCATTGAACAGTGCAAGTGAATCATTAAATGGAAAGAGGACTTATTTAGACACAAAACTGACTTATTAAGACACAAAACTGGCAATCACTTTAACCATATTTGGGTTCACAACAATGACCTTGCAAACAAACCTTCAATGGATCGGAACTCCAATGCAAGCAACTTACCAGTGTGGGGAGCTCGACTGGCTGCCTACCATTCTTGCGGGCGTGGGGAGTTGTTCAGAGGAGTCGAACAACACCATTGCTAGAGCAGTGCGCCAGTGCTGAACCAAGAGTGCAGATTGGCGATTTGTAGAAAGACACGTTGAATAGGGCAGGGATCTCACCAAGGGGCAGCAATGGCGGCAGCACTGATCAATGGGAGCGACGTCCAGTAGATCCAGTATTGTAGATATTTATTTATGAATTCCAGTTTCTACAAGTGCAGGAATGAATATCATTCGTTATTTTATTATTTGCAGAAAAGACAAATTGACACAAAGAAGTGGAACTGGCCCCTTTTGTAAAGACTCATAGTATATCCGTTTATAGTGGTTGTAAACTGCAACAGATAGCACCTGTAGGTTTACAAGGCTACATCAGTGCATCGCTCCCAACTAATTCAAAACTACAAAGCTATTGTCAGTATACGAGTAAAACAATAAAAGAAGGATTTCCAAATGTATTAGAGAGATGGAAAACAACATATCACGTGAAGAAAAAAACAGCACATCTTCAATTAGAGTGCTGGACATTTTTTCTAGCTTGCAGAAAGGAGTGGAACTGTACAATTGATGAATTATTTTTTCAATATAATTCAAGGGTGCAAGCAATCTCTATTTCAAATTAATAGTTATCTAGAAAACATATTCTATAAGAAACCATTTTATACCATATATTGTAGTAGGTGTTTGAAAATAGAGCCTCCACCATAAGTTGGCACGCAATGGTGCAATCGAAGCTCGTAATTCTTGTCCCCTACGGTGCAAAAATTATGAATAACCTACGATGCATTGAACACAGAGAGTAGAGTCAACTAACAGAGCACAGTTGCCAATCAAGATAAAAAATAAGTCGCATTTCAATTAAAAAACAAAGGCTCCACCATTTCTAGTATCTGCAACAGGAAAAGACTGCATTATAGGACCTTCACAAAATTCACATTTAGCTATTCACTTCAGGTCAAAAAATTTCTTCCCAACAAGTAAAGTAGTCATGTGCTATAATCAATATTTATTAGGAAGCTAGGGCGCTGGAAACATAGGTTATAATTAGCTGAATATTTTTAAGCATTGTGGTTAATTTGCAACCACTATGCATAAATTTGGACACGTAGGGGTAGTTTCCCTGTTGTCCACCAACACTTAGGATCACATCAAGAGGAGGATGTAATATAAGCAATAAAAAGAACCTTGCTACAAGATAATGTAGAGATTGCATCATGGCTACTAACACACATTCAATCTTTAAGAAATTACCATGACTAATGGTAACCTCAGATTACTATGTACAGAGCATACACCAAATCTCCACATTTAAATAAAATATTTAAAACACCATCAGAATACTTTGATTGCATTATAAGGAAATAAGCTACATATGAAAAACAACTTTCCAGTGCAAAAGAGACAAATCACCTTTGTTTACAGAAGAGAAAAATGATCGACGTTAAAGGTAAACAAAAGGGACAAAACAATAGGTTCGTGGCAGAAAAAACTACTTAAACGGTTCCCTTCTACAGAAAAATGCATCATCCAATCAACCAACATGCAAATGACATTAGAAAAAGGCTAATCACATATTCTACTTACTCTTGGACCAACTAAATCTAGAATCAAAGGCAAGGACACAGGTTTGTAGATTTTTAATACGCAGAACAAAACACATGGAGGGTTGAGCTCCGATGGGTAAATTTTGCATGCATGGAAAATAGATTTCAGTGTGCAGGATACATGAGGCTGCAAGTCGGTTTAGTAAACACCAAAAAAGCAAAACAAACCTAAGTGGAATTTCATCGAACATGTTACCTGCAGAGAAGACGCATATCACAGAGATTGGGAAATGAAGCAACAACAAATTAATAATTGCACCATAGAGAGTTCGAGCTTGTTAGATGTCTCCTCATCAATCTAACACCCAACTCCTCATCAATCTGACACGCAGAACCCAAAGCAGCCCTCACATGAGATGTTGCAAATGTTCTTTTTCACCCAAAACCCATCTTAATGACCAACTTGAGCAACCTGACGCGTATCAAAGATCTCCCCACAACATGCATAACCACAACCACCAACGTACCTGCCCTCGCATCTATCCTTCTGGTATTCCATCTCTCTGGGGAGGGGATCGGGGTATCAGGAGAACAATATGGAAGAGAAACATGAATCGAGAAGTGCTGACCTTAGCAGTCAAGGTCTCAATGTAGATCGAGATCCATGGAGCGCAGAGGAGGTGGATTGGGCCCGGACAATGGATGCATAATAGTCGTCATCCATGTCAGGTGTGGACATCAGTTGCGGCAGCGGTTCGGCGATCGAGGGCGGGTGAAAGGTCCTAATGGCTAGAGGAGGGTGAATAGCATATTTAAAAATTTCTACAATAACACTTAGCAAACCAGTTAGACAATTATGAGGTCAAGCAAGTGTTGCGCTAGCCTACTAAAATTGCAAGCCACCTACCACAATTCTAGTTTATATATAGTTTCTATCCACATAATAGCTATGTCACTACACTAAGTTAGTGCGCTCTCAAATGCTAACTAAAGAGCCACACTAACCAAACTAACAAGCTCTCACAACTAGCTACACTAAAGAGCTTGACAACTAGTTTGTGGTATTGTAAAGAGAGAGAGCAAGATAGTTATACCGCCGTGTCGAGGAATGAACCAATCAATCACAAGAATGAATACCAATGAAGACCAATCACCTCAGAATCAAATGAAGACACAATCATTTTTTACCGAGGTTCACTTGCTTGCCGACAAGCTAGTCCTCGTTGTGGTGATTCACTCACTTGGAAGTTCACGCGCTAATTGGCATCACACGCCAAACCCTCAATAGGGTGCCACACAACCAACACAAGATGAGGATCACACAAGCCACGAGCAATTCATTAGAGTACCTTTTGGCTCTCCACCGAGGAAAGGTCAAGAACCCCTCACAATCACCACGATCAGAGCCGAAGACAATCACCAACCTCCACTCGACGATCCTCGCTGCTCCAAGCCGTCTAGGTGGCGGCAACCACCAAGAGTAACAAGAGAATCCCGCAGCAAAACACGAATACCAAGTGCCTCTAGATGCAAACACTCAAGCAATGCACTTGGATTCACTCCCAATCTCACAAAGATGTTGAATCTATGATGGAGATGAGTGGGAGGACTTTGGCTAAGCTCACAAGGTTGCTATGTCAATGCAAATGGCCAAGAGAGTGAGCTTGAGCCAGCCATGGGGCTTAAATAGAAGCCCCCACGAAATAGAGTCGTTGTACCCCTTCACTGGGCACAACACGGGGTGACCGGACGCTTCGGTCATATTGACCGGACGCAGGGCCCCAGCGTTCGGTCGTGCGATGCACGCCACGTGTCCCCTCTCTTCAAATACTGAGCGCCTAATCCCAACGGTCAAGCGATGACCGAACGCGCTGCTACGAAGTGACCAGACGCTGGACCTCAGCGTCCGGTCGTTTCCAGTAAGCATCCAGAAACAAAAAATCACGACCGGACGCGTCCGGTCATGCTCGACCGGACACACCCAGCGTCCAGTCACTCGGCGTCTCCTCTGTGCGCTGCCTCATGAGCAGGACTGGATGCACCCTGTCAGTGTCCGGTCGAAGACCGATGCTAGCGTCTTCACACTACCACTGACTGGACGCGCCGCTCCTACCGAGACCAGCGTCTGGTCACTTACAGTGACCTCCGTCTTTACTATATAGGGCGCCGGTGGCACCGTCGGACTGTCCGCACTCTACGGACGGACACTTCGCCTGTGAAGTTCCTAACCCTTGCTCAAATGAGCCAACCACCAAGTGTATCACCTTGTGCACATGTGTTAGCATATTTTCACAAACATTTTCAAGGGTGTTAGCACTTCACTAGATCCTAAATGCATATGCAATGAGTTAGAGCATCTAGTGGCACTTTGATAACCGCATTTCGATACGAGTTTCACCCCTCTTAATAGTACGGCTATCAATCCTAAATGTGATCACACTCACTAAGTGTCTTGATCACCAAAACAAAATGGCTCCTACCATTTATACCTTTGCCTTGAGCCTTTTGTTTTTCTCTTTCTTCTTTTCAAGTCCAAGCACTTGATCATCACCATGGCATCACCATCATCATGTCATGATCTTCATTTGCTTCACCACTTGGAATGTGCTACCTATCTCATGATCACTTTGATAAACTAGGTTAGCACTTAGGGTTTCATCAATTCACCAAAACCAAACTAGAGCTTTCAGCGGGGGCAGTCATGGCGCATCGAAGGTCTCCTGCGGCGTCCGATTTGGCGAGGTGCCGGTGCAGGCGCGGAGGATGGTGGAGAGGCGGCGGTGACCTCCACGTCTCGCTGCGTTTTGCTGTCCTAGAAGATGAGCGGAAGGCGGCGCGGTGCACGAGGGCCGAGGGTAGGGAGGGAGAGGCGGCGTTAGCAATGCGCGTGCGCGAGCGTGATTGGAGTGGGCTCGTAGGAGCGGATGGAGCGTGGATGGATCGCAGGATTGGGGCGAGCGGGCATCACGGTCCCACCTACCGGCGCCTTCCATCTGTGCTCGCGGGATCGCAAGGGGGAGGGGCGGACCGACGGAGCGACGATTGTCGCACGAAACGGTGGTCTTGCTTTCTTTATCTAGATTAGCGTATACTAGCTTCAGATTACTTTACTGATCCTTTTGTAGCCTATTGGTAATTTTGAAGGGACTATGATCTACTCACTTTGTCTATTATTGCACTCCAAAGCATTGACCAACTATTTGGAAAGATAAGTCCCTCATCACACGTGTATTGCTTTTTCCTCTTCTATATCCATAACATGTAAACTTGAACTAAGGCTCTGTTTGGTATGGCTCCAACAACTTCAACTCTTTAAGTAGCTTGCCCAGTGGCGGAACCAGGGGGCACCCCTCACCCCCCTTGCGCAGTAGGTTTTGTTTAATACCTATTTAAATATTTGAATTTATAGCAAAAAAATATCAATTTTCACCCATTTTATTAATATATTATGATTTTGGTTATAAATAGTGTATTTTTTTAAAAAAAATTATTGAAACATATAATTATGCATATTTTATCACACTAAAAAATTAATCAAAATCGTTGGTTCCGCCACTGAGCCTGCCCTTCATGTATTTAAAAACCGAGGGAGTAGAACAGAGACAAGAGCTCACAATGTGCAATCTTTAATCAATTTGTGTGTGAAAAGTAGATAAAAGCACAGACTGGTGACATATGGTCACGGGAGTGGAGTTGGAACTGGACATGGAGATCTTAGCTTATAGTAGATAGCAGCAAGGACCATGTCAAGAGAGGAGGAAAAAAATCATGTCAGCCCAAATACACTAATAGTACTACTGTTACACAATGCATATGCCTTATGCTCAGTGAAGAGCAGCAGCATCACACGGGTTCACAGCATTTTTTGCTTAAAAAACGAAGACGGATTAACCAGCGGTTCTCAAGGGAAAGTAGTGTGAGGAGATGGGATGGGAGGATGCAGTCACATGGTGGTGAGTAAACTATTTTGCAAAGGCTGCTGTTGTTGGTTGGTTGGTTTGGAGGAATTGAAACATCAGTTGCATCACTGGAACAGCAACACATGTCCTAACAACCGGTAGATCTAGGCCCAAGATTTTCATAACTATAACACATGTTTTGTGTCATGCTAAGACAATATACCTGCTGCAACAAAAGTGGATCTACCATGTTATAAATAGAACTCATTCATGCCCTAAAGCTGACAATTTTCTAATATATCTCTTGCAATGTAAGCACCAGTTATTTCCACTATATATGTGCTGCGATTTTCCACATATACAAAATTAAACGACAAAAGAATTAAAAGTGAACCTTGTCTAGCATGAGATAATCGTTTTATATAGAACTTTTTGTGATGTGGATCTATAACATGAGTTCATTGTCATGGCAGTTGGCAATGAGTTGTAAGTTGCAGCTTCACGGATCTGATCCGAGTGCGACCCGATGTTGCCTTCAAAACAATTCGTAGATCTAATAGATAGAAACTTTTTTGGGAAATGCTGTAGTAGCACAGCCGAACAGCAGCAAAATACATCTTGGAAGACTTCTTCACGACTATAGGTGAGGGGTCAAGGACTGGGATCAAGAAGATCCTACTAACATGTGAGCATATGCTTGTGATATGCTAGCCAGTAGTAGCATATGTTTGATATTTCACCTCCTGTTTAACACAGAGTAAACTCTTGCATATGACAGCGCAATGCAAATCAGCGATGGAGGAGCATCCAGCAGTTCACATCTGTGTACAGAGATAGATGATCTGTCCCTTACACGTAGCCATGGATGGTAGGCAGGTGCCGGTATCTCTAGAGGCATAGTAGACGGCTGGTCCAGTCTTTAAATTTCTTCCCTCAATGAATTCAAGTTTTATTTATTTGATGGGTTTAATTATTCGTCATGCTTTGTCTTGGTGTAATGGCAGGTGAGGCACTTGACAGTGATGTAGTATGCCTCTAGAGTCTAGATTCTTGGGAGCAGCACATTCCTATCCTATGCATCACGGTGGTGCCGACACTTTCTTCTCTACAAGGAACAATAAATAATAAAGATAAAAAGTAGGGTTAACATAACACCCTAAAATTTGTATGATTTTAAAATAAGAGAAAATAATTTATTTATGCATTGGTGTGAGCATTTAAACCTAGTGGAATAATAATTTTTGTTAACTTAAAATCAATTATAGGGTTTACCCACATGTTTATGCATACATGCTGCATATTATTTTTGCATTGTGTAGTTTGAAATCAAACTTCAAATTGATTTGAATTTGAATTTGAAAATTGCTTTGGAAGTTTAGAAAAGTAAAGGAAAAGGAAAACTCACCCCTCTCCCTAGCTTTTGGCCCGAGCGGCCCAGCTCCCTCACCTCTCTCCCTCTCTCCTTTCGGCATGTTGGCCCAGCCCGCTTGGCCTCACTTCTTCCCCCGCGGCCCAGCAAGCAAGTCGGACCAGCGCAGCCGCGCAACGCCCCCTCTCTCCTTTCGCTATCACCGTGGGCCCGCTCGTCAGACGCGTCCCCCTCCTCCAGCTCGAGTCCAGGCCGGACTCTGTTCCTCCCGAGAGTCCGCCGCCGCCCCGTTTTTCGCCCGATTGGCTTGCTGCCCACGCCGAGAGCCTCATAAATAGCAGCCCTGCGCCCGCCGCCTTTTCCTAACCCTAAAGCAGGCCGCTATCTCGTCCCGAGCTCGCAGCAGCAGCCCTCATTTGGATCTTGTCGGAAACAGAGCTCGACCCGCCGCCGCAGTCGCCGTCGTCCGCGGCTTCTTTGCCCCTGTAAGCTGGTCTCCGAGCTTCGCGTTGGCTTTGCGAAGTCGCCGAGCCTGTTTTCCCTCTGAAAGGACCTAGGATCCCGCCTAGAGGGGGGTGAATAGGCGTTTCTGAAAATTAACACCTTTAAAAGTGGAAACGATTAGTAAAGTGAGTTTCCAAAAATGGAAACTCCAGATAAAGAGTACCACCCCTCACAAGTTAGCCACAGAGTATATAAAAGATACTAAATGAATCTAGGAGCCAAACGCCTGCAACCAAAGAGTTAGAACACAATTCAATTCAGTTTGGCGCAGGGGTTAATACCGGACGTGTCCGGTAGGTATACCGGACGTGTCCGGTATTCACGACTTCAGTGGAACAGCCCCTAACTTGCTCCTTTTGATTTCTATCTTCAATCCAAACTGCAGGAAACTATTAGAGATAGTAAAATACACAGAGAACCTGCAGAATAGCTAAAGCAACACAAATATCAAATGAAATGCGAATTAAGACACGATATTTGTTTTACCGAAGTTCGGACTCGTTCGAGTCCTACTCTCCGTTGAGGGGGCTGCGGGCGACCCAGCAAAGGTCAGCCCTAGAGGGTACCACGAAGGTCACTCTAGCCGGAGTCTTTTCCAACTCCTTTTCCTCCTTCCATTAGATGATTCCGAGGCGACGGAATCGACCGTTACAAACTTTCCGAAGCAACCACAATCTCTCGGTTGCTCTCTGGCGACGCCTAGCCGTCTAGGACCGAAGAGTCCAAGAGTAACAAATGCGAATCACGAGATTGACAATATGCACAAGTGCTCAAGTGGTGGCTTGCTCTCTTTTTCAAATTCTTTCTCAGCCCACAAATTGATTTTGCAATTTGGATCACACACTCACTAAGAGAGGGTTTAGGAGAGTTGGCAAGGCTCAAAAACGTGTGTCTATCTCAGCAGAATCAGCAGCCTCCAAAGGTGGAGGCTTGGGGGTATTTATAGCCCCCTTGGAAAACTAGCCGTTTTATAGCCGTTGCAATACCGGACATGTCCGGTATGTATACCGGACACGTCCGGTATGACTCACACTGCGCCAACGGTAACTAAGTTACAGTGATGTTGTGAGGCATCGGAACTCCCGAAGAATGTCGGGACTTCCGACCGTCGGAACTCCCGACTCAAGTCGGAACCCCTGACCCTCAGCAATTTTGAAAAACATGTAACTGAGTTAAAGTTAGTGAGGTGTCGGAACTCCCGACGCATGTCGGAACTCCCGACTCACGTCGGAACTCCCGACCCTCAAGGCTTTTGAAAACTAGCCATTGGCTTCTGGTCATCCATACCGGACACGTCCGGTATGACCAGGACAGTGAACCCTCCAAGTCAGTTGAAGTGCGAGATGTCGGAACTCCCGACCCATGCCGAGACTCCCGACCGTCGGAACTCCCGACCAACGTCAGAACTCCCGACGAACCAACCCGAGAGCAACAATTTTACAGCTGCTGGACAAATACCGGACACGTCCGGTATTGCCAGACCAGCAACAAATTAGTTAGCTCTTTTGTCGCTCAAACACTCAAAACTCACATGGGTTGGCTTGAGCACTTATGAATCATTATCTATCAATATGATGCATCCCTCTTAATAGTACGGCATACCTATTAAACTCAAGATCAAAGGAAAAATGAATGTATACCACTTGAGTTGATTTCTTTTGAATTGATGCCGTCCCTTCCAATCTTCATCAAGTAAGGGTGCTAACAAGTTGATGTTGATCTTTTCACTTGAGCATAGCCATCTTGAGCATGTGACTTGATTCTATTCATCAGATTTGAATAATCCCAAATGTATCAAGTCACTTCCATCAAATACTTCATTATAGATTTGATCCTTCACATCAATATGACCATCTTAGCTTGATTAGTACCTCAACTAAATGCAAGTACTTTCTTCTTCACCCTAGCTAGGTTCTTCGGCCGCCAAGCCGTCGCTTGCCCTTCACCCTTGCTTAGTACCTCGAAGCCTTTCCTTGCTATCTTCACCATCTCAAGCCATTAGGTCACATCTTGTGTTGAATCATCCATTCATATGTATTGTTACCTTTTTCATTTTAATTTAGCAAGCTTCAAATATGAGACCATTCCATATGCAATCCCTCATGTCTCATTAACTAATAATCATGAGCTTACTTTCACATAGTTCATGGAAATCCCACAATGAATAAGCCTTCACATGAATTCTATTTGCATTGTTGTCTTGTGCTTGAACTAGATTGTTTATACAACAACACATCATTTTGGCTTTTATTAAGTACCTGTGAGATAACCTATTACCTGTCCACACTTAGCAAACGGGTTAGTCCTTTAATCATGTTGTCATTCAATCATCCAAAACCCACTAAAGGGCTAGATGCACTTTCAATCTCCCCCTTTTTGGTGATTGATGACAACTTGATTAAAGCTTATAAGATGATATAAACATTTAAACTTTTGAGTTCAATGATTTATGAGAGGCTCCCCCTTAATATATGCTTATGATTAGAATTCACAAACTGACCTCAAATGTCAATTGCACATACTAAAATAAATAGGAGACTCCCCCTAAATCATTGCATCCGTGGGGTGCATGTGTGTGTGACAAAGAGAAACCGTGATGCATATGACAAGATATATCATACAAGAATAAATATAAAGGCATCACATCAAATATTTTCATTCTAGCATGCATAGTCCTTATGAAAATAAATATGACACATGTAATTCACACATAGCACTCATTACAAATTTTCTCAAGTCCAGAAACCACTGATATATAGATAAAGATCATGTCTTAAGAGATACATAGATAAAGCATAAGTCTCATCTCTCACAAGATATAATCAATGAAGCTCAAAAAACAAACTACAGCATGCAGTACATATCTTCAGGTACAAAGATAAGCAAATGAAACTATCCTGAAGCTTTAATCAGTCTCTCTCCCCCTTTGTCATCTATCACCACAAAGGTCCAACAATGACATACTAAGGACAAAGGGGCTACAAGCTGTCACTAATCTCTGGCATCACTCATCATCATCATCGTCTCTCCTAGCATCTTTGTCATCAGAGCGGGTAACACCAGCTAGACGAGAACCACCGGCACCAGATGGGTCGTAGCCACCAGAGCCATAGTAGCCGCCACCACCTATCAAGTCACTCCACCAATCTGTAGCATAGTCGTCGGCAGTGCTGGGACGTGGCTGAGAGTGAGTAGGCACACGAGCCTGAAGTGGTAGAGTGTCAGGGTGCTCAGGTGCCTGCTGCTGCTGCTGTCGCTGTATGAACTCAACATACTCTCTATCATATCTGGCCTGCTGCTGCTCCTCAGTCTCCGGCTCACTAGCTACCTCATCTGATAGAGGAGACCTAGGAGGATCAAGCTCAAGCCTAGAAGCAATTTGCTTCAAGGTTCGAGTGTCCTTTCTCCTAGCCTCTCTCTCCTTCTGCTGCCTAGTCTGGATGTCACGGCACATCCCAAATATGGAGCTGAAAAGCCTGCGGATAGGCGAGGGAGGACTGCTACGGCGTGAAGTAGAATGTGAAGGAGCACGTGGTGAAGGTGAAGCTCCTGCTGGTGCACCACTCCCAGGTGCATCTGCCTCTAGTGCTGCTCCTCCTCCTCCTGGTCCTGCTGGAGGTAACCCTGTCTTAGGCAGATCTGCAATAATCTTCAGGGCCTTGTGAATCTTATCATACTCGAATGTGTGCCCAGTCACCTGCTCAATCATATGCATGATATAAGGAGCAAAACCACAACCCTTGAGGGGCCTCTCTCCCACACTCCTGATCTCAGACCAAATAAAGTCAAATACGCTGAAAGGCCGAGCATCAGGTGCCATCCTATGGAGTAGGTTCCTAGAATAATCTACAATGTTGCCCTTGTCTCCACCCTTGCAGTCAATAGTCTTCCTGAACATCCTGTCTAGGTATCTGTAGGTAGGGTGAAGACCTAGAACCTTCCCCACAGCTCCTCTCTCACCACCAGGAGGATACATATATGCGAGCTGCTCAGGGGGTAACACCTGCTCGGTGTGGATCCTGTCCCTCTAGAGATCATCCTCTGAGAAGCCAAGCTGGGCGGCAAATACATCATAGTCAACACTGTACCACTGGCCCTCAAGCATCCAGTGCATCTGCCTCTCATCCTCCTCAACGAACAGAGTAGCATAGAACTGAGCTACTACCTCTATGTTCTAGTCATGCTGGAACTCCATGATCTCATAAACTCCTATGCTCTGGCAGATGGCAATGGCATGATCAACTGAGGCCTTCTGCAACTCTCTAATATATTGCCAGTCAATCCACTGAGACCTGGCAATTACTGGGTTCCTAGTGAGAATCACACTGGAGTAGAAATCTAGGTGAAAGGCTGTCTGGAAGCGGTGATCGTACTGAACCTTAGGTAAGCCTCTCGGATCAACCCTTCGCTCATCTCTAGCTCTCCTGGTCATACCCTTTCCCCTGTAGTCAACCCTAGGAACATAGGAGGGCACATTGGGCAGACGTGTCTCAAGAAGACCATAATGCATCCCCTGACCAGGCTGGTGCTGAGCTGGAGGAACTAACTCCTCCTCCTCAATCTCCTGCTCCTCATCTGAGCTGTCACCATCTGATCCTCTGTCAGTGCTCTTCCTCTTTCTTTCTTCTCTAGACTCCACTCTGAACTCATCAGTGTCTGTGTCAGAAGAAGAGTTCCCGGACCCCTCTGCATACTGAGCTGCTGCACTAGATGCAGCCCTGGTAGACCTCCTGCTGGTTGGCTTGAATCCAGGATGCATATCCTGTCTCGCCTTCTTGTACTTCTCAAGTGCTGGATCATGCCTGTGCTTGGACCTCGGCTCCTGTCGTCCACTCATGGCTGCTGTCCTTGAGAGGAGAGAAGAGAGAACGATGTGAAATCCAAATCCACGGGCCTTCAATCCTTGATCCAAGCCTTCTCCAATGCAATCTCCCTCTCTCTCTTTTCCTTGATGAAATCCTCGGTCGCCCTAGGTGGGAAGAAGGGCGTCGGCTAGTTGGTTGGAAGGAGACAGACAAGTCTGGGCTGAAGGGGTACTTCTGTTTTTATAGTCCCACTCATACCGGACACGTCCGGTATACACGGGCTGGCCCAATTTATTCCAAAATGTGTTTTCTCTCTTCCAATCCCCTTTTCTGTTATTTCTTAGTCCAAAAAGGTATATAATGTTGATCCAATCCGAGTATCATCACTTTCCTTATCCAATGCCGTAAAATGATTTTCTCTTTTCCAAATATTTGGCATATATAAGATTTCGCTTGCTTGAGAGAGATAGAGAGAGACAGAGTAGATTGTGGACTTAAGAAAGCCATATCATGTGTGATTAGTTAATCAAACAATCAAGGAGAGCTATAATCATCACATGACAAGGCTAGGTCACAAAGACCAAGATTCAAATAATTTTTCAAATTCACACTTCCTACTCATGCTAGTTAGTGGTTTTGAAAAACATCTCTCCTATGTCACACAAATGCACATTCTAACATACAAAGGGCCTTAAATGCACTTACAATATATGTATGTAAACACATACCTTTGCCTTGAGCCCACAGGAATACCACTAAGAGGATAAATAGCATGATGATCTTTATGTTGACCTCAATTGCCAAATAATCATGCTAGATACATTTTCATCCAAAGAACTACAGAGAATGCTAGATAAATTTGTTAGTTCACAATGGTGCAAAAATAGAAATTTAGCTCCCCCTAAATAAGTGTTTCAAGTAATTTGAATGACTTTCAACAAGCATTTTATTCTTTTAAGAATTTGGGAGTCAATTTTCTATTTTGACCATAAACTAAATAAAATTGCCATATTTAAAATTAAGTTCGGGAGATGCTCACAATCCACTTAGATTTAATAAATCACAAGCTTCTTAGTGAATTAGTGATATATGAACATATATGAATCAAAAACTCAGTTGGAATCTAATTAGTGTTCTGGTTCCTATAATACCGGACATGTCCGGTAGATATACCAAACACGTCCGGAATACACAGAACAGAAGCACTGACTTTCTGTCCCTGGCCATACCGGACACGTCTGATAGTAATACCGGACACGTCCGATAGGTTCAGGACAGAACCAATTAATTCATTGCTTGTAATTTTAGCTCTAGTATTTATTGTAAACTTGCATCTCAACAAATGAATTGCTTTACTAGAGAGCCGTTAAAAGCATCATATGGCAAAATAGAATTCCGTTTAATTGAATCTTATTAGCCACTTTCATTATTTCACAAATGTACCTATTTGTGAACTATAGAACACGAAACGAACAAAGTGGCTATCCTACAAGGTTTAGGTACTTGTTACCAATGGTGAGGATGAAATATATGATATGTTCATTGAATTATCTTCGGGTCAACCATATAAGAGATTATGATGAGAATTGGTTGATAGATTGAGTGAATATTGTCAATTTGCTTGCTCAACCACCCCGAAACCTTCATCTCATCACCAAGTACCTACATCATTAACCTAAGCACACTTTGGTACCCAACTCTTGTTGGGTCCTTTTGAGTTAGTCAACAAGTGCTTAGGCACCCAAATGGCTTTAGCATTAGTTTGTGGTGAACACATCACCTTACTAGTGCTAACTCCATTTGTGGTCTTCCTAAGCATATCATTATAAACAAATGTGTTTGGCTTAGGAGTTTTACCATTTGGGCATTCATAGCTTAGATGCCCCTTTCTTCTACAAGCATAGCATATGCGGCCTTTGTGTGCTCTATGCTTGCTTTGCTTGTATGGACATCTATCAACCTTGTGGCCCATCTCATTGCACCCATAGCGTCTTCTAGTTGCAACTTGGGCTTCCTTTCTTGCTTCTTTGTACATTGGGCATTTCTTGGTAGGATGCCCCAATTTCTTGCTCATGAGACAAGCACTTTGTCCATGACTCTTCACTTGCTTGGCCTCCTTGGTAGAAGCCTTTTGATTGGCGGCTTCAACCTTGTCAGCCCAACTCTTGTGTGGACACATAGCCCACTCATGTCCATACAATCCACAACCATAGCACATCCTTTTTCCATGTTTCTTGCTCTTGGTTGTGTTGGCCTTGCTTGAGATGTGATTCTTTTGTTGGGCTTTGGAGGAAGCAAGGTTTGAACCCTTCTCAAGCTTCTTCACCATGTTATCACGGTTATCTTGAGAAGGTTGTGCTTTCTCCTTACCCTTCAACCGAATCACATCTTTCTTTAATCTTTGCACTTCTTCTTTGAGCTCTATGTTTTCTATAAGATTTAGCTCAATCGAAGATTGGCTTGCTTGAGGAGCACACTCATTAGTACAAGAAATATTTAATTGAGATGGTGTACTAGTGAGCGGATGTGTGAGAGGTTGACAAAATTTTACCGATGTAATCACAACCTCATGAGCCACCTCAAGCATAATGCTTGATTCTACTACTTCCTCATGAGAGCACTTTAGATGAACATAATTTGCTTGTAGCACATTATACTTGCTTGATAGTTCATCTAGCCTTGCCTTGAGCTCGAAGTTTTCCTTCTCTAGTTGTGGAACACTAGAAGAGGATTTAGTAACTAAAGCATGCTCAATTGATAATTTTTCATACCTCTCATTTATTGCCTTTAGCTCTTGCAATTTGGAGATGAGAAACTTTTCTTGATTTTGAAGCGATTGCTCTTGCTTCTCTATCTCTTCTTCAAGCTCATCATTCTTTTCAACTATCTTCATGATAATGAACTTGTCTTTATGGTTAAGATGATCAAGGTTGTAGTTGTCTTCAACTTCAACATCACTCTTATCTTGATCATCTACTTGTGCTTTCTCCTTTTCTTGATCTTTCTTGTTAACCTTCTTCTTGCTTTTCTTGGCCATGAGACACAAGTGATGAGAATCATGAGATACTGAGGTTGACTCTTCACTTGGTTGCCACCGGGCTTGAGCATCGTTGCAAACAGATGTTTGCTGGTCTGCTGCCTCGGCCATACCGAACACGTCCAGTAGGCATACCGGACACGTCCGATATGTGCAGGCAGACAGCAAGTCATGCGCTGCTTACACTTCTTGCTCCGGCTCGGCACTCTTGAGGTCTTGTGAGGCTTCTTCGCTGCATGAAGACACAATGGACATACTTTTCATTGACTCGATCTCAAATGCATCATCACATTTGGATTTTCCATATAAATCAAAAAGTCTAGTCCAAATGAGATGAGCACTCTCCGGAGGTGGTTGTCCATTGAAGATTGCCTCATCTTGAACCTCTACACTCAATGTACTCAAAATAATATTAATAGCTTGAGCATTGAGTTGCACGCATATCTCTTCCTCTTTTGACAAATTTTTGTAGTTGCTCCAATCAACTATAGGAAGAGGTATGCTTGCATCCATAATATGCTCAACAAGAGGACTAATATCTCTAAAAGCATTGAGTACATGTATTGACCAAGTTAGAAAGTTTGAACCATCATTTTGGAGAAGCGCCGGCTCCAACTCGATAGGCGTCGACATCCTTTTCTCACGGCGGTGAAGCTTTAGGTGAGAACCTCGCTCCGATACCAATTGAAAGGACCTAGGATGCCACCTAGAGGGGGGGTGAATAGGCGTTTCTGAAAATTAACACCTTTAAAAGCGGAAACGATTAGTAAAGTGAGTTTCCAAAAATGGAAACTCCAGATAAAGAGTACCACCCCTCACAAGTTAGTCACAGAGTATATAAAAGATACTAAATGAATCTAGGAGCCAAACGCCTGCAACCAAAGACTTAGAACACAATTCAATTCAGTTTGGCACAGGGGTTAATACCGGACGTGTCCGGTAGGTATACCGGACGTGTCCGGTATTCACGACTTCAGTGGAACAGCCCCTAACTTGCTCCTTTTGATTTCTATCTTCAATCCAAACTGCAGGAAACTATTAGAGATAATAAAATACATAGAGAACCTGCAGAATAGCTAAAGCAACACAAATATCAAATGAAATGCAAATTAAGACACGATATTTGTTTTACCGAAGTTCGGACTCGTTCGAGTCCTACTCTCCGTTGAGGGGGCTGCGGGCGACCCAGCAAAGGTCAGCCCTAGAGGGTACCACGAAGGTCACTCTAGCCGGAGTCTTTTCCAACTCCTTTTCCTCCTTCCACTAGATGATTCCGAGGCGGCGGAATCGACCGTTACAAACTTTCTGAAGCAACCACAATCTCTCGGTTGCTCTCTGGCGACGCCTAGCCGTCTAGGACCGAAGAGTCCAAGAGTAACAAATGTGAATCATGAGATTGACAATATGCACAAGTGCTCAAGTGGTGGCTTGCTCTCTTTTTCAAATTCTTTCTCAACCCACAAATTGATTTTGCAATTTGGATCACACACTCACTAAGAGAGGGTTTAGGAGAGTTGGCAAGGCTCAAAAACGTGTGTCTATCTCAGCAGAATCAACAACCTCCAAAGGTGGAGGCTTGGGGGTATTTATAGCCCCCTTGGAAAACTAGCCGTTTTATAGCCGTTGCAATACCGAACATGTCCGGTCGGTATGACTCACACTGCGCCAACGGTAACTAAGTTACAGTGATGTTGTGAGGCGTTGGAACTCCGAAAGAATGCCGAGACTTCCGACCGTCGGAACTCCCGACTCAAGTCGGAACCCCCCGACCCTCAGTAATTTTGAAAAACATGTAACTGAGTTAAAGTTAGTGAGGTGTCGGAACTCCCAACGTATGTCGGAACTCCCGACTCACGTCGGAACTCCCGACCCTCAAGGCTTTTGAAAACTAGCCGTTGGCTTCTGGTCATCCATACCGGACACGTCTGGTATGACCAGGACAGTGAACCCTCCAAGTCAGTTGAAGTGCGAGACGTCGGAACTCCCGACCCATGCCGGGACTCCCGACCGTCGGAACTCCCGATCAACGTCGGAACTCCCGACGAACCAACCCGAGAGCAACAATTTTATAGCTGCTGGACAAATACCGAACACGTCCGGTGTGAATACCGGACACGTCCGGTATTGCCAGACCAGCAACAAATCAGTTAGCTCTTTTGTTGCTCAAACACTCAAAACTCACATGGGTTGGCTTGAGCACTTATGAATCATTATCTATCAACATGATGCATCCCTCTTAATAGTACGGCATACCTATTAAACTCAAGATCAAAGGAAAAATGAATTTATACCACTTGAGTTGATTTCTTTTGAATTGATGCCGTCCCTTCCAATCTTCATCAAGTAAGGGTGATAACAAGTTGATGTTGATCTTTTCACTTGAGCATAGCCATCTTGAGCACGTGACTTGATTCCATTCATCAGATTTGAATAATCCCAAATGTATCAAGTCACTTCCATCAAATACTTCATTATAGATTTGATCCTTCACATCAATATGACCATCTTAGCTTGATTAGTACCTCAACTAAATGCAAGTACTTTCTTCTTCACCCTAGCTAGGTTCTTCGGCCGCCAAGCCATCGCTTGCCCTTCACCCTTGCTTAGTACCTCGAAGCCTTTCCTTGCTATCTTCACCATCTCAAGCCATCAGGTCACATCTTGTGTTGAATCATCCATTCATATGTATTGTTACCTTTTTCATTTTAATTTAGCAAGCTTCAAATATGAGACCATTCCATATGCAATCCCTCTTGTCTCATTAACTAATAATCACGAGCTTGCTTTCACATAGTTCATGGAAATCCCACAATGAATAAGCCTTCACATGAATTCCATTTGCATTGTTGTCTTGTGCTTGAACTAGATTGTTTATACAACAACACATCATTTTGGCTTTTATTAAGTACCTGTGAGATAACCTATTACCTGTCCACACTTAGCAAACGGGTTAGTCCTTTAATCACGTTGTCATTCAATCATCCAAAACCCACTAAAGGGCTAGATGCACTTTCACCCTCTTTTCCTCGCTCTCTTTTGCTTACACGCCGACGCCAAACCCTTGCAGGAGTTCACCGTCCGCCATCCCGCGCCGCGCATCATCGTTGGTCCGCTTTTGCCTCCGTTCTCGGTCTTGGTGAGTTCGCTGTCATCTCCTCTCTCTCTCTCCCCATGCCCTCGCTTTGCTCTATGGTGGTCCATAGGGCCTAAACTGGTTCACCGGCGAGCTTCCTCGCCGCCATTCATGGCCACCACCGCGCCGTATTTTTCTCCGACGGGCGCTCTCTCTCCCCCTCCCATCTGATCTGCACCGTTCCCTTTAGATCCTACGGTCCAGATCGGTCGGTACCCTTTCGCCTGGCTTATTTTCTAAAGAGCCCCTCGGGTTTTTAATTTTAGAACCCATCGTCCCTGCACTTTTGCTAAAGAGACCCTCGGCTTTTGAATAATCTAACCCGCAGTCCATGGCGCACTTCCAAAATACGTTTTCTCTATTTATAGTTTTGCCACTAATCATGTTTTAGCCATAAAATCTTCATTTTAACTCCGATTTGATCCGTTCAAGTTGCGTTTGGTTCGTAATTGATTAATCTACATGTTCATACTACTGTTAGATATGTTTTCAACTCTTAAAATTCAAGGTTAGATTTAATCTACTATTTTATTAAAGAAAATCTTGTTTAATTCATAACTTCTTTGTTTTAGCTCCGATTTTTGTGATCTTCATGTCTGTGTGTTCGTAGCGAGACGTAGATTCATTTTACGAGCTTTTCATCTTGATTCTATGTTGTTTGGTGTACTGTTCTAATCTATAGCCTTTGTTTGCTTTGCATGATTGCTTCTAGATGCTTGTATGTTGCTGTGGTTATCGAGTATAGATGGTGAGCAATTCGTGGGTGATCAAGAGTACTACTTTGACGAGCAGGAACAGCAGGAGCACTTTGTTCAAGGCAAATATAGCATGGGATTATCCTTGTTTCCTATCAACTTTAATACATTTAATTCATATTGCATGTGTCACCTTGATTGGGATTCCCTAGAATTGAACTTATATATTGTCTCCTATGGGATATGCATTGGGTGGCTTTGCTAGTGCTCAACTAAATCATGATCTTGTAACTTGACTAATGGAATAAGCAATAAACATTAAAACTTGAGTTTTTAGCAACTTGAAAACAGGGGCTGGAGTGTTTAGCTTTAGAAGAAGAGAAAAGACACGAGCATTGTAGGAAGTGACGTGGCAGCAAATGGCGATCCATTTCAAGGGCAGCGTGTGGACACGTCTCGTTCCATGTTCCATCCCCTCCTCCGTCCCGGCCTGGCGGCCTCGCCTCGCGGGGCTACCGCTGCTGCCCGTGCCCCACGCGCAGAACCAGAGGGCATCGATCGCATCGGACATGGCGGCGTGGTGAAGGGTGGGTGCGCCGGGAGGACCACCGTGTGGAGCGGTAGCCTCGTGTTGCGGGCAACGCGCACTTGCGCTCGGCAGGGCCGAGACCGTCGAGTAGCTAGGAAACGGGAACCACGGTCCACGGGTGCGGCCGTTCCGCTGACGTGGAGCAATTAACAATTAATCCCGAGGGAAGAAGGCGGCTTTGGCCTTTGGCTCGTACTGCACTCGGCTGCACGCCAGTTGCGTTGCGTGTATAGGAAAGCAAAGCCTCAAGCACACACAACTTGTTCTTTGAGAAACAAGCACAATACTAATATACTTTGTTTTTTTAAAAGCATATATAAGTTCATTGATCCGGACGATACAACGTAATAAGTTTAAGGAACTAAATTGGTGAGTTGCGAGTTTACGGACCAGGATGACACAACAGAACAAGTCTGAAAACTTAAACGAGTGATTTGCAAATCTAGACCTGGGAGACACAGTCCAACAAGTTTGAAGATCACCGATAAACTTTACTCTACCGGCTCCTTAGGCTCATGCCCCATTGTCTCTACAAATCCAACCACGTAGTTTTTCTAATAAAACATTTATTCACCTGGGCTTGATTAGTTCCTTGATTAGAATCGCATTACATTATAAGTTATGCCACATAAGCTTAACTTGGAAAAGGATATGCAATTTGTTGATGTACACTGTTATACATGTGATTGCTTGCTTGCATAAGTACGGAAATGTGCCTTGGGCTGCACAGTGGGGCGCAGTGGTAGACTGCATAGCTGGATAGACATGATGATGTGGTCAAATTGTGGGATGTAGTTTGAGATTGCTTTGAGGAGAGTGCTTTGCATAAAGACTAGTGCAAGTAATCAAACATGAGTGAATTACGTTATGGGGTCCGAAGAAGTGTTTGTTTGGTTCCACCCAAATTCACCCTAATCCACATAGATTGCGAGAGATTGGAGTGAAAAATTAAAAGGATTAGAGTCCAACCAAATAAGACCTAACTATATTTCTCCATGGGTTGTATCGCACACATTATATGAATGCCATGTAAAATTATTACATATAGAAAGGTATAAAAATGAGAGAAAATGTATATTCCTAGATACAACTTTACCTTGATATCATGTACCACCTATAAGCATGTACATAGATACAACATTTACGATAATATATAATAATCCTATGCATTGAACTGAGTTGCGGTTTAAATAAAAAGAGTAACATGATATAATACATTAATCATTGTATGATGTATTCTAATCCATCTATATCTATTAAGATCTACTCCACTTCATATGGGATAGGAGGAATTTGTCTCACTTGTACGGGATGTTAACTTCAAAGATATTTTATAGAGAAGTGTTGGTAAAAGGAATCGCAGGCTATGTAGAAAATGTTGTAGGTAGGAATCACAACACTTTACCTCGAAACACACACAAACAAATGGAGAAAGCCTAAGCATCCATGATATCCGAGGTGAGCCGGCAGAGCAAATTCCACATGTCACTCCACTCCTCAATAATTCCATCCATTATTAGGTTCACTTTCGCAAAAGTTAGTTGCTGCTGCGCACCGGGATAAGACGAAGTGTACATAATTTATAATAATGATTAGCGTATACTAGCTTCAGAATACTTTACTGATCCTTTTGTAGCCTATTGGTAATTTTGAAGGGACTATGATCTACTCACTTTGTCTATTATTGCACTCCGAAGCATTCACCAACTATTTTGAAAGATAAGTCTCGTCGCACGTGTATTGCTTTTTCCTCTTCTATATCCGTAACATGTAAACTTAGACCATAACTAAGGCTCTGTTTGGTATGGCTCCAACAACTTCAACTTTTTAATTAGCCTGCCCAGTGGCAGAACTAGGGGGCACCCCCCCCCCCTGCACAGTAGATTTTGTTTAATACCTATATAAATATTTGAATTGTAGCAAAAAAAAAATCAATTTTCACCCATTTTATTAATATATTATGATTTTGGTTATAAATAGTGTAATTTTTTTAAAAAAAGTTGTTGAAACATATAATTATGCATATTTTATTACACTAAAAAATTTAATCAAAATCGCTGGTTCCGCCACTGAGCCTGCCCTTCATGTATTTAAAAACCGAGGGAGTAGAACAGAGACAAGAGCTCACAATGTGCAATCTTTAATCAATTTGTGTGTGAAAAGTAGATAAAAGCACAGACTGGTGACATATGGTCACGGGAGTGGACTTGGAACTGGACATGGAGATCTTAGCTTATAGTAGATAGCAGCAAGGACCATGTCAAGAGAGGAGGAAAAAAAATCATGTCAGCCCAAATACACTAATAGTACTACTGTTACACAATGCATATGCTTTATGCTCAGTGAAGAGCAGCAGCATCACACGGGTTCACAGCATTTTTTGCTTAAAAAACGAAGACGGATTAACCAGCGGTTCTCAAGGGAAAGTAGTGTGAGGAGATGGGATGGGAGGATGCAGTCACATGCATGGTGGTGAGTAAACTATTTTGCAAAGGCTGCTGTTGTTGGTTGGTTGGTTTGGAGGAATTGAAACATCAGTTGCATCACTGGAACAGCAACACATGTCCTAACAACCGGTAGATCTAGGCCCAAGATTTTCATAACTATAACACATGTTTTGTGTCATGCTAAGACAATATACCTGCTGCAACAAAAGTGGATCTACCATGTTATAAATAGAACTCATGCATGCCCTAAAGCTGACAATTTTCTAATATATCTCTTGCAATGTAAGCACCAGTTATTTCCACTATATATGTGCTGCGATTTTCCACATATACAAAATTAAACGACAAAAGAATTAAAAGTGAACCTTGTCTGGCATGAGATAATCGTTTTATATAGAACTTTTTGTGATGTGGATCTATAACATGAGTTCATTGTCATGGCAGTTGG
The DNA here is from genome assembly GCF_019320115.1 of Miscanthus floridulus. Taxonomy (NCBI): domain Eukaryota; kingdom Viridiplantae; phylum Streptophyta; class Magnoliopsida; order Poales; family Poaceae; genus Miscanthus; species Miscanthus floridulus. The sequence continues at coordinate 106,356,417 of NC_089597.1, read as the reverse complement.
CAATGAGTTGTAAGTTGCAGCTTCACGGATCTGATCCGAGTGCGACCCGATGTTGCCTTCAAAACAATTCGTAGATCTAATAGATAGAAACTTTTTTGGGTAATGCTGTAGTAGCACAGCCGAACAACAGCAAAATACATCTTGGAAGACTTCTTCACGACTATAGGTGAGGGGTAAGGATGATGGGATAAGTCTCTGTTGGCAGTCTTTGTGGGGCTGTCTGCAGCTGGTCTTTGTGGGGTTGGCTGCAGCAGCATCTTGACTGAGAGGACAACATCTTTGCAGCTGGTCTTTGTGGGGCTGGCTGCAGCAGCATCTTAGCTAGGACAGCATCTTAGAGGACAACATATTAGCATCTTAGACTAGCATCTTGGCATATGCTTGGCTGGCTAGCAGCCTATAATATGTATCCCCAACCCCTCAGGTTGGTATGGCATTGAGAAATAAACCAGAAAATTGTCCCAACTCCTAGTGGCATCCTCTCTCGATGAGAGTAAGAATTCTACTACTACCAAGAGTGAGAATTCAGCGACTGACAACTGGTATCAGAGCCATATTATCCTGTAGCCTGAGCATCTCCTGCTCATCTTCTTTTCCAGCCTCGCAACAGCCCCAGCTAGGAGCAGTAGCAGCTCCGGCCGCTCCTGCTCACTCCTCTCCCTCTGCGTACTCGTCTGAAATAGCTCTCTCCCCACGCAGCAGCCCCCCGGTAGCGCGTCATGTCCACAGGGCATTCTCAGCGCTCGGTCGCCTCAAGCACGTGGTGTCGGCAGGAGGCTGAACTTGCCGCGGCAGAGGAACGCGAGCGAGCGGTGGCAGAGACCGCTGCGGTGGCGGCAAGGGCGTCGAGGCTGGCAGCGGCAGAGCGGAGGCAGAAGCAGCGGCGGCGGCGGATGCAGCTCGTGCGGTGGCAGCGGAGGTCGAGGTTCTGCATGGCAGCATCGGCTGCTCCATTTCCGCTGACGACACCGCCGACGCGGACCTCGAGCTACTAGAGAGGGAGGCAGCGCGAGCGCGGGGGCGCAGTGGGCAGCCGCGCACGCCCACGAGCGTGGCAGCAGCCCAGACAGGTGCGGATGCGCTGGCGGCGCTCCTGGAGGAGGCGCGCACGGCGGTGGCACTCCTGGGGCAGCCGCGCACGCCACGAACATGGCGGCAGCCCAGACAGGCGCGGACACGCCGGCGGCGCTCCTGGAGGAGGCGCGCACGGCGGTGGCGCTCCTGGAGGAGGCGCTCATGGCAACGGTGTCTGACGGGTCGATGGAGAGCGCGACCTTCACAGGCAGCGTGGCTCTCTCTCCCCGGATCGGTACCATGGTTACCACAGTTTCTAGGCTATTGTCAGGGACGTCGGCCCCGGCGGTGGGTGGCCTACCCTCACCAAGACCAACTACGTCGAGTGGGCTGCAGTGATGAGGGTAAAGCTCCAGGTGCGGCACATGTGGGAGGCAGTCCGGTCCGGCGACGTCGACTATGACCAGGATCGACGGGCGCTAGATGCCCTCATCGCTGTAGTCCCGTCCAAGATGCAGTTCTCGCTTACCAACAAGCGGACTGCTAAGGAGGCTTGGGACGCCATCGCTGCGGCACGCATCGGCAGTGACCGCGCCCGCAAGTCCACACTGCAGGCACTTCACAAGGAGTGGGAGAACCTGGCCTTCAAGCCAGGTGAGGACGTTGATGACTTTGCTCTCCGTCTCAACACTCTGTTGCAGAGGATGGTGCAGTTCGGCGATGACACCTACGGTGAGGAGAGAGCTGTCGAAAAGCTCTTCCGCAAGCAGATGGCTCGCTCGATCGAGTCTCTGCTGGATCTCTCCACGATGCCGATCGAGGAGGCGATAGGTTGCCTCAAGGTCATCGACAGCGATGAGCCACAGCCTCTCTCGGGGCCCATCACCACTGGTGGGAAGCTCCTTCTCACTCGAGAGCAGTGGCTTGCCAGCCAAGGTGACCAGAAGAAGGGGGAGCCTTCCTCCACAACAGGGGGCCGCAAGCGTGGCAAGCTACGCAAGGCGCGCAGAGACACCCAGGCCGGGGCGTGAGGACGTGCCGAGGGTGATGCCCGCGGAGGCGCCCAGGGCCCCATCGCCGACAGGCACAAGCCGGTACGAGACGACGCCTGCTGCAACTGCGGCCAGCTTGGCCATTGGGCCAAGGACTGTCGACAGCCACGACACGGCTAGGCCCACGTCGCACAGGCGGAGGAGGAGGAGTCGGCTCTGTTCATGGCACATGCAAGCATTGAGCTACCTCCAGCGGCACCAGCCGCAGCGGCTCTCCTCCACCTTGACGAGCCAAAAGCACACGCCCTCCTCGACGACGGCTCCAGCAACGACAAGACTGACGGGTGGTGCCTCGACACCGGCGCCACCCATCACATGACCGGTCGATGGGAGTTCTTCACTGAGCTTGACTCTAGCGTCCGAGGCTCCGTCAAGTTTGGGGATGCCTCTAGCGTGGAGGTCAAGGGCGCTGGCTCCGTCATCTTCACCGTCGTGTCTGGTGAGCATAGGCTACTCACCAGAGTCTACTACATCCCCGCGTTGAGGAACTCTATCATCGGCTTGGGACAGCTGGATGAGAAAGGTTCGCGCGTGGTGGTTGAGGATGGAGTCATGAGGATTTGGGATCGCCGGCGTCGCCTTCTTGCCAAGGTAACTAGAAGCGCAAATCGACTCTACGTCCTCAATGTGCAGGTGGCACAACCCCTCTGTCTCGCTGCTCATCGGGACGACGAGGCGTGGCAGTGGCACGAGCGTTTCGAGCACCTTCACTTCGAGGCCCTAAAGCAGCTCAGTGCCATAGAGATGGTGTGAGGCATGCCGTGCCTCGACCATGTGGAGCAGCTCTGCGACGTCTGCATGTTGACGAAGCAGAGGCGACTCCCCTTTCCCTAGTGGGCAAGCTTTCGAGCCAAGGAGAGGCTCGAGCTTGTGCACGGGGACTTGTGTGGCCCGGTGACACCGGCCACATCGGGAGGATGACACTACTTCCTGTTGCTCGTCGAGGACCTCTCCCGCTACAAGTGGGTGATGGTCCTCGGCAGTAAGGGAGAGGCTACGGACGCCATCAGGCACGCGCAGGCTACTATGGAGGCGGAGTGCGACCGCAAGCTGCGCGTGCTGCGCACCGACAACGGTGGCTGAATTCATATCGTACTGCGCTGATAAGGGCATTTACCGCCACTACTCCGAACCGTACAGCCCGCAGTAGAACGGCATCGTCGAGCGGCACAACCAGACGGTTGTGTGGATGGCTCGGGCCCTTCTCAAGCAGACGGGGATGACGGCTATCTTTTGGGGAGAGGCGGTGGTAACGGTCGTTTACATCCTCAACTGCTCGCCTACCAAGGCGCTCGACGGTAGGACGTCGTACGAGGCTTGGCATGGGTGCAAGCCGGCAGTCTCTCACTTACGGGTCTTTGGCTGCCTCGTGTTTGCCAAGAAGCTTGGCCACATCAGCAAGCTCGACGACAGGAGCACTCCGGGAGTGTTCATCGGCTACGCGGAGGGCTCGAAGGCCTACCGCATCCTCGACCCAAAGACACAGCGTGTGCGCATGGTGCGCGACGTTGTGTTCAACGAAGGGCGAGGATGGGCGTGGGACAAGGCGGTGGATGACAGCTTGGCTCTGACGTACGACGACTTCACTGTCGAGTACGTTCACTTCGAGGGAGTTGGGGGAGTAGGCAGCTCTTCTTCGATGAGCGCGTCTACCCCAGTCCCCGAGCATCCACCGACCCCGGCGCCTGCTACTCTGACAGCACCACGCTCTCCAGCCAGGACCTCGGCTGTGATGAGTTCTTCGCCGGCCCCACCACAGCCGGCAATGCCACGCACTCCAGCATCGATAGACACCACTCCGAGCACGTCTACTCCACCACCAGCTCGTGTCGAGCATAGCCCGGTTGAGCTCGCTACTCCGCTCTCTCACGACGAGGAGTGCATCGATGCATACCACGATGGTGAGCCGTTGCAGTACCGTACGCTGGAGAACCTTCTCGGCGACCAACCAATGCCGGGACCGGTGCCTCATGACCTAGAGGCGTAGTTGCACCTTGCGTGTGACGACGGCGAGCCTCGGTCATTTGCAGAGGCCGAGAGACACGCGGCATGGTGCGCCACGATGTAGTTGGAGATGGATGCGGTTGAGAACAACCGCACCTGGGAGCTTGTTGACCTTCCTCGTGGTCATCGCGCGATCACCCTTAAGTGGGTGTACAAGCTGAAGAGGGATGAAGCTGGCGCCATCGTCAAGCACAAGGCTCGCTTGGTGGCATGAGGTTTCGTGCAGCAGGAGGGGGTTGACTTCGACGACGCCTTCGCTCCTGTGGCACGGATGGAGTCTGTGCGACTCCTCCTTGTGCTAGCTACCTAGGAGGGCTGGTGTGTTCATCACATGGACGTCAAGTCGGTGTTCCTTAACAGCGACTTGAAGGAGGAGGTCTACGTGCACTAGCCGTCGGGATTTGCGATCCCCGGCAAGGAGGGCAAGGTGTTGCGCCTGTGCAAGGCCCTCTATGGCTTGTGGCAGGCACCGAGGGCATGGAATGCCAAGTTGGATTCCACGCTAAAGGGGATGGGCTTCGAGCAAAGCCCGCATGAGGCGGCCATCTACCAACGGGGCAGTGGAGGAAATGCTCTACTGGTGGGTGTCTACGTCGACGACTTGGTGATCACCGGCACCAAGGATGCGGAGGTGGCGGCATTCAAGGAAGAGATGAAGGCCACCTTCCAGATGAGTGATCTGGGGCCTCTCTCCTTCTACCTGGGAATCGAGGTGCATCAGGATGACTTCGGGATCACGCTTCGACAAACCGCCTACGCCAAGTGCGTCATTGAGCTAGCTGGGCTCACCGACTGCAACCCAGCTCTCACTCTGATGGAGGAGAGGCTGAAGCTGAGCCACGATAGCACGACGGGGGAGGTGGACGCTACGCAGTACCGGCATCTTGTAGGGAGCCTTCGCTACCTCGCCCACACACGGACGGACTTGGCATTCTCCGTCGGCTACGTTAGTCGGTTCATGCAGCGACCGACGATGGAGCACCAGCAGGCTGTGAAGAGGATCATCCGCTACGTTGCGGGGACTCTTGATCATGGCCTCTACTACCCTAGGTGCCCTAGGGCGGCACACTTCGCCGGGTACAGCGACAGCGACCATGTCGATGACATCGACACTAGTAAGAGCACGAGCGGGATCCTCTTCTTCCTCGGCAAGTGCCTCGTTAGCTGGCAGTCGGTCAAGCAGCAGGTGGTGGCCCTATCCAGCTACGAGGCTGAGTACATAGCGGCCTCCATCGCTTCGACTCAGGCGCTCTGGCTCGCTCGACTGCTCGGTGATCTCCTCGGCAGAGACACTAGAGCGGTGGAGCTCAGGGTGGACAGCAAGTCCGCTCTGGCCCTGGCAAAGAACCCCGTTTTCCACAAACGCAGCCAGCACATCCGGGTGAGGTACCACTTCATCCGAGGTTGTTTGGAGAAAGGGAGCATCAAGGCGAGCTACATCAACACTAAGGACCAGCTTGCGGACCTGCTCACCAAGCCCCTTGGGAGGATAAGTTCCTTGAGCTCTGCTCCAGGACCGGGATGGTTCAACTTTCCCACAAGACGACGCATAAGACTTAGGGGGAGAAAATGATGGGATAAGTCTCTGTTGGCAGTCTTTGTGGGGCTGGCTGCAGCTGGTCTTTGTGGGGCTGGCTGCAGCAGCATCTTGACTGAGAGGACAGCATCCTTGCAGCTGGTCTTTGTGGGGCTGGCTGCAACAGCATCTTAGCTAGGACAGCATCTTAGAGGACAGCATATTAGGACAACATATTAGTATCTTAGACTAGCATCTTGGCATATGCTTGGCTGGCTAGCAGCCTATAAATATGTATTCCCAACCCCTCAGGTTTGTATGGCATTGAGAAATAAATCAGAAAATTGTCCCAACTCCTAGTGTCATCCTCTCTCGATGAGAGTAAGAATTCTACTACTAAGAATAAGAATTCAGCAACTAACAAAGGAATGGGATAAGAAGATCCACTAACATGTGAGCATATGCTTGTGAGATGCTAGCCAGTAGTAGCATATGTTTGATATTTCACCTCCTGTTTAACACAGAGTAAACTCTTGCATATGACAGCGCAATGCAAATCAGCGATGGAGGAGCATCCAGCAGTTCACATCTGTGTACAGAGATAGATGATCTGTCCCTTACACGTAGCCATGGACGGTAGGCAGGTGCCGGTATCTCTAGAGGCATAGTAGACGGCTGGTCCAGTCTTTAAATTTCTTCCCTCAATGAATTCAAGTTTTATTTATTTGATGGGTTTAATTATTCGTCATGCTTTGTCTTGGTGTAATGGCAGGTGAGGCACTTGACAGTGATGTAGTATGCCTCTAGAGTCTAGATTCATGGGAGCAGCACATTCCTATCCTATGCATCACGGTGGTGCCGACACTTTCTTCTCTACAAGGAACAATAAATAATAAAGATAAAAAGTAGGGTTAAATACAGCACAACAGTTTGGTCAGATTTGGAACCAGACCTGCCTTCAATAATTAATGGTTAATACTACATAGGAGAATCAACACGGCAGGGTAATCAATTACTAGACAACTTCCAGTAATCCTGATGAGCAATCTTGGATCAGATCAGAAATGGAGGTGTCCTAGAACAAAAGTTACTCTATTTGTGATGTTGCTTCAGTCTGTCTTGCTAGAGAGAAAGGACCAGTATTATCAATGTAACTGACTTGTTCTAGATGAGCAGTAGGTGGCTGTTTATAATCTGCAGTCAGTGCACAGCAAGAAGCCTCAAGCAACTGTTGACACAGCTCAAACGGCCCTTTCTGTATTACAGCCTTCACGACTGCAAGTGTGCTTCTCTTTTCCTCTACTGTATCATTCTGAATTTTTTCTCAAGAACATATTCCAGCTTAAAAAAAAGGCAAAATCATAGAAAAGAGGAAATGCCAAATTCCTCTTGCATGGAACGCCATCGATGACGACGGCGACATCTCGCTTGTGCTAGCTAGCACGGACCACGCCAGGCCATCACGGTCATGGATCCAGCCGCAGCCATCATGGGTATAGCTCCTGTGTCTCAAAACTCAGAACAAAACAAGGCCAAAATTCGGAGCGTTTTCCGCCCAGAAAACAGACCAAGCTTGGGAAGAAAATAAATGCCAGGAGAGGAGGCAAATGATCCAAACAAACCCCACCAAAAGAATCGGAGCATGGTGTGTATATATTCTCCAGCACAGAAAAAGGCTTGCGATGATTCTGTGAACGTGGCATGTCCCTTTCAGGCTCCCCAGGCGCAATCTGGTTCAGACATTGTCCGGCTTCCATTGGCGTCTTATCTCTTTCATTCAAGCCATTGGAGGACACAAATTCTCATGGCTGTGACTTGAGAGTGACCTGTTGTAGTGAGATAGGTCATAGGTTGTACTCTACTAGTAGAACACATGTTCTTTGGCCGTTGTAATGTCTGGTGATCACATGTTCTGGCCGTATACCTTTTGTTCTGGTCATTCTGAATCATAGTTTAAATCTATTTAAAACAATTTCGTTGAAAGCTCAAAAGATGCGTGAAGCGGTCGATCTTGTGTCAGTATGACAGCATCACAGGAGTTACATACTACATAGTTTTCCAACTCTGATTACGCATACAGAAAAGGGTAGACGGAAATGTATCAAACATCGATTACATCACCTAGGAGAGATCTTTGAAGGATAATCACACACGTTTTGTGTATATTATAAACTAAAAGCGCTAGGAGAGACGTGAACGCCTGAATTCACACAAGCGTGTTCACTCCAGCACGGTCATTTTCAGCAGTCGGGGGGGGGGGGGGGGGGGGACACCCCATTTCTATCTCTTTGGAGAGATGTAAACATGTTATAGTAGTTCCTATCTTCGTAGAAGTAGGCTTTAAAAAATTATCACTACTTAGCAAAGATACCAACGTCGTCACCAATACCTGTATGTCGCTTTAGGTTAGGCCATAAGCAATTTTCATACTGCCAGTCTGCCACGGACTAGGATACACGTGTTGTATTCCCGGGCTAAAGCTGAGGCTCAATGTATTGTCGTACTAACCCACAACAATTGCGAAATGGTACTCAGCAGGGTCAAGCAGCTCGCCGGCCTTCGGCCATGGCGTCATAGGCCCGCGTGTGGTTTATTAGATTGATCCTAATGGATCCTAAGGATGTCTTAGCCAAAATGTAGCCCCTTGAGTTATCAGCCGGGCCGGGAATGGCCTCTGTTATATTTTTAAAACTTCTATCTCCTTAATACAATTACGCAATGCTCTTGCATATTCGAGAAAAAAAACATCATACGAACTATCATCAATGGAATTATGGAACCAAGTTCGTACCTGCTTAGAACTACTCAAACGTTTTGGCTTTTTTAAGATACATAGCTTTTGTTTGTTATACACTTAGATATACACTATGTCTAGATATATAATAAAAACAATGTATGTATTTAGAAAAGCTAAAATATCTTATAATTTAGATGGAATAGAGAGAGTATGTACTAAAAATCGGCACGATTGGGCAATTTCTTATTCTTACGCGCTTGTCAAACAGGAGTACCGCACAGACCTATCCTTATGACTGTTCCCGTAACAGGAGTACGGCAAAGACCTATCCTTATGACTGTTCCCGTTAGATTCCATACCAATTTGCCATAATTGTAACACAAGTTTGCTATCCCATTGTCCATCGAGGTGAGGAGTTCTGACGCACCACCACATGTCTACAAACAAGCATGACTACAGGCTACGCCGGTCGTCCGATGACTAAGCAAGGTGTCTAAGATTCAACTGATTCAATCAAACAATACATATATATTGGACAAAATATCTCAATCTGCGGTATATGCTAATGTGCCACATGACTAGTTCAGCTAGAGGTTTCAGAAGGTTCTACATCACAGACAAATTACAGCTTAAAATACAGTAGAAACAGGGGAAAGAGTTTCCACCTTGTCCCAAGGAAATTACTCTGAGTGAGTGACGTGTCAAGCACTTCAGTACTGCTCTTAATCACATTGTAGAATATAGACCTTTGCAGTATCCTCATGTTCTACTTCTAGCCCTGCGCTCTGGATAGCATGCCAGAGAATGATGAGGGGTTGTTCCTCATTTGTTCTTGAGCTTGCTTCATCTCCTCAGGATCTTCCATGAAGAAAAGTAAACTCAGTTAGGCAGATATAGAAATGAAATCAACATTAGCATTTCAAATGCTGAAGAAAACTATGAAACTGAAGTGCGACTGTACTTCCAGCATTAACAATAACTAAAACATCCCACAATCGATAACTGAAAAGGGTTATCTACATAGAACCACTTTACAAGCTCTAGGGAGCACATTCGATCAATAATGGCAAGTACATCATGAGGCCTACAACTGATAGGATCATAGGAAAAAACAGCTCCCTAAGGTTTCTCTCAAGTGAATTTGGGAGATGCCAACATTGTCAACTTACTGTACTGAAATTTTAAGATGAAACAGTGAAGTATATAGGCTGCAGATAACAATGAACTAAATATAAGTAATGTGCTTAACAGGTACAAGACAAATAGTAGAAACATAAGAAGTTTTAGATAAAGAAAATCATCACCAAAACATTATTTAAGGCCCATTTCATTAATACTTACAGAAAGGGCAGATTATAACCAAGAGATCCAGAAGCACAACAGTTTAAACTAATAAACTCGATGCCCTTCTTACTCTAGAAATTTGACAGTCAGCTATTGCACAAAGCTCAATAAATACAACTAACTCTACCATTATATAATGCAATGCAACACTGCTCTTAGTCTTAGAAGCTGCTGTTTGCTAATTGCAAGCTTTAGTGAAACATACTAACTGAAAGCTTGTATCTATTTGGTGTAAAAGAGGTGAAATATACCTATGTTCTCCATCAGCTTGGGCATCACGAAGACCATTAAGACCATAAAACCAACCATCAACCCCATGGGGCTCTTCAAAAGTGACATGACGGAGAAAGGCTCCCTAACCTTGAAAAGGTTGAAAAACAAAACATTTAAAGAGGTTGCTTCTTTTAGCCTTGAAAAAGGGATAGGCTGGATCAAACCCAACATAAGCCACCAGTGATAAGTAAGGAAACAAAAGTATACAAAAAAATATGTAGCAATAGCAACCTCATAGTACTGCTCTTCTTTCAGAGGTTCCAGAACAAGCTCATTTAGAACTCTTCTGGTTTCAGTCAATGCTGCTTGAATATAACCAGGATTCCTTGCACTAATATCTACTCGAACCTATCATGCACCAGAAATATGGAGTAAATGTTAGGCAATAGAATATGCCGCAGCCCCTTACCATATGCTGCGGCATTTGTAGCCATAATTAGTAGATGTAAATCAAGGATTAGTTGCTATAATTAGCAGATGTAAATCAGGGATTAGTTACTATTTTTAGTAGATGTAAATCAAGGGAATTACCCTTGCCTTGTAAAGCAAGGCCAGCCGGCCCTATATAACAGAAGGCGCCCCCTCCTATTGAGGTGTGGCCAATTGCCTCCCAATTCTATCTTTCTACATGGTATCAGCAGTCCGGGTCTCGATCTGATCTCCCGGCCCCTCTCCACCTTCTGCCCAGACCTCCTGCGCCCCCCCCCCCCCTGCCATGGACACCACCGCAGCCATCTCCTCTACCACCAGCGGCGTCCTAGGGGCCGACTCTGCCCCCGCCATCTGCCCCTTCGCCACCATCAACATCAAGCTCCACGTCCCCATGACCCTTGAGTTGAAGCCCTCCAACTTCACCAAGTGGTCGACGGCGTTCCAGGCCACGTGTGGGAAATTCGGGCTGCTGCACCATCTCGCCACCACCTCCACCTCGCGCCCCACCGACGAGGCCTGGACGCAGGCTGACTTCTGCGTCCGCGGATGGATGTACAGCACCGTCTCCGACGCCGTCCTCAACCTCGCCATGACCGACAACACGCAGACGGCGAGCGCCCTTTGGACGGCCATCAGCGCTGTGTTCCAGGCGAACAAAGCTCCTCGCGCCATCTTCCTGAATCACGAATTCCACTCGATGACTCAGGGGGACCTGTCCATTGACGCCTACTGCGTTCGCATGAAGGAGAAGGCCGACGAACTGCGCGACGTCGGGCAGCCCGTATCTGAGCCCAACCTCGTCCTCAATCTGCTGCGCGGGCTCAACGAGGTCTACTCCACCGTCGCCGACACCATCGCCGGAAAGCAGCCCCTCACCTTCGCCGACGCCCGGCACCAGCTCCTTCTCAAAGAACTGCGTCTGCACAACGAGGAGAAAGTGCGCGCCACCACCGCCCTCCTGGCTGCTGCCTCCTCTCCTGGTGGTAACCAGCGGCAGCAGCAGGGCGGTAACCAACAGCAGCAGCAGGGCGGCAGGCGGCCTAACACCAAGAAGGGCGGCCAGCAGCCCTTCCCAAACTCCTACGGCGGCTTCTCCAACACCTCCGGCAGCACCAGCACCAACAAACGCGTTCCCTGGGGCTTCAATCCCTGGACCGGCGACCGTGTGGCCCCTGGAGAGCGCGTCACCCCTCCTGGACAGCGCCGCCAAGGAGGTCTTGGCGCCCCTGGAGGTCCTGGTGCCCAGGCTGGGCGCAACCAGAGCATCCTCGGGCCTTCCCCGCAGGCCCACACCGCCTTCGCTCCGCTCCAGGCGTCCTCCGGCGGCTCCAACACCTCCACCAGCACCTGGGATGCAGCCGGCCTCATTGCTGCTCTGCAGAACATGCAACTGCAGGGCAACTCGCCCTGGGTCGTTGACTCCGGCGCCTCCACGCACATGACGTCCTCGGATGGTATGCTTACCCAACGCCTCCCCCCTCCATCTCCTCAATAACAGTAGGTAATGGCACTAGCATTCCTGTTACGTCTAGAGGTCATTCCGTCCTTCCTACACCTACAACAAATTTCGCTCTTAACAATATTCTTGTCGCACCATCCATAGTCCGCAACCTGTTATCCGTCCGTCAGTTCACTCGCGACAATAGTTGTTCCTTTGAATTTGACGCACATGGTTTTTCTGTTAAGGATCTCAGGACGGGACGCATGATTCTCCGCTGTAACAGCGACGGGACCTATACACCATGCCTACCGGCACACCTGTCGCCCCATCTCATGCTCTCTTGGCTGCTTCGTCGACACTGTGGCATCAACGTCTCGGCCATCCAGCCCCTGCTGCATTAGAACGTCTTAATAAAATTCATGCTGTTTCCTGTAATAAAGTGGACCGCTCCCTATGTCACTCATGTCAGTTAGGCAAGCATACGCGTCTACCCTTCAGTTCCTCGCATTCCATAACTCATGCACCCTTTGAACTTGTTCACTGTGATGTATGGACTTCCCCCATCAACAGTCTGTCTGGTTTTTCATATTACTTGGTATGTTTGGATGATTATAGTCACTACTGTTGGGTTTTTCCGCTCCGAAAAAAATCTGAGGTCCACCGACACGTAGTCGAGCTTGCTGCGCTTGCCAAAACACAATTCAGTCTTCCCCTAAAATGTGTTCAGGCCGATAACGGCACTGAATTCATCAACACCGCCACCACCAAATTCCTCGCTGCTCAAGGCACTAATCTCCGCCTCTCCTGCCCCTACACATCACCCCAAAATGGCAAAGCCGAACGCATCATCCGCACACTCAACAATTCCATTCGTACTATGCTCCTTCATGCCTCCCTGCCGCCCACATATTGGGCTGAGGGGCTCCTAACAGCCTGCTACCTCCATAATAGGCGTCCATCCTCCTCCATTCAGCATGAAATTCCCTACACTCGACTGCATAACCAGCCACCAACCTATAGTCATCTGCGTGTTTTTGGGTGCCTCTGTTACCCCAACATGCAAGCAACCTCCAAACATAAGCTCGCCCCTCGCTCCACAGCATGCGTCTTCCTCGGATATCCCCCCTCGCACAAAGGTTACCCCTGCCTCGACCTATCGACCCGTCGCATCATCATCTCTCGCCATGTCATATTTGACGAAACCACTTTTCCCTTTGCAGCCACCTTAGACACCTCCTCCCCCGTTTCCTTCGACTTCCTCCTTGACGACGATATGGTTTCGGTGCCTTGCCCTACTGTTGTTGCAGGTGGGACTCTCTCCTCGACGCCTGTGGAGCAGCCGCCGTCAGACGTTGCGGCATCGCCTTCTTTGCCACCGGGCGGGCGTGGTCACGTGCCCCCGCCTGGACCCAGCGTGGTTCCCTTCCCACGGGTCTACGTCCGCCGCTCCCGTACGACGACTACGTCCGAGCCGGCCGCTGCCCCAGCAGCCCCTGCGGCTCCTGACGCCCCGGCACCACCTACGGCGCCCTTACCAGCACCGGCGGCATCTCCTGCTCCGCCACCGCCACCGCCGCCGCGTGTCACCCGCACCATGACGGGTGCCATCCCTCGCGTCAACTATGAGGGGCTGGCGGCCACAACGTCATCCTCCCCATCACCGATTCCGACGAACTACCGCAGCGCGCTGGCCGACGCCAACTGGCGTGCCGCGATGATGGATGAGTACCAGGCCCTCGTCGACAACAACACCTGGCAGCTCGTTCCGCGGCCCCCCGGCGCCAACGTCGTGACGGGGAAGTGGATCTTCCGGCACAAGTTCCATGCCGATGGGTCCCTCGCCCGCCACAAGGCTCGCTGGGTTGTCCGAGGCTTCTCCCAGCGTGAGGGCGTCGACTACGACGAGACCTTCAGCCCGGTTGTCAAACCGGCCACCATTCGGTCTGTACTTAGCATCGCCGCGTCCCGCGCCTGGCCGATTCATCAGCTGGACGTGAAGAACGCCTTTCTTCACGGCCACGTCGAGGAGACCGTCTACTGCCAGCAGCCGCCAGGATTTGTCGACCCTGGCGCCCCAGACTACGTCTGCCGTCTGCAGAAGTCCTTGTATGGACTGAAGCAGGCTCCGCGGGCCTGGTACCAGCGCTTCGCCACCTTCATCCGGCAGCTCGGCTTCGTCACCTCCGCCTCCGACACGTCCCTTTTCATTCTACGAGAGGGGACGAGCCTCTCCTACCTACTACTGTACGTCGACGACATCGTTCTCACCGCCTCGTCCTCGGCTCTTCTTCAGCGCATTATGGCTCGGCTGAGCTCCGAGTTCGCCATGACGGATCTTGGCGCCCTCCACCACTTCCTCGGCATCACTGTCACACGCTCCTCAGATGGCCTCTTCCTCTCCCAGTGACAGTACGCTGTCGAGCTTCTTCAGCGCGCGGGCATGGCTGAGTGTCATCCGACCACGACACCTGTTGACACTCACGCCAAGCTATCCGCGGCCGACGGGGATCTACTGTTAGAGAAGGACGCATTTGAGTACAGGAGCTTGGCGGGGGCTCTCCAGTACCTAACCCTGACTCGTCCTGATCTGGCATATGCTGTTCAACAGGTGTGCCTCTTCATGCACGCCCCGCGCGAGCCTCACCGTGCGCTCATCAAGCGCATCCTACGCTTCGTACAGGGGACTCTCTCCTCGGGTCTTCACATTGGCACCGGGTCTGTCGACAAGCTGACTGCCTACTCTGACGCTGACTGGGCAGGCTGTCCAGACTCTCGACGATCCACCTCCGGCTTCTGCGTCTATCTCGGTGACAATCTGGTTTCTTGGTCCTCCAAGCGCCAGACCACGGTGTCCCGCTCCAGCGCCGAGGCAGAGTATCGGGCCGTGGCTCACGTTGTGGCTGAGTGCTGCTGGCTTCGACAGTTACTCCAGGAGCTCCACATCCGGCTGCCCTCCGCCACCGTTGTCTTCTGCGACAACGTCAGCGCCGTCTACATGACAGCCAACCCCGTCCACCACAAGCGAAAGAAGCACATTGAGATCGACATTCACTTCGTCCGCGAAAAGGTGGCCCTCGGTGAGATTCGGGTTCTCCATGTGCCCTCCTCTCACCAGTTCGCCGACATCATGACTAAAGGGCTTCCGACAGCACTCTTTCGAGAATTTCGATCCAGTCTTTGCGTCCGGGAGCCTCCCGCTGCAACTGCGGGCGGGTGTTAGGCAATAGAATATGCCGCAGCCCCTTACCATATGCTGCGGCATTTGTAGCCATAATTAGTAGATGTAAATCAAGGATTAGTTGCTATAATTAGCAGATGTAAATCAGGGATTAGTTACTATTTTTAGTAGATGTAAATCAAGGGAATTACCCTTGCCTTGTAAAGCAAGGCCAGCCGGCCCTATATAACAGAAGGCGCCCCCTCCTACTGAGGTGTGGCCAATTGCCTCCCAATTCTATCTTTCTACAGTAAATTACTTATATCCATTTCTGTTCACCTTACCAACAAAATCAAGGAATAAATACTTACTGGGGAAAAGAAGTAACCAATTGAGGAGACCTCAATAAGATGAGTTCCAGCTGGCACATTGTGGCTAAAGTATATCAGGTCAAGGAGCAACAATAAAGCAAATATAGTGATCTGCTAACACTGAACTATGATTGTATACAAGGAAAGATATACCCAAGAGCAGACAAGAATTGATGGTATGCACACATGATGAGAGCTACAGTTTCTTTGCTTAGTACACTATACCCATCTCTCGACATAAATTTTACCAACAACAAAAGGATAAATGTATGATAGTATGAGCTATGTCAGTCTAATAGGTTAATTTGCCAGAAAAATAAAAATAAACTTGAAACTTATGGCAATGCATCTTTTGTAGGATACAATGCAAAGTAACCATCCGGCCTGGCAAATGTAACCCTCTGTCCGCCATTAAGTATCACTTTTGTGTTTGATGTCTTGGCTGGAAGACCAAAGCCCTTCACACTCGCGCCTATAGCCATAACACAAAGATAACATCAGATAGACAGCATAGGGTAGTAGCTTTCAGCTTGAAATTTAGGTTCCAAGCATTCTTCGAGGTGCAATAAACATCTAAAATGAACAAATCCTACACTGAAAAATCCCATAACTAATATCCATAAGCTAAAAGTACTCTCAGGGAACAACACACACCCCATCCATTGTTTAATTTGTAATATTTATTACTTCTGATAAACCTTGCAGAAGCATTGGTCAGAATATCATAGCAATGCATCCACACATCAAGAAAACTAGTTTAGTGGTGCAGAGAGATAGAGGCTAAACAAAAAGCATATCAGAGACCTTCCAATTGCAGGCAACTTTTCAAAAATCACGCTGGCATGGCATCATTATATCATAAAAGCAAGATCCTATTGCAAATTCATTAGGCTACTGCAATGACAATAGCAAGAAATCAACATGTCAACTTCAGAATTTCTGCATCTGTATGTATACTCCTTTTTTTGGACAGAACACAGCTGCGGATTCATTTCAGTTGCATTAACCATTAAACACCAGACAACAAGAACAGCACACAGGCACACACACTTGTACAATTCATGGCTGTACTTAAGTTTGTGAGCTATAAATTTAGCTAAAAAAACTTTACAAAATCGTTTACCATGGAGGATCCCAAAACCAATGAACAACAGGGCCTCATCATTTTGAATCAGGTCAACAGTCAGTGAATGCTTGCATACCTCTAATTTCCTAGAAATCGAAACTGCTTCAATACGCAGATTTAGACAAACGAATTGTTTGACATCCACACAAAACACAGGCACATCCAGCAACAAAAAAAGAGAACTAAATCGAGATCTCGGAACCCCAGCACAATATAAGGCGCGACTAATTTAGAACTGAGTTACACTCATACAATCCCTAAAACGCTGCAGACCTAGGCACCTGCAACAACCTAAATACAAATACGGCCAAATTCAGTGGGAGCTGGATCACTTACCATCAATCTTGACGCGGCCGGCGATCGTGTACCCCTCTCCAGATCTAGAGCCACAAACCACAAGAGCCAAATAGGGAGAGCGGTCAGCAAAGCATCCGGCCGATCGGATCACGGAGCGAGCGGAGGTGAAGGACAGGGACACCTACCCGGCTTGATGCGCTGCCGCGGTGCCGAGGCAGGCCGACGCGACGGCCACGAGGAG
This sequence comes from Miscanthus floridulus, assembly GCF_019320115.1. NCBI lineage: Eukaryota > Viridiplantae > Streptophyta > Magnoliopsida > Poales > Poaceae > Miscanthus > Miscanthus floridulus. The sequence continues at coordinate 106,339,412 of NC_089597.1, read as the reverse complement.
AAACAGGAGCAGGTGCCGGTGGCAGAGGGAGGAAGCGGCCATCGTCGCCGTGGTCGTCGTTGCTCGTCACGGTCGCCCAAGGCCGGAAGGGAGTAGGGCTCGTCGGCTCGTCGCGGCCGATGATGAGGTGTTTGCGCTTCTGTTCGGTTTGGTGTTCTCGGAGTGGGCTTCTGTCGAGGAGACGGCGAGTAATGGGCTCTTTTTTGTGCTCAAACGCAATGGGCTCTATTTGGGTCTATTTGGGCTATCCATCCTGACGGTCAGATCCGGCCCAGCGAACTGGAATCTGTGAGGTGACGGTGGCGGGCCCGCGGCGCAACCAACCGGACCGAGTTACGAGGGATGTCGACAGGTGGGACCCGTTTGTCAGTTAGTGTGACTCATCCCGATCCGTGCTGGCGTCTGGGGCTCTCTCTCTTTGCCGTTCCGTCACGGCTTAGTTTGCTCGCCAAACTGACTGATTGTGATTGGTGTTTTTGCCAACGCTGCGGCAGCGCCGCCGAGCACGAGCCCGCCGGGAGGCTCCTGCACCTGCCGCTCCAGGGTGCGCTGCCGCCATTGCTCATCCCCTCCTTTGTGGAGGCGTGGAGCGGAGATCCACCCGGGCGCCAATTGGTCTCCTCTTTCGTTGGCAGGTAATCCTAGGACGGCCTCCGTTTCTCTGAAGAGTTGGTCTTGTTCGCTAGCAGATCCAAATCTTCTCTGTCTCTGTCTCTACGTTGGCTCGGTGTGTTGTGTATTGGCGTGCTGCTGCGTGGTGTCCTGTTAGTCCAAATCCATCCATCCATGTTTTGCCTAGGTTCCTTTGCGTCTTCATCAGGCTCAAGATCACACTAGTTGGCTGGCACCACACTACTTCTTGAGGTCTTGGTGCCCAATTAAGTCGGGGATACAACGAAACTCGTGCGAATTGATGTTCGTGCAGAACTTATTATGTCCTGAACCTACTGACGTGTTAAGAAAAAAAACAGTTAGAACTACTACTCTTGTTAGATGGATGGGGAGTATGAAATCCCAAGCAGAAATGAATTCAATTGTTGGGATAGTTCCTATTTTCTGCACACCTTTAGCTCATCCAGGAAAAAACAAGTAAAGAGAGGTACTGTCGTTGGAATTGAATGCATGTTATCAGGTGCTGAAAACTGGAAAGACTTCTCTGTCTTCGTTTGTCCTTCCTCATCTGTACACTTGTGCTGCTCCGTATGTTCTTTCTTCTATTTGTTTGCTCTTACTATTTCTTGAATGACAGCTCTACGGCCAATAAATATGTAGTTTGGTCGTGTTCTCTTATTCGTTTTTTTCCATGCTAGAGTACGGGCTGTAGGTTCAAGATTCTTTCTACCCTTTACAGTTGGATTAAAATAGGTTCCTAGTAACCTCAAATGGTTATGATATATATTAATCATGGGTTGGGTCCACCAGACTAATAGCTGGAAAATTGGATGTTCTCCTTTTCTGTGAGATTTTCTAAAAGGTTCCTCCTTCCTTGGTTTCTGCAAAAGACTTGCCACCTACTTTTACTATATAATAGATGAGTGATCATATTTGCATTTAAGGGCAGTGTGTCATGTTTGGCAATATCACAATAATGAGGTAAGGTTAATTTTTCTTTAGCCATCTGTTGACATTGTATCTAAGACCGCAGTGATGATCTCAGGCTAATCGTGGTAATATCGAAGTATCAAACTAATGAAAACTATGTGTTCTGCTGCTCTTACACAATTTAATAACTTTAGTTGCTATTCTTCTGACCAAGTCTTTTGTGTAGTAGTAATACAGTGTTGCTGGTTTATTGCTATAATATTTCTGTTGTGTGATCAGTGAAAACTAGCTCATTTGCAATCCATTGAATCTCTTAAGCATTTTTGCAAATTGATTTTGTAATTTTAGGCTGAGTAACGTCAACTCCTGAATCAATGAGGGGCTGGGGCTTGCTCGTGTTATCGCTACATGTTCTTTCATGCCTGGTTAGTGGTGTTGCCTCTGGTCGAACAAGCTCTTATGTGCGCACAGAGTTCCCATCTACAGATATACCTCTAGATAGTGAATGGTTTGCGATTCCAAAGGGATACAATGCTCCACAGCAGGTAAGTAATTTTGTCACCAGATTCCAGCTCATTATTAGTGCTATCATTGTACAGTCTGTTTAGTGCTTACATCATGCTGGTACCAGGTTCATATCACCCAAGGTGACTATGATGGAAAGGCAATTATTGTATCTTGGGTTACTCCAGAAGAACCTGGGCCAAGTGAAGTGTTTTATGGCAAGGAGAAGCAATATGACCAGAAAGCAGAAGGAACAACAACGAATTATACGTTTTACGATTACAAATCTGGATACATACACCATTGCCTTGTTGATGGCCTTGAGGTAATATACTAATAGGTTTCATTTTTTTCTATACTTCAATTCAGGCTTAATGTTATATTCTTATTCAAAATGTTTGCCCTGCACACTATTCACCCTGCCAAATATCATAACTCAAACACAATGCTTCTTTAATAGAGATAGATTTCTCTTGATGAAACAAATTTATTAATGCAGCTACTTTTTAGAATGCTATTTACACAGCTACCTCTCAAGTAGTATGCACACGTTGGATTGGCCACAGAAATTTTCTTTATCGAATTTCAACTGTACAAGGTTATTTTATTCTAACATGATGCTATGTAAAATTCCAAATATATGCTGTAACTTTATTGTTTGCACTTTGCAGTATAACACTAAATATTATTACAAGATTGGAAGCGGAGATTCAGCTCGAGAATTCTGGTTTGAAACGCCTCCAGCAATTGATCCAGATGCATCATACACATTTGGCATCATAGGTTTGTCTTTCCTTATTTAATTATTATTACTTTAGATCACTGCATATTGCCGTTCAATTGTGTTGGACCTCTATCAACCCCTGCCCTAGCTAGGTTGCATGATACAGAGCTGTGTGAAATGACAGAAACTATTGGTCACAGATTGCTTTTGACCTTGCCTATCAAGGTAGAAATTGGAGCAAACAATACTGTGTGGGCTAGCTACCTCTGCAATGCTGACCGTAGAAAATGTCACATGACTGAAGGGACACCTATCCCCACCGCCGTGCAGACATCCTGCCCCCACCGCCCCCACACACACACCCCACGACACCGTCAGAGAGTGTCAGTATATCTGAGGGAGCAGAGCCCCAAATGGATAGTATAGGTGTTGAGTACAGCAAACATGTGTTGATTTAAATCAGCTTACGCTATATAATGATGAAGCCTGGTTAATGGCTATATTTACAATCTTACCTTGTATATTCTGAAACAACTCCTGATATGCACTCTGACCTTCCATAAAAGGCATTCTGGGAAAATAGAAAATCGATTAGTCGTCATGGACAAAAGTTAGGCAAATAATATTGCCTTAGTATTACTGATTCAGCGCTTTGAGCAGATTGATCCCAACTCTTTCTATCTCTGTTGTTCCAGGTGATCTGGGGCAAACATTTAATTCTCTCTCAACTCTTCAACACTATGAGAAAACTGGAGGTCAAACTGTTCTATTTGTTGGGGACTTGTCGTATGCTGATAGATATGAACATAATGATGGCATTCGTTGGGATTCTTGGGGTCGATTTGTTGAGAGCAGTACTGCATACCAGCCATGGATTTGGAATGCTGGAAACCATGAAATAGAGTACAGGCCTGATCTGGTAATTTATGTTCACATCTTTGCTAATACAGCACCTTCCATTTGAACATAACTACCTAAACCTGTTTTAAAAGAAAAAAAAAAACATGCTTGTCTTTTCTTTCAGTAACTTCTTTATTTTTTTATTTGATATTTCCAGGGAGAAACTTCTACATTCAAGCCATATCTGCATAGATATATGACTCCATATTTGGCATCAAAGAGCAGTTCTCCTATGTGGTATGCTGTCAGGCGTGCATCTGCTCATATCATCGTGTTGTCTAGCTACTCTCCATTTGGTAACATTCTCTTCAAGCTTGTTTTCTTTTGTTTCTGCCATAGATATGGAGTTCTCTGGCTGCAAGAAGTTTAAAGTCATTTGTGTGTTACACCTTGATACTTTTATTTATATATCTGAGATTCCTTTGCTTTTGGTGAAAAGTGAAAGTTTAAATGCAGTTAAGTGATGAGCAGTTGTAACCTGTAGTGTTGGGTGGAAAATAGGTGTTAGTGCTTCCCTAATTGAAAGAAACAGGCGGGGCGAACCCTTATACTGAATAAATATATATATTAGGAAAAAAAAGGTAAACAACTGAACAAACAAACAAGGAAAAGGAAGCTAGGTTTGTACAAAAGAATCTACCCAGTCACTTATAAGGTGAAAATAACTCCTCTTCGCACGATGCAAAAACATTGCAAATTCATGAATGAACTTGGATTTGCAAGCCTGCGCAGAAGGCAAGATTTGACTGAAATGTAGTCATTTCTCACTAGCCAAATAATGCTTCCCTAATGAGTACATTCTCACAGTAATCCCTTTAAATTGGCATCATATATAGTTATATACTACTAGATTTCAGAAACATGCTTGATTTTAGTAGCTGATTTGTTAGTTTCTTTTGTGGCATATTCCCATCCAAGCTTGTGACCTAACTTCTAAACTTCTGATGGTTATTAGTAAAATACACTCCTCAATGGTTGTGGCTGAAGCATGAATTCAAGCGCGTGGACAGGGAAAAGACACCTTGGCTTATCGTTCTCATGCATTCTCCCATGTACAACAGCAATGAGGCACATTATATGGAGGGTGAGAGTATGAGGGCTGCTTTTGAGAAATGGTTTGTGAAGTACAAGGTCTGTAACACCCCAGGTGTTTGCCATCAATTAAGCAATGGGTTTGAGCTCAAACATAGCATGTTAAGTGATGATGAAGATGGCAAGGTCAAACCTATGGAAAGGAGCCACCACTTAAACTTGGACCATGCACCATTGCTTACATGCTGCCCTTTCTTAAAGGTATGTTTGAGTAATGCTGGATGTACTCATTTCATGTGTCTCGCATCAATATCCATCTATATTGATCCATGGAAAAGTTTCGTGAAGTTTGGAATCAAAAAGTCACATGAAATGATAAGTTATATCCTTATTGGAATGACTTTGCTAAGTGCTTGAATTGCACTATTAAGTGAATGAGAACATGAGATGTCAACCAAACCTTGCAACCTTGCCAAAATGACTCTAGATGAACTCTACAACAAAAGTCATGAAAGGTTCATGTTGGGCAAATGCCAAGAAAATGCTCCAATGGATCAAAAAGGATAATTTAAGCTTCATCGTGATCCTACTTTGGTCAAAGTAGAACAGCAGGTTCTATACCAGTTTTGAGGTTGGACCTTAAATGAAAGTTGTAGTCCATATCATGTAGAACAAACTTTATTTTTGGACCAAGAGCTAGATCAACTTGGAAATAAGTCAAACGGATGCTCGAAGATTGAATCAGCGGCTGTTTTCAGACTTAGAATTTTTCTAAGTCTGGAATTCATCGTCGTCGACGTTGGCATGTCGCGTTCTCGTGTTTTCGTTAAGCAACTTGACTTGACCCCAAAATAGAAGTTGGAGCTAATTCATTGGAGAAGATCATACAAAAGGTTGGGATCAGTTTGACCATGTTTGGACCAAGTAGTTCGACTTCAAGCAGAGCGACACTTAACCCTTGTTAAGTCACTGACAATGTCAGCTTGAGGCTTGATTAGCTACTAATCCGAGAGTTTAATGTCTATGCACCCTTAATAAAAGTTGGAGAGCAGCTTGTGGACAACAACTTTGCTACAGGCGCCCAGGTCCGAATCCAAGCCGAATATGCTGAAAAACGCGCCCCACGCCAGCCACTTCCTCGCACGACATGTGTTCGGTGAAATGTCATCGTGGCGACCATGCAGTGCAGCCGCGCGTCCACGCCCGTGCCACGCGCCCTGCCTTGCCGAGCGTGCTGGGGAGAGCCCGAGCTTCATTCACTCGCCCCTCTGCCTCCTTTGTTGTCTCCGGCTCGCTCTCCACTCGCTCTCTCGCTCTCTAGCCGCACGCGGAAGTCGCCGCCATTGTCGACAGAGCGCGCTCGCCATGGCCGGCGAGCTGGAGCTTCCCACCGTCACTGTCCCTGGCCTCCGCGCCTTCCCAGTCCGAGCCGTGAACGCCAGAGCCCTCACCGTCGCACGGCGTACCCAGGCGCCCCTTCCCAGCCCCAATCCTCGCCGGAGGCTGCTGCCGCACCGCCGCGACCGCGGGTGCGCGTGTGGCCGAGCCACCTCGGGCTACCTCCGGCTCAACCGAGCAGTCCCATGGATGCGTGTGGTCCCACCGGTGCTAGCGCTGCCCTTCTCCTCGGCCCGCCGCCGCCGGCGCTCGCCTGCCGAGGATGGCCGCGGTCACAGCCGCCTGCTCACGTGGCCAGGAGGCCATGGGCCGTCACCGGCCACGCTAAGACCTTCTACGGGTGCGCCCTACCACCGCGCCTCCACAGCGCCTCTCCCTTGCCGCAGACGTCCTCCACCGCCGTCGGCACGGGCTGGAGCCCGACGTGCCCTGCTGCCGTCCTGAGGAAGGAGAAGATGGACCACGCGCATGAATAGAGTGTCTTCCAGGGGGTTAAGTGATGAAGTGGTGACTCATATGAATAGCGCCGTTAAGGATCTGTTCGTTCGGGTTTTATTTGTGGAAACTGCAGGGACCCTTATGCAAGTTTACATTCCTTTTCTTTTGCTTTTTACAGATTTGAATGTTGAACTTTGAAAATTCGTATTAATTAGTAGAAAAATCATAAAATAGAAAATGAGGACTTTTTGGAATCCTTGTGAAATTGTCTATGCAGTAGATCTATAATATGGCATATTTTAGTTTAAAGTTTTAGCTGTAAAAATAGATCTATGCAGGTTAGGGTTTGAATGCTAGTCTTACTTGTCTTTTTCATAACTGCAGTTTTTATGCTCAAATAAATGTGAAATTTTTGTGGAGTGCTACTAAGGTGATTGTTGTTGTCTGGTAAAAATTTCAGGAGTTTAGGATTTATAGTTTAAGAGTTATAAAAATAACAAATGCCCTGTATTGCTTTGCTTCTACTCTGAACAGTTCTGCATGTTTGAATTAATTGGCTCAGTTAAGTTATGAATCATGACGGGGTGAAAATACATTAGTTGTAGTACTTTTATTAAGCTTTTCAAAAAGCTAAAGATCATGATTTTTGGCTAAGTAGATCTTGAGTTATACTTGCTTAAGTATCAGTGGCTGTTTCTGCCCAAACTCTGACAGGGTTACCTTGTTGGTATTGTGGGGCCTTCTTAATAGTAGAATTTGCTTTAGGTGTTTACAAAAAAGTTGCTTAGAATTTGACAAGCTTTCTAAAAAGTCTAGAACCATATTTATTGGACCTGTATAACTCCATTTATAGTTGTTTAAAGTGGCATGTCAGTTTCTGTCTATGTTTTGGATAGCGATGCAATTATTGGATTAATTGACCCTTCTAACTGTAGAATCATCTTAAGATGATAATAAGAAAGTTGTAGATAACTCACCTAACTAGCTTGTGTTAAATTTTCATGGCATGTGGACAAGTAGTTTGTGAGTTATGACTGTTCTAAGTTGGTCTTCAGAAATTGTAGCTTTCTGGAATTTCTGGACCAGCCTTGATAAATGTGCCTGTTTAACCTTGTTAACTTGAGAATCATGCTAAGATGATTAAAGATGAATTGTAGAAAATTTCATAAGCTTTCCATAATGTCTTCTTGCAAGTCATTTGGATTTGTGTAACTCCAGTTATAGCTAAATCTTATAGCTGCTATTTGCATGTCCAGAAATTGACAGATTCCAATTATAGTTGTTTGCTTGTATATTGCTAAGTGTGGCTTTGTTGATGATCAAGTTATGATACTTGTGACCTTATTAAACTTGTGTCATGCTTGATATGCTTGCTCTCTATAGTTAGTTGTGTGATGATAGTTAAATAGCTATTGGTGTCTATGTCTTACATAATCTTGTGTTGTCTTGAATGCTTATGTGATGCATCTTGTGTTACCATTCGTCACATTCATACACATGCATCTTGCATCTCATTTAGGTACGCTAGATGAACCACGTGAAGGACGTGATGTTGGAGCCAAACCCGAAGACAGTGTTTGATGGATCTGTCCCGAAGATGGAAGGACTAAGCGAGTACTAGGATCTAAGATGTCACCAGGATGGTGCAAGCTAACTGAACTGACTTGTGTCGGATCCCAGGCAAGCCCCGGAGCATTATAAGTCTCCTAATTTATAAAAGCAATTCTTTCTATATATGAGTTATATATTGTTGCATTAAGTTGTAGGAGTTGATTGAAACCGTTGATGCATTTATTACTATCCTTGCCTACCTTATTACCTTTTTACCCTGTTAGGTCAGGATCGAATAACTGCTTAGCCTTGCTTAGACCGGTAGCGATCGGTGATATCCGGTCACCTACATTATAGGTGGTTACTGAAAGAATTTAGCTATGGAAAGAATGATATCCTGGAATTAACCATGTGTGATGGATAATTGGGGACCGGACGGAAAAAGTTGGAGGCAACCAGACAGGGTTCTGGGGTGCTGTTAGTTTCCGTCTGTGTCGATTAAGGACCGATCGTTGTTGGCCCTCGAGTCATGTTGAACGCATGCCTTACATTTAGCTGGCCGGATAAAGTACCTTCCGACCGCGAAGCTGGGAGATTTTTCGGGCCGAGTAGATTGCCCGCAACGCACTGTGCCGGAGCAGGTGTGGTAGGACACGGGGGCGGGATGATAAGGCCAAAGTGCAGTCGGTCGGCCCCCGGGTACATGTGGTTCCTGGCAAACTCGAGATTCCTGGAAAGTTGACTCGGTGATCAATATCTCACTTTAGCGGGTGAGTGAGGTTTGTGTAAGGAATAAATCACCAGCTGGTTAGGAATCGATTCGAATCGCCATCGCTCCTGGATAGTGAGCACTTGACTCGAGTTATTATGGAACAATGATGGTTATCTGGATGGTATGGGATATGCTAAATCTAAATTGGTAACTGGATGTTATTGGTTAATCAAGTGATTGCTATAGTACAGGTGCTTACCTAGATGGATAGGCCATAATAAAGATGATGCAAAGTACTTAAAAAAAAATGGTTTCTTCATGATAGCTTATGCTTTTCGCAAACAAGTCAGCTAGCCCACTAAAGAAAGCCATGCATAATCCTTGGTGTCATTTGTTTTGGTTTCCGACGGGTAAGTCTGGCTGAGTACATTCGAGTACTCAGGGTTTATCCCACCTTGTTGCAGGTGATGTTCTCGACCTGTTGATGATGGTGGCTAACCACCGGTGGGCTCGGTGATTCTATACTTACTTCTCCTCTATATGCTTTTGTCGGATGATGTCACTATGCTAGCAATATATTTGAAACTTATATTAATGTAATCATTTGAAAGCTATGTTGTTTCCACTAAGCAGTTTTGAAACCCCAAACTTGTACTATTAATTGTTAACCCCTTTTTAATATTATTTCCGCTGCAACCCGATGTATGTGATGTGTATTTGCTTAATCACGTGATCTTGGTTGTGATGTTGATTTACCGAGGTCTTTCGGGACACTCGGCGGACTACCGGGTTTATATGAGTGAAAGTATGGGTGTGTCAACGTGTTAGCGGGGACAACCGTACTTGATCTTATATAAATTGGGTGGTTCTGTCACAGCTGGTATCAGAGCGAGATTAAGCATAATACTGTCAGGTACATAGTTTTAAAAGCTAAGTTTTGGTTTTAAAAAGTCTATTTTAACTAAAACTTTTGCTACAGGCAAATTTGTCAAAACTTATTTGCAAAACTATGCTAGCGACATCTTTCTTTATGTCCAGTTAAGGACTATTAGGTGGCTATCTAAGTACTAACTTTAAGGGATGTACTTTATTGCAATTTTTCTTTCGTCGTCCATACGACGTGCTATTGTATGGATGCCATTCGCTTGAATGGTACTGTATGGATCAATTACCTCTACGCCCAGGTAAGTGTGAGTTGTGAGAGCATGACCATCCAACTATCGGTCTAGGGGAGAGTTAGCTGTGGTTACTGGAATATTTACATGTTACACACATGTATATATGAAGGTACTTAATTGTGGGTATATCTGCCGGGTAGCTATGGATACCGAAGTATATATATCTGGGGATGTGTATATGGGGGGTATCTTAGTTTACTGTTTTCATTGTGCGCTTATTTATCTCTTGTGGGGATGGGCTGCAATGAATTTGCCTGCAGGTACGCTAACCACGAATGCGTAGATTGAATGTAGCTGACGACTAGCTATATATCGAGAGAGTACGTGTTATGCCACCGACATAGAACGTGATTGCCACCTTAGGCTGGCAATTTCGTGAGGACGAATAGGATGAGCATGCATCATGATTGTGCTTGTGCATAAATATGCTTCCCTTCCTTTGTTCTAAGTACTAAGTAACTTGTGGTCAATGTATTGCACTATCTTCCTTGTGCGAAGTTAAACAAGAATGCCTTGTTCCATGTTGCTTGAATAGGAAGTGCTTGAGAAAAGTGTGTGCTTAGCCTTGCTAGAAATAATTGTGGTTACATGCTAACCTATAATGTCCTCTAGTTTAGCCAAGTGGTGGGTATGTATGCTTGTTATCTAATTAGTGCTATAGTTATCACCCCGTTTGTCCTCGGTAAGCATATGAGTGTTGAAGAGCGCTATCCTAGAACCACGTCCAAGTTTTGGTAATCACTTGGTGGACACAAGACGTACATGGAAATTTGGCAAGAAGTCCCCTGCTCAGTTGTCTTTGGCAATTAAGCTATGCTCTCTTGCGTTGTGTTTTGATTTTCGGATCCCCTGCTTGTTGACTCCTAACCTTGTGACTACCTTTGTTTGCTACCCCTCCTTCGCATAGTGCTTGCTCCTATGCAACCCAATTTATGCCATTTGAGATTTCTTGTGGGCTGTATGTTCAGTAATGGTGCCACGATTAGCGATCTATGGTGCCGCGACGAAACCGAGAGCCTCCTGTGGGTGCACACACAAGGCTGTGCTACTCGGCACGCGCTGGTATCGAGGTTTCTAGTCATGATCCATTATAGAACTACACCGATATGTTATTCTCACTTGAGCTCCTCCTTGGTTATCTCTCCTTATCATGTCAAGAGATCTATATGCAGAACTAGATGCAATAGGACTTCCTTCTGGAGTAGTCCAACGGTTAACCTTTGAAGAACAGGTCACTAACAGGAACATAAATAGACTGCAAGAGGTGGTAGACAAGTGACTCTACTCGACGTGACTGTCCCTATAATGACGTCGATCATCTAGTGAGCAACTTATGTCATTTTCATTGGATCAGAAAGGTGCACCACACTTAAGGTTAAACAAGTTATCAGTCGGATGATAAATGGACCAGGATATTATGTGCTGTGATAGGTCACCTGATATATATGAGTTCCTGTCCAAGTTCGCAATCTTTAGGTGCATAAGGATCACGTAGACGAACCGACCTTCTTTGGTGTGACCCCTTTCTGCAGACTTCAATGGCGACCATCTATAGGCTTTGACCACAATTTTTATTATCAAGAGTGAAGATTCGGAACCTTTTTAGTGTTGAGGGACAACTGATTTGTTACCAGTAGGAAAGTTAGTCTTCAGTTAGGTAACGACTATTTGGTAACTATGAAGGCCAGATTTCACAGAACAATGTTGATCAAGGAAATAGCAAACCTGGCCCCACGATGCAAGTGCTACTTCTTCTCCAAATGTGCTATCAAGTCAATTCCATCTTGGACAATCACGTAGATAGTACAAGACGTTGTATCGGCTAGGTATGAGCTAGTGAAAGCACGTCCCTGATTTTAGTCAGCATCTTTATGCCCTAAGGTGCCAATTACACATGTGTCCGGACTCTATTGGATGAAGTGCCGAAGGATATATAGGAATGGTTCCTTGTCAATGTAGAAATGCCCTACATGTGGAATAATGTTTTGTGCCCTGCGAAAACATCCCACCAGTTAAATGCTTGTGCATAGTCAAGTTGGTGTCTAGAACGATGGTTGAAGTGTTACCAGAGAAGCATGTAAGGAAAACTCTAGCCTCCATCCTCAGCTAGAGAAAGACTGCTGCTGCTATGAGAAAGGTTAGAGAGTGCCAAACACACACCTCAACGTGTGGAGCGAAGAAAAGGGAGGACACGAAATCTGTCCAGATTTTGTGGCACTAAACCGGTTATCTTCACGCCGGCGATTAGTGACTCAAACGAAGTTGGATTGACCCCAAACTTGGTGATCTCATTCCTTGCTTAAGGCCCTTCAATGTCTTAAGTTGGTTTGAGTATTGGTTGAGTAAAACGTCAGATTTGAGAGATATCTTGTCAGGCTCGGTTGCTGCCATTTCAGAACACAATAGTTTTGGTAGATGAATTATTTGGATGGTCAAACGGTGTCCGTTTGAGTTGATTTTTGGTGAGTAGTTAGAAGACCCATGGATCCACATGCCCACCAAAATTTGTGCATATTGAAGTAGTAGTTTGTGAGATATGAATGGAAAACAAAAGGGTCTAGAACCTGCAATTTCGCTGTGACTGCGATCATCAATTGCATTAGACGGTTGTGTTTGTCATTCATGCCAAGGAATTACAACTTGTAGGTGTATCGCTGTTAGACGACCCTCCATGCCCTAGAGAAGACTCCTTGCACCCATGTTTGTGCCGTACCTTTGTCCTCTCGTATCGATAATAGTTGAGCAGTCAAGATGTTCTACAAGTCAAATTGTGCCCTTGCAATTCAAAAGTAATTGGAAAGGTGTCAAACCGTGGATTTTTGGATTGTGGTTTTTGAGATATTGATTGGCCTTATAATGGAAGATTCGACGACAAATGTAGTAAGAAAGCTGGTTTTGCTACGATGCAAGTCAACCCAACTTGCTGTGCAACTGCACCACGAAGGCAAATTGTACTCAACCTGCTTGGTAGTGAACTAGTCCCTAGTTTTGTGATTACTTGCACTTGTATTGTCCTCCAAGCCTCGCTAATATCCTTCTACGTCAATGGTTCTCCAATGCTGACATACCTTTGGTACCTTATATGTGTTTTTACCCAAGAGGTTGCATCAGATTCAACCCAGATCACTGTTGCAACCTGGATCCAAAGGCTTCCTAAGGAATGATCATCGAGAACGACAGAGTCAGCTATTAGGTTTACCACTCACTCGGTAGACTCAGACCATACAATATTGTTATCAGAGAAAGAGAACTGCACACATGGAACCATTGCAACGAGTATCCTTCAGAAGATTATCATCTAGTGCAAAGTCCATATGGTCTGTGCTATATCCACTTAGGAAGTAGATGTTACAAGTATTTAGTCTACGTTTGTATCGCTCTTCGTACATCGAGGACGAAGTACGTAGGACATTGCTATCTTGGATTTCCCCCCAAAGTAACCATACTTCATGAAGGCCAACGAAGGAAATTCTTCAGACAAAACTTACTACAAAGGACAAGTATCAGAAAGTGTCTTGACAAAAATTAGCCTCTCTTATGCTTGAAGCTATGTAGCCTAAAGCTATCGTTGATATTGGAAACTGGTAGCATGTCTCTCTTCCATAAAAGTCTTTCGTCCTGAATCTCGGGACGCGATTCTTTTAAGGGGGGAGGGCTGTAACACCCCAGGTGTTTGCCATCAATTAAGCAATGGGTTTGAGCTCAAACATAGCATGTTAAGTGATGATGAAGATGGCAAGGTCAAACCTATGGAAAAGAGCCACCACTTAAACTTGGACCATGCACCATTGCTTACATGCTGCCCTTTCTTAAAGGTATGTTTGAGTAATGCTGGATGTACTCATTTCATGTGTCTCGCATCAATATCCATCTATATTGATCCATGGAAAAGTTTCGTGAAGTTTGGAATCAAAAAGTCACATGAAATGATAAGTTATATCCTTATTGGAATGACTTTGCTAAGTGCTTGAATTGCACTATTAAGTGAATGAGAACATGAGATGTCAACCAAACCTTGCAACCTTGCCAAAATGACTCTAGATGAACTCTACAACAAAAGTCATGAAAGGTTCATGTTGGGCAAATGCCAAGAAAATGCTCCAATGGATCAAAAAGGATAATTTAAGCTTCATCGTGATCCTACTTTGGTCAAAGTAGAACAGCAGGTTCTATACCAGTTTTGAGGTTGGACCTTAAATGAAAGTTGTAGTCCATATCATGTAGAACAAACTTTGTTTTTGGACCAAGAGCTAGATCAACTTGGAAATAAGTCAAACGGATGCTCGAAGATTGAATCAGCGGCTGTTTTCAGACTTAGAATTTTTCTAAGTCTGGAATTCATCGTCGTCGACGTTGGCATGTCGCGTTCTCGTGTTTTCGTTAAGCAACTTGACTTGACCCCAAAATAGAAGTTGGAGCTAATTCATTGGAGAAGATCATACAAAAGGTTGGGATCAGTTTGACCATGTTTGGACCAAGTAGTTCGACTTCAAGCAGAGCGACACTTAACCCTTGTTAAGTCACTGACAATGTCAGCTTGAGGCTTGATTAGCTACTAATCCGAGAGTTTAATGTCTATGCACCCTTAATAAAAGTTGGAGAGCAGCTTGTGGACAACAACTTTGCTACAGGCGCCCAGGTCCGAATCCAAGCCGAATATGCTGAAAAACGCGCCCCACGCCAGCCACTTCCTCGCACGACATGTGTTCGGTGAAATGTCATCGTGGCGACCATGCAGTGCAGCCGCGCGTCCACGCCCGTGCCACGCGCCCTGCCTTGCCGAGCGTGCTGGGGAGAGCCCGAGCTTCATTCACTCGCCCCTCTGCCTCCTTTGTTGTCTCCGGCTCGCTCTCCACTCGCTCTCTCGCTCTCTAGCCGCACGCGGAAGTCGCCGCCATTGTCGACAGAGCGCGCTCGCCATGGCCGGCGAGCTGGAGCTTCCCACCGTCACTGTCCCTGGCCTCCGCGCCTTCCCAGTCCGAGCCGTGAACGCCAGAGCCCTCACCGTCGCACGGCGTACCCAGGCGCCCCTTCCCAGCCCCAATCCTCGCCGGAGGCTGCTGCCGCACCGCCGCGACCGCGGGTGCGCGTGTGGCCGAGCCACCTCAGGCTACCTCCGGCTCAACCGAGCAGTCCCATGGATGCGTGTGGTCCCACCGGTGCTAGCGCTGCCCTTCTCCTCGGCCCGCCGCCGCCGGCGCTCGCCTGCCGAGGATGGCCGCGGTCACAGCCGCCTGCTCACGTGGCCAGGAGGCCATGGGCCGTCACCGGCCACGCTAAGACCTTCTACGGGTGCGCCCTACCACCGCGCCTCCACAGCGCCTCTCCCTTGCCGCAGACGTCCTCCACCGCCGTCGGCACGGGCTGGAGCCCGACGTGCCCTGCTGCCGTCCTGAGGAAGGAGAAGATGGACCACGCGCATGAATAGAGTGTCTTCCAGGGGGTTAAGTGATGAAGTGGTGACTCATATGAATAGCGCCGTTAAGGATCTGTTCGTTCGGGTTTTATTTGTGGAAACTGCAGGGACCCTTATGCAAGTTTACATTCCTTTTCTTTTGCTTTTTACAGATTTGAATGTTGAACTTTGAAAATTCGTATTAATTAGTAGAAAAATCATAAAATAGAAAATGAGGACTTTTTGGAATCCTTGTGAAATTGTCTATGCAGTAGATCTATAATATGGCATATTTTAGTTTAAAGTTTTAGCTGTAAAAATAGATCTATGCAGGTTAGGGTTTGAATGCTAGTCTTACTTGTCTTTTTCATAACTGCAGTTTTTATGCTCAAATAAATGTGAAATTTTTGTGGAGTGCTACTAAGGTGATTGTTGTTGTCTGGTAAAAATTTCAGGAGTTTAGGATTTATAGTTTAAGAGTTATAAAAATAACAAATGCCCTGTATTGCTTTGCTTCTACTCTGAACAGTTCTGCATGTTTGAATTAATTGGCTCAGTTAAGTTATGAATCATGACGGGGTGAAAATACATTAGTTGTAGTACTTTTATTAAGCTTTTCAAAAAGCTAAAGATCATGATTTTTGGCTAAGTAGATCTTGAGTTATACTTGCTTAAGTATCAGTGGCTGTTTCTGCCCAAACTCTGACAGGGTTACCTTGTTGGTATTGTGGGGTCTTCTTAATAGTAGAATTTGCTTTAGGTGTTTACAAAAAAGTTGCTTAGAATTTGACAAGCTTTCTAAAAAGTCTAGAACCATATTTATTGGACCTGTATAACTCCATTTATAGTTGTTTAAAGTGGCATGTCAGTTTCTGTCTATGTTTTGGATAGCGATGCAATTATTGGATTAATTGACCCTTCTAACTGTAGAATCATCTTAAGATGATAATAAGAAAGTTGTAGATAACTCACCTAACTAGCTTGTGTTAAATTTTCATGGCATGTGGACAAGTAGTTTGTGAGTTATGACTGTTCTAAGTTGGTCTTCAGAAATTGTAGCTTTCTGGAATTTCTGGACCAGCCTTGATAAATGTGCCTGTTTAACCTTGTTAACTTGAGAATCATGCTAAGATGATTAAAGATGAATTGTAGAAAATTTCATAAGCTTTCCATAATGTCTTCTTGCAAGTCATTTGGATTTATGTAACTCCAGTTATAGCTAAATCTTATAGCTGCTATTTGCATGTCCAGAAATTGACAGATTCCAATTATAGTTGTTTGCTTGTATATTGCTAAGTGTGGCTTTGTTGATGATCAAGTTATGATACTTGTGACCTTATTAAACTTGTGTCATGCTTGATATGCTTGCTCTCTATAGTTAGTTGTGTGATGATAGTTAAATAGCTATTGGTGTCTATGTCTTACATAATCTTGTGTTGTCTTGAATGCTTATGTGATGCATCTTGTGTTACCATTCGTCACATTCATACACATGCATTTTGCATCTCATTTAGGTACGCTAGATGAACCACGTGAAGGACGTGATGTTGGAGCCAAACCCGAAGACAGTGTTTGATGGATCTGTCCCGAAGATGGAAGGACTAAGCGAGTACTAGGATCTAAGATGTCACCAGGATGGTGCAAGCTAACTGAACTGACTTGTGTCGGATCCCAGGCAAGCCTCGGAGCATTATAAGTCTCCTAATTTATAAAAGCAATTCTTTCTATATATGAGTTATATATTGTTGCATTAAGTTGTAGGAGTTGATTGAAACCGTTGATGCATTTATTACTATCCTTGCCTACCTTATTACCTTTTTACCCTGTTAGGTCAGGATCGAATAACTGCTTAGCCTTGCTTAGACCGGTAGCGATCGGTGATATCCGGTCACCTACATTATAGGTGGTTACTGAAAGAATTTAGCTATGGAAAGAATGATATCCTGGAATTAACCATGTGTGATGGATAATTGGGGACCGGACGGAAAAAGTTGGAGGCAACCAGACAGGGTTCTGGGGTGCTGTTAGTTTCCGTCTGTGTCGATTAAGGACCGATCGTTGTTGGCCCTCGAGTCATGTTGAACGCATGCCTTACATTTAGCTGGCCGGATAAAGTACCTTCCGACCGCGAAGCTGGGAGATTTTTCGGGCCGAGTAGATTGCCCGCAACGCACTGTGCCGGAGCAGGTGTGGTAGGACACGGGGGCGGGATGATAAGGCCAAAGTGCAGTCGGTCGGCCCCCGGGTACATGTGGTTCCTGGCAAACTCGAGATTCCTGGAAAGTTGACTCGGTGATCAATATCTCACTTTAGCGGGTGAGTGAGGTTTGTGTAAGGAATAAATCACCAGCTGGTTAGGAATCGATTCGAATCGCCATCGCTCCTGGATAGTGAGCACTTGACTCGAGTTATTATGGAACAATGATGGTTATCTGGATGGTATGGGATATGCTAAATCTAAATTGGTAACTGGATGTTATTGGTTAATCAAGTGATTGCTATAGTACAGGTGCTTACCTAGATGGATAGGCCATAATAAAGATGATGCAAAGTACTTAAAAAAAAATGGTTTCTTCATGATAGCTTATGCTTTTCGCAAACAAGTCAGCTAGCCCACTAAAGAAAGCCATGCATAATCCTTGGTGTCATTTGTTTTGGTTTCCGACGGGTAAGTCTGGCTGAGTACATTCGAGTACTCAGGGTTTATCCCACCTTGTTGCAGGTGATGTTCTCGACCTGTTGATGATGGTGGCTAACCACCGGTGGGCTCGGTGATTCTATACTTACTTCTCCTCTATATGCTTTTGTCGGATGATGTCACTATGCTAGCAATATATTTGGAACTTATATTAATGTAATCATTTGAAAGCTATGTTGTTTCCACTAAGCAGTTTTGAAACCCCAAACTTGTACTATTAATTGTTAACCCCTTTTTAATATTATTTCCGCTGCAACCCGATGTATGTGATGTGTATTTGCTTAATCACGTGATCTTGGTTGTGATGTTGATTTACCGAGGTCTTTCGGGACACTCGGCGGACTACCGGGTTTATATGAGTGAAAGTATGGGTGTGTCAACGTGTTATCGGGGACAACCGTACTTGATCTTATATAAATTGGGCGGTTCTGTCACAAGGTCGACTTGGTATTTGCAGGGCATGTTCATGCTTATGAGAGATCAGTAAGTTCTTCCCTTCAACAAAGTTTCCTTCCATTTGTTCAGAGTTGAATCAGATATCTGAATGTTGATTTCTCATTGATACCCTACACTTGCAGTACCGCATTTCTAATGTCAACTACAACATAACATCGGGAAATCGATATCCAGTGCCAAACAAGTCTGCTCCCGTTTACATAACAGTTGGTGATGGAGGCAACCAAGAAGAACTTGCTTCAAGGTGAGAGGAACTAATAGCCGGCAAACGTTTTATTGGTGCTATTATGTTTACTGAACTCATACACTCATCTGGCCTACTAGAAGGAAAATTGTGGTTGAGGAGGTTTCCACTTTCTAGTCTCGTCTCACCTTAGCATCAGAGATAGATAGTTTCTCCTTCACATTATTGATTTCATTTTTTTTTCCGAAGTCTTACGAGCCTTGCCTGTTGGGCTAACCCACCATTTTGCAGGTTTTATGACCCCCAGCCAGACTACTCAGCGTTCAGGGAGGCCAGTTATGGTCATTCAATTTTACAACTGAAAAACAGGACTCATGCTGTCTACCAGTGGAACAGAAATGATGATGGGAATCCTGTTCCAGCAGACACTGTGGTGTTTCATAACCAATATTGGTGCGTGTCCTACTTATGGTTTTTTTCTAGGGCAAGCATTATTTTCAAATGTAATGTGCATCTGTTGCTTCCGTTATGAGCTCAATTCCTGCCACTTTGACTATAACCTTTCGTAATTTGCAATTGTGTTTCCTTAGCTCTTGCCACCCAACTGACTGAAATACCAACTGTTTGGTGCACAGGACAAGCAGCACGCGTCGCAGGAGGCTGAAGAAGAACCATTTCCATCTCGAGAGCCTTGAGGATCTGATTTCCCTATTCTAGGAAGCCGGTCTCGCAGGATGTCACGCAGCATGAACTTTGTGGAACAATCGCAGCATAGCAGCAATGTTGCTAGTGCCCGCTTCTCTTGGAAGCAGCAGAGCCGGTCATCAGACTGGCAATGGCAAGTCCAGCTACCTGATTTCATGCCAAAGGAGCCACGGTGACCTCTGTGGATCTGAAATTTTGAATGCTGTACTTGTATGAAAATAGTGGAAATAGTACGGCTGTATCCGTACATATGTAACATTTTACATACGTACATACAATAAACATTAGTGTCCACCGTTGTTATCCGGAAACCATTTTCGCCTGTCTCTGCGTTGTGGCCAGTGGAGATTTGTTATCTGTGGATTAATCCCTTTCCATCTCATTGCCGAGTTATGAGCTAAAATGTGGACACATGCTGGTGATATGAATTCTCCCATTGAGAAACGGACAAGTGTGCAGTAGGTCGGCTAGACCATTCTTAAACTGAGACCTGGCCCAATCCCATGAAGCCAGCCTATCCTGGAACCGGTAGCGTGATGATCTGCATGGATCCTACTATCTGACCTGTACCTTTCTTTGCACATACTAGTTACCATCTTAATCCCCGTTACCCCATATCTGACTCAGTTTGGCTTTTTTTTCAGCCAGAACAGTGTTTTTCTCTCACAACAGGGCCTATGCCCTGCTCCGCCAACCTTATTATTGCAAATAAAATCTTTCGCACGTCACCTGGAGAGAGTTCTCTACCATTTCGTTGAATCGTCCACGTCACAGTCACAATCTTTTTATTCTTGCTTTGCTTTATGATTTAGATTTTTCAGTGAACAAAAAACCTTCGCTTCCCCTTGGAATATATATAAAAAAACAAAAAAAATGTCTCTTCAATTCATACTGGTGATTCAAAAACCGAGTCCAAGTAATTTTCAAACCGCTGGATATCGACGCCTCAAACTAATCCCACTTGCCTTTGGAGTAATTCCCACTCGAAACATTCACTAGCTTTAACTCCTTCTTGTCCCACAAGTAAGTAACTCGTCCAAAATGCTAATATTGAGGGCAAAACTCCACACTTGACACAACTTACCTTATTTAATTCCTTCTTGTCCCGCAAGTAAGTAACTCGTCCAAAATGCTCACTCTGTCCAAAAAAGAATGTAAATCTCTCTTCCTGAGAAGTCAAAGAATCTCTAAGGTTTACTAAATTTATAGAAGATATTATGTACATTTGAATATCCAATTAAGTTTATTATAAAAATATATTTCAGACTAATCTAATGATGCTTATTATTATACTTGGTTAAAATTAAAAATCTTTGACTCCTCAAGGTGTGATGGTTATATTCTTTTTGGAACGAAGGTAGTATCACAATACTCCTAGTCCTTTTAAAAAAGAAACTGCTCCATAAAAAAAAGTTCAAACCAACCTGCTCCGTAAAAAAAATTCAAACCAACAAATGGGTTGGATAGAACCATGAAACCCCTCGAGAAGCCGTCCACGAGAAGAGCCATAAAAGTTCAGCTGCTCCAGACAGAATCCAAGTGCCACAGCCCACAGACATAAACCAAACTACACCAACCAAATCAGAGCCGTACTAGATCATACATACAGTACAGTACACACCAAACCTGTTTGGCAATTAACAACGCCGCTAAATATTCCTTGAGGATAAGCTCACGCATAATTTAACCACCAGACTCAGCCCACAGGTGCCAGCCACCACATCGGATCCGCCACACGGTCGTTGCGTCAGGTCAGAGCTGTAGGCGGCGTCGGCGAGAGCTTCGATTTCGATCACCGTCACTCGTATCCGATGGTTCACCTGATGGAGAGGAAACCGGGTGACCTCGAGGGCAGAGAATCGCGTCACCGGCGAGGCGAACTGACAGCGCCGCCGCTTGGCGCACGCTAAGGGCGGGACGCCGTGTGGCCGCCGTCGCGGGCCAGGTGGATGGAGACCCGCCGCCGCGTCAGCCGGCCCGGCTTGTGTTGTGAGCATAGGAGAATGGCGAAGTGGGGGCAATATTATTTAGGGTCTTTTGGTATCGCTTATGCCGGTTTTGGCTTCATCTATTTTACGTAAATTGAGACACTGTAGCGTAAAGCTGTTTAGTAAGCCGGGATTAAAATGAACTAAAAGCAAAAAAAAAAAATCAGTTTTTCTGATTTCACCGGCTTTGACTTCATCGATAAAGTCGTTTTAGATGAGCCATGTCAAAGGAGGTTGCTTTCGATGCTGAATGGTACTATCTCAGTAAATACATTGGTCTAAAAAATAATATTTGGTTGGTTGGGATGGATGCAGTAATCTTCTCCGCATGCCTTTATATATAAAAAAAAACTCCAGATGCAATAATCCTACGAAGATATTTGGTTGCTCGTATGGTTGGATAAAAAAAACTCTTCTCTGGAAGTGACATCTGGCCCAATACAACCAAGATAGCTACTGAATCTCATTTTAAGCGTATCCATCTAGGTATAATTGAGGTATATTTTTGCATCTATTCCTACAGGCTGCATCCACTCAGCATGTAACCAACTGAGCTTCTTTCTCAGATTATCTTGGTCCCACGCAGCCAGGATAAAGTTGATGCATCCAACAAAACACACCCGTACCTGCTTGCGTCTCGAGTCTCCCTAACTCTGTGATGGCTAGCTTTCGTGAACGAGGGGTCTTAATTTTAGCCCTCCTCCTAGATGGGCAACGGCCTGGCCCGGCCCGGCCCGGCACGGGTCTGTGCAAGGCACGGCCCGATGCCAGCGGGCCCTGCGGGCCTAGCCTTCGGCCTAGACACGGCACTATGGGCCGTTTTCCGGGCCGTGCCAGCCCGTCAGGCACGGCCTGTCAGGGAGGTCGGGCCAACCCGAGGCCCACTTGAGCAGGGGAGGAGAGGAGTCGAGGTCTGAGCTCGAGGCCATGGAGGCGACGACAGCGGCGTCGAGGCGCGGGGTCGAGGGGGCCGCCGGTTGCGTCGGTGGCATCAGATCCGCGCGGCTCACGCAACGCGCTCCAATGGCAGCTGTGCATTGGTGGCCGGTGCCCATGTAAAAGGTTCTATTGGCTAGAGGGGGGTGAATAACCTAATAAAAATTTCTACAACAACACTTAACAAAATGGTTAGACAATTATGAGACGAAGCAAGTGTTGCGCTAGCCTACTCAAAATGCAAGCCACCTACCACAATTCTAATTTAGATAGTGTCTATTCACACAATAGCTATGACACTACCCTATGTTAGTGTGCTCTCAAAGGCTAACTAAAGAGCCACACCAACCAACCAACCAAGCTCTCACAACTATCTACACTAAAGAGCTTGTCAACTAGTTTGCGGTAAAGTAAAGAGAGTGATCAAGAAGGTTATACCGCCGTATAGATGAAGAAACCAATCAATCACAAGGATGAATAACAATGAATACCAATCACCTCGAAATCAATGATGAACACAATGATTTTTACCGAGATTCACTTGCTTGCCGACAAACTAGTCCTCGTTGTGGCGATTCACTCACTTGGAGGTTCACGCGCTAATTGACTTCACACGTCAAACCCTCAATAGGGTGCCGCACAACCAACACAAGATGAGGATCACGCAAGCCACAAGTAATCTACAAGAGTACCTTTTGGCTCTCCGCCCGAGAAAGGTCAAGAACCCATCATAATCACCACGATCGGAGCCAGAGACAATCATCACCCTCCGCTCAACAATCCTTGCTGCTCCAAGCCGTCTAGGTGGCGGCAACCACCAAGAGTAACAAGCAAAATCCGCAGCGAAACACGAACACCAAGTGCCTCTAGATGTAAACACTCAAGCAATGCACTTGGATTCACTCCTAATCTCACAAAGATGATGAATCAATGATGGAGATGAGTGGGAGGGCTTTGGCTAAGCTCACAAGGTTGCTATGTCAATGAAAATGGCCAAAGGTATGAGCTATAGTCGGCTATAGGGCTTAAATAGAAGCCTCCACGAAATAGAGCCGTTATATTCCTTCACTGGGCATAACGCGGGCTGACCGGACGCTTCGGTCAGTTGACCAGACACTGAGCCCCCAGCGTCCGGTCGCTCGCAGTCAGCCACATGTCCTGACTTCAACGGTCATTAGTCTTGATCGGACGATGCACCTGAGTTGACCGGACGCTGAACACCCAGCGTCCGGTCGTTTACAGTAAGGTTCCAAAACGATTTTTGTCGACCGGACCCTGCCAGCGTCCGGTCACACTATGACTTCTTACTGTGTTGACCAACAACACGACCGGACGCAGTCCTTCAGCGTCCGGTTGCTGAGCGACCCAGCGTCCGGTCAGTTGACCGACGGCAGCATCTTTGCGACCAACTCCATTTCACCTCAAACTTCTTCACCCTTGCTCAAATGTGCCAACCACCAAGTGTATCACCTTGTGCACATATGTTAGCATATTTTCACAAATATTTTCAAGGGTGTTAGTTCTCCACTAGATCATAAATACATATGTAATGAGTTAGAGCATCTAGTGGCACTTTGATAACCGCATTCCGATACGAGTTTCACCCCTCTTAATAGTACGACTATCAAACCTAAATGTGATCACACTCTCTAAGTGTCTTGATCACTAAAACAAAATAGCTCCTATGGTTTATACCTTTGCCTTGAGCTTTTTGTTTTTCTCTTTCTTCTTTCCAAGTCCAAGCACTTGATCATTACCATGGCATCATCTTCATCATGCTATGATCTTCATTTGCTTCAACACTTGGAGTGTGCTACCTATCTCATTATCACTTGATAAACTAGGTTAGCACTTAGGGTTTCATCAATTCACCAAAACCAAACTAGAGCTTTCACCATGCGAAAAGGATCTGATGGAGGCGGGCTCCACGTCTCCAATGGCGGACGCCGCGAATCTAGTGAAGGCAAGATCGAGGAAGGGGGAGCGCCATGCTTGCCCAAGCTTAGAGTGGGAGTGGCCAGCGGGTGCCGAGTGGGGGCTACATGTGGGGGAGGCGAGTAGAGCGTGGGGAGGGAGGTGAGCCTGGCGACTCACAAGGAGAGAGTCAGAGAGTGGCACGGGATTAGGGAAAGGAGAGGAGAGAGTGCAACATTGGGAGTGAAAGCATCTAGGCCTCTAGTTGGGTTTCGGTGATTAATGACGACATGAGATTACTATGACTAATGTGTATTTTGCAGAGGCAATTTAAGTTAGGTCATAGTAATAGAAATTGATTGGGCAATCATGGTTGTCATGCCTCTATCAATGGAAATTATTTTGGTTTTCAAAGAATGGACGACAAGGTTAAGGACGGACTAGTTCTAAGTGTCGTTTGGCGTTGAAGAGACACTTAGAGTAGTTTAGGACTTTGTTTTTCCTTTGTCCGTACTATTAAGGGGGTATGGACTAGTAGCTTAACATAGGTGAGTCTAATGGATTAAGTGTGGTGCACACTTGTCAAACTTAGCACTAGGTAGCTCAGGAATAGCCCTAAAATCTATAGAAGTCAACTTCATTCACATAGGATTTCGAATTGAAAGTGAATGGAGGGTCAAATGACTGACTGGACGCTGGTTTGGTTGTGACCGGACGTAGCTTGGAGAGTCCAGTCAGTTCATTTGATCAGCAACTATAGTCATGTACTGACCGAACGTTGAACAGTACATGACCGGACGCTAGGGTGGCTACGTCCGATCAACATCAGAGAGCATCCAGAGGGGCATTTTGCTGACCGGACGCGTCAGGTGGGTGATGATCGGACGCAGGTCAGAGTTCGGTCAGAGCTAACGGCTCTCTCTGACATAGTGACATGTACTACTGACTGGAGTGTCCGGTCACCCTAACCGACGCGTCTGGTCACCCCAAAACTTGCTATGTTGGCCTCCAACTGTTATGTTTTGAATGAGAGGGTATAAATACTTATCTCACTCGTCTATGGGAGGTTTCTTACCTATTTGTTCAGCCGAGAAGCACCTTTGGAGTGCAAGGTAGTGCAAGAGTTTAGTGAGTGATTGAGATTTGATAATCCAAGATTAAGGACCTAATTAGTGCATAGGGAGTAGCAAATGTGCATCCACCTTTCTCATTAGGCTTGTCTTGGTCAAGTGAGAGTTTGTGCTTGTTACTCTTGGTGATCGTCATCACCTAGACGGCTCGATGGTGATTAAAAGCTTGGTGATCATTCGGTGGAGCTTGTGGATGACCCAAGTCATGTTATGGGCGGTTGTGGGCGATTCATCGCGACAGAGTGTCAAAGAATTAGCCCATAGAGAGCACTTGATCCTTGCGCGGATCAAGGGAGAGCTACACCCTTGCGTGGGTGCTCTAACGAGGACTAATGGGGAGTGGCGACTCTTCGATACCTCGGGGAAACATCGCTGTGTTCTCTTCCCTCTCTTTACTTTGAGCATTTACATTTGAGCAATTCATTTTATGTCTTTACATTCCTCGAATTGCCATGTTAGAGTAGGATTAGAACCTTGGATGCAAAACTTTTATGTGGTAGAACAATAGAAACACATTCTAGGCATAAGGGGTGAAATGGGCTAAGTGTAGGGCTTAATTATTGCAAAAAAATAGGATTAGCCCAATTGATCCCCCTCTTAGGCATCTTGATCTTTTCAATTGGTATTTGAGCCTCAAGCTCCCTAAATTAGGCTTAACCACCTAGAGCAAGAAGTCCCACGAGGATGGACCCCCTCCTATCTTTGAGATAGATGATTTTCCTTATTAGAAAATTCGCATGGAAGCATACCTAGAGGCTTTAGATGTTGGAGTTCTTAGAGCTGCCTCTCAAGGCTTTCCAAAACCTAAGGATCCCGCCAACTTTTAAGGCGATGAGGTTAACTATGAGAAGTTGAATGCAAAGGCTAGAAACACCCTCTTTAGAGGCCTTTGCAAGGATGTCTTTAACTGTGTGCAGAACCACAAAGACACCCATGCACTATGATCGGACATTTGTGCGCTCCATGAGGGAACCAAGAGTGACCGTGAGGAACGCTATCACCTTGTGATGAAAAAGCTTAATTCATTTGAGATGCTTCCTAGAGAAAGTGTGAAAGCTCTAGTTTGGTTTTGGTGAATTGATGAAACCCTAAGTGCTAACCTAGTTTATCAAGTGATCATGAGATAGGTAGCACACTTCAAGTGGAGAAGCTAATGAAGATCATAACATGACAATAGTGATGACATGGCGATGATCAAGGGCTTAAACTTGAAAAGAAGAAAGAGAAAAATAAAAAGCTCAAGGCAAAGGTATAATCCATAGGAGCTATTTTGTTTTGGTAATCAAGACACTTATAGAGTGTGATCACATTTAGGTTTGATAGCCGTACTATTAAGAGGGGTGAAACTCGTGTCGGAATACAGTTATCAAAGTGCCACTAGATGCTCTAACTCATTGCATGTGCATTTAGGATCTAGTGGAATGCTAACACCCTTGAAACCATTTGTGAAAATATGCTAACAAATGTGCACAAGGTGACACACTTGGTGGTTGGCACATTGGAGCAAGGGTGGAGAAGTTAGAAGTGAAAACAGAGGAGATGCTAGCGTCGGTCAATTGACCGGGCGCTGGATCTATAAGCACCAGACGCTGACTGGCTGCGTCTGGTCGCGTTGACTGGCAGTACAGTTCCCAGGGTTAACCACCGGACGCTGGACTGTGTCCGGTCAAGGTGGACCAGACGCGTCCGGTCGAAGAAATACGCCTCGGGGAGCTTACTGGAAACGACCGGACTCTGAGGTTCTAGCGTCCGGTCAACTCAGGCGCAGTGTCCGGTTAAGGCAGATGACCGTTGAAGTCCGGACACGTGGCCGCCATCAGGTGATCGGACGCTGAGGAGCAGCGTCTGGTCAGTAGGACCAGAGCGTCCGGTCACCCCGATCTATACCCAATGAAGGGGTACAACGGCTCTATTTCGTGGGGGCTTCTATTTAAGCCCCATGGCCAGTTCAAGCTCACTCTCTTGGCCATTTGCATTGACATAGCAACCTTGTGAGCTTTGCCAAAGCCCTACCACTCATCTCCATCATTGATTCATCATCATAGTGAGATTGGGAGTGATCCAAGTGCATTACTTGAGTGATTGCATCTAGAGGCACTTGGTGTTCGTGTTTCGCTATGGATTTCACTTGTTACTCTTAGTGGTTGCCGCCACCTAGATGGCTTGGAGCAGCGAGGATCATTGAGCGGAGGGTGGTGATTGTCTCTGGCTCCGATCGTGGTGATTGTGAGGGGTTCTTGACCTTTCCTCGGTGGAGCGCCAAAAGGTACTCTAATGAATTGCTCATGGCTTGTGTGATCCTCATCTTGTGTTGGTTGTGCGGCACCCTATTAAGGGTTTGGCGTGTGATGCCAATTAGCGCATGAACCTCCAAGTGAGTGAATCGCCACAACGAGGACTAGCTTGCTGGCAAGCAAGTGAACCTCGGTAAAAATCATTGTGTTCATCATTGATTTCGAGGTGATTGGTCTTCATTGTTATTCATCTTTGTGATTGATTGGTTCTTCATCTACACGGCGGTATAACCCTCTTGATCACTCTCCTCACTTTACCACAAACTAGTTGACAAGCTCTTTAGTGTAGCTAGTTGTGAGAGCTTGCATGCTTGGTTGGTGTGGCTCTTTAGTTAGCCTTTGAGAGCACACTAACATAGGGTAGTGTCATACCTCTTATGTAAATCGACACCATCTAAACTAGAATTGTGGTAGGTGGCTTGCATTTTGAGTAGGCTAGCGCAACACTTGCTTCGCCTCATAATTGTCTAACCTTTTGTTAAGTGTTGTTGTAGAAATTTTTTATTAGGCTATTCAACCCCCCCCCCTTAGCCATTAGGACCTTTCAAGTGGTATCGGAGCCGAGGTTACCGTTATTTGAGGCTTAATAACCTTCGGTGTTAAAATGGCTCAAATCAACAACACCAAGAAGCCACCCCAATTTGATGGCACAAATTATCCTTATTGGAAGTCAAAGATGACCACACATATCAAGTCAATCAATAGAAAGGTGTGGAAGGTGATAGAAACCAAAATTGAGATTGGTGATCCAGAGAATCCCACCACGGCCGAAGAAGTACTCCAAAACAATAATATTGCTCTAAGTGCTATTCATGATGCAATTGATGAGAGAACATTTGAGCAAATCAAGAATATTGAGATGGCTTATGAGGCTTGAAAGAAGTTGGAAGAATCATTTGAGGACACTCAAGCTGTGAAGGGTGCAAAGGCATACATCCTCAAAGAAAAGTTTGCAAGCTTTAAGATGAAGGAGGATGAAAGTGTGCTGGAGATGTTCCATAGGCTTCAAGTGCTTATCAATGATCTCAAAGCACTTAGAGAAGAGGTGAAGGACAAGGACTTCTCCCACAAGTTCTTGAGATGCTTGCCTTCAAGATTTGGTACATTGGTCACCATTCTAGTGAGAAGCGGTTTGGACACCATGACACCAAACCAAGTTTTGGGAGATATAATGACCGATGATACATATAGAGATGATGATGATGAGAAAATGGCTCTATTTGTCAAGAGATTTGGCAAGTTCATGGTGAAGAAGGGCTACCGTGCTAGAAGAAAGAAGTCTTCATCAAAGAACAAAGAAGAGTCAAGAAGGTGCTTCAAGTGTGGAAGTAAAGATCATCTTGTTGCTCAATGTCCATACAATAGCGACAATGATGATGACAACAAGAAGAACAAGAAGAAGAACAAGAAGGAAAAGAAAGAGAAGAAGGACAAGATGGCCTTCAAGAAGAAG
Organism: Miscanthus floridulus; assembly: GCF_019320115.1. Taxonomy (NCBI): domain Eukaryota; kingdom Viridiplantae; phylum Streptophyta; class Magnoliopsida; order Poales; family Poaceae; genus Miscanthus; species Miscanthus floridulus. The sequence continues at coordinate 106,310,280 of NC_089597.1, read as the reverse complement.
AAGGGTGGTTCATATGTAGTCACTTGGGATAGTGATGCTTCCTCAAGTGATGATGATGATGATAGTGATGATCACAAGACCACCAAGAAGAAGGTTCTTGCAAGCATTGCCATCAATGAGAAGCCTTCTCTCTTCGAATCTTCATCATGCTTCATGGCTAAGGCCACTAAGGTACAATCTTGTGATGATGAAAGTGATGAAGAACATGTTGATGATGATGAACATGAAAATGAAAATAATAGTGATAGTGATGATGATGAACCTACTAAAGATGAATTAATTGACATGCTAGAAGATGCTAGAGAACACTTTGATATCAAGAGAAGGGAATGCAAAAGCTTGCGTAAGGAACTAAAAGCCCTTAAGCAAGCCTTTGATGAGCTCAATGCATCTCATGAGAGGCTAGAGGAAGCCAATGAGAAGCTTGGCAAAGCTCACAAAAAGCTTGAAAAGGCTCATTCCACTTTGCTTGATGAGCAAAATAAAAGGAAGCATGTTGAAACTTGCAATGTAGGTTTAATTTGTGATATAATAAATGAATCACTATCTATGCCTATCATTGTTGCTCCTACTAACCCTTCTTGTAGCTCTTCCACTTCTACCTCATCTAGTAGTGATGGTCGCACTTGTGACACCTCACTAGTAGTTGAAAATGAGAACCTCAAGAAGGAGGTCACTAAGCTCACTCACACCTTAGCTAAGGCTTATGGTGGTGAGGACCGCTTGCTTATGTGCTTGGGTAGCCAAAGAGCTTCTCTCTACAAAGAGGGATTGGGCTATACCCCCAAGAAAAGCAAAGCGACCTTTGCTCCTCACAAGACTAGTTTTGTGAAGAACAATGGTCGGTTTTGCACTAGTTGCAAGCAAGTTGGTCACAAAGAGCAAGAATGCAAAAACAAGAGTAAAAATGCTAATATATCCTTCATTAAGCTTGATTCATGCTATATGCTTACTAAGGGTACAAATGGTGTAAAGGCTAAATTCATTGGCAAACCATGGATGGGCTCAAAGAAGAAAGCCATATGGGTTCCAAAGAGCTTAGTAACTAACCTTCAAGGACCCAAGCAAGTTTGTGTACCTAAAAAGAATTGATCTTCTTTTGTAGGTCAATTACAAAGCCGGAGGAAGGCATTGGGTTCTTGATAGTGGGTGCACTCAACACATGACCGGTGATGCAAGAATGTTCAACTCAATCAACACCAATGGCATGATGGTTATGATAGTATCACATTTGGTGACAATGGCAAAGGCAAGGTCAAAGGACTTGGTAAGATTGCAATATCCAATGACATGAGCATATCCAATGTGTTGCTAGTAGAGAGCTTGAACTTCAATTTACTATCTGTGGCTCAATTATGTGATCTTGGATTCAAATACATATTTGGGGTAGATGATGTAGAGATCATAAGTGTAGATGGCTCTAACTTGATCTTCAAAGGCTTTAGATATGAGAATCTATACTTGGTTGATTTCAATGCTAGTGAAGCTAGATTATCTACATGCTTGTTCACTAAGTCTAGTATGGGTTGGTTATGGCATAGAAGGCTTGGTCATGTTGGAATGAAACAATTGAATAGATTGGTTAAGCATGACTTGGTTAGAGGCTTGAAAGATGTTGTGTTTGAAAAGGATAAGCTTTGTAGCTCTTGTCAAGCCGGTAAACAAGTTGGAAACACCAATCCTAAGAAAAGCATGATGAGCACTAGTAAAGCATTTGAGTTATTGCACATGGATTTGTTTGGGCCAACTCAATACGCTAGCATTGGTGGAAATAAATATGGCTTTGTGATAGTGGATGACTACACTAGATACACATGGGTATTCTTTCTAGTGGACAAAAGTGATATGTTTGCAACATTCAAATCATTTGTCAAAGGCATTCACAATGAGTTTGAAACAACCATCAAGAGAGTTAGAAGTGACAATGGTAGTGAGTTCAAGAATACTAGAATTGATGAGTTATGTGATGAATTTGGAATTAGACATCAATTCTTGGCCAAGTACACACCTCAATCAAATGACCTTGTTGAGAGAAAAAATAGAACACTCATTGATATGGCAAGGTCTATGCTTAGTGAGTACAATGTGAGTCAATCTTTTTGGGCCAAAGCTATCAACATGGCTTGCTATTGTAGCAACCGCCTCTATTGTCACCGATTGAAAGAGAAGACACCATATGAGCTCTTGAATGGTAGAAAGCCCAACATTGCATATTTTTGGGTCTTTGGTTGCAAATGCTATATCTTAAAGAAAGGCACAAGATTGGGCAAGTTTGACAAGAAATGTGATGAAGGATTCCTACTTGGTTATTCCACTACAAGCAAAGCTTATAGAGTTTGGAATTTGGATAGTGGTACTCTTGAGGAAGTTCATGATGTTGAATTTGATGAAACCAAGGGTTCACAAGTAGAGAATGAGAACTTGGAAGATGTGAGAGGTATTTAACTTTCAAATTCCATGAAGAACATGGATATTGGTGAATTGAGGCCTAGGCAAGTGAATGATGATGAAGATGATCAAGTGCAAGTGCTCTCCAACTCAAATGTGCAAAAAGATACAAGTCAAGCTAGTGCAAGTGACTCTCATGATATTAATCAAGATCAAGTGGCTAGTACATTATCTCAACCCAATGATCTAGCAAGTGCAAGCAATCAAGTTCCATTGCTCCAACCAAGTATCGCAAGAGATCATCCTTTGGATACAATCATTGGAGATATTATCAAGAGGTGTGCAAACGAGATTAAGATTGGCATCATTTTGTGAACACTTCTCATTTGTGTCATCCATTAAACCAAAGAAGATAGATGAGGCTTTGAAGGATGTTGATTGGGTCAATGCTATGCATGAAGAGCTAAACAACTTCACAAGAAATCAAGTATGGAAAATGGTAGAAAGACCAAAGGGACACAATGTGATTGGAACCAAATGGGTCTTTAGAAACAAGCAAGATCAAGATGGGATAGTAGTAAGGAACAAAGCAAGATTAGTAGCATAAGGATATACACAAGTTGAAGGTCTTGACTTTGGAGAAACATATGCCCCGGTTGCTAGATTGGAAGCAATAAGAATCTTGTTAGCCTATGCTTGTGCTCATAACATCAAGCTCTATCAAATGGATGTTAAGAGTGCATTTCTAAATGGCTACATCAATGAAGAAGTATATGTTGAGCAACCTCCCGGTTTTGAAGATGATAAGAAGCCCAACCATGTGTATAAGTTGAAGAAGGCTTTGTATGGCTTAAAGCAAGCACCTAGAGCATAGTATGAGAGATTGAGGGACTTTCTCTTCTCTAAAGGGTTCACAATGGGCAAGGTTGACACCACTCTTTTCATCAAAAAAGATTGGAAAAGATCTATTTGTCTTGCAAATCTATGTTGATGACATCATATTTGGATCAACCAATCAAGAATTTTGTGATGAGTTTGGAAAGATGATGGCTAATGAGTTTGAAATGTCCATGATTGGAGAGTTGAGTTACTTCCTTGGTCTTCAAATCAAGCAATTAAAAAATGGTACATTTGTGAGTCAAGGCAAGTACATTAAGGACATGATCAAGAAGTTTGGCATGATTGATAGCAAAGTCATTAGCACACCAATGGCAACTTGGATAGTGATGCAAGTAGAAACATGGTAGATCAAAAGTTGTATCGGTCTATGATTAGAAGCCTACTCTATGTGACCGCATCAAGGCCGGATGTCATGTTTAGTGTATGCATGTGTGCAAGATTTCAAGCCTCACCAAGAGAAAGTCATTTGAAGGCTACAAAGAGAATTTTGAGGTACTTGAAGCATACACCAAATATTGGTTTGTGGTATCCCAAAGGAGCAAAGTTTGAGCTAGTTAGTTACTCCGACTCGGATTATGCGGGATGCAAGGTAGAAAGGAAGAGCACCTCGGGCACATATCAATTGTTGGGAAGATCACTTATTTCATAGTCATCAAAGAAGCAAAATAGTGTTGCATTATCAACCGCCGAAGCCGAATACATATCCGCCGGTAGTTGTTATGCACAAATACTTTGGATGAAGGCCACTTTGAGTGACTTTGGAATCAAGTTCATGAAAGTGCCATTGCTATGTGACAATGAGAGTGCAATCAAGCTAACCAACAATCCGGTGCAACATGCAAGAACAAAGCACATTGATGTCCGCCACCATTTCATAAGAGATCACCAACAAAAAGGAGACATCTGCATTGAGAGTGTAGGCACCGAAGATCAACTTGCCGATATATTCACCAAGCCATTGGATGAGAAAAGGTTTTGCAAGCTAAGGAATGAGTTGAATATATTGGATTTCTCAAATATGTGTTGATGCACCCCCCACTCATATGACATGCCTCTCCTTCGAGCAATCTAAGGTAAAAGTTGATTGGCATGGCATACATCCTTGCTAAGGACATGTTTAGTGCATCTAGTCATATTTTTAATCTTATTAGGACCTTTCAAATGGTTCTATTTTATTAGGCTCATTCATGAAAATCAAATGATTTTGATGTTTATATGATATCACTATTGCTTCTATGCTTGATTTGATCTAGTGATAGCATATGACATGTTTATGGGCTTTTAAACCTAGTGTTTAATCTAGAAAATGAACTATAAGTGTTTAACTCAACATGGTACAAGATAACCCTTATTAGGAGGTGTGAAGAAGCTTGTCCTTGGATCAAACCAAGTTAAATATCTTTGGTAAATGATCTAGACTAGACCAAATTTGGGAAAATGATCCTCACCCCGTTGATTGACATTGATAATCTCGACCCTACAAGTAATACTATCTACATTTAGAACCTTTGTGGTCATTGATGACAAAGGGGGAGAGAAACAAAGATAAGGGAGAGATAGAAACAAGGGAGAGAGAGAGAGAGAAACAAAGATAAGGGAGAGATATGAAAGATAAGGGAGAGATATGAAAAAGGAAAGGGATCAACTAAAATTTTGATATGAAAAAGGAAAGGGATCAACTAAAATTTTGAGCACACAAGTAGGGGGAGCAAGCTCATGAACTTGTATGGTGCATTTGAATGTGCATTTCATATGTTTGCTTGCATGGCATAAGTATTAAATTTACACATCCATGCTTGTATGATGAATGTTAGTTGTAAAAGTGAATGATGAAATGAAATCACTAGATAACTTTCATTTCCAAGTAAGCCGTTTTCAAGTGGTATCTTTTCAAAGTATGTTTTCAAGTGATATTGAACTAACCATGGTGCTAAGGATGGTATATTGGTGTACTCCGATTGGTATCACGCTTCAAAGGTCCATCTTTTATACCTTAGCATCATTTGATAGACATTGACTCCTACATTTCCTATCTAAGCATATGTGCAAGCTACAATCCAAATTCCTAGCACATATGTAGGGGGAGCAATTGCTACCATTTGGGGTTCATGAAACTTGTCCATATCCTTTTACAAATGGTAAATATGCTTGGGCAAGCAACATGGATTCAATTGAATTTCAATTCATATCTTTGTATAAGGGTTGTCATCAATTACCAAAAAGGGGGAGATTGAAAGCTCTAGTTTGGTTTTGGTGAATTGATGAAACCCTAAGTGCTAACCTAGTTTATCAAGTGATCATGAGATAGGTTGCACACTTCAAGTGGAGAAGCTAATGAAGATCATAACATGATAATGGTGATGACATGGCAATGATCAAGGGCTTAAACTTGAAAAGAAGAAAGAGAAAAACAAAAAGCTCAAGGCAAAGGTATAATCCATAGGAGCTATTTTGTTTTGGTGATCAAGACACTTAGAGAGTGTGATCACATTTAGGTTTGATAGCCGTACTATTAAGAGGGGTGAAACTCGTGTCGGAATACGGTTATCAAAGTGCCACTACATGCTCTAACTCATTGCATGTGCATTTAGGATCTAGTGGAATGCTAACACCCTTGAAACCATTTGTGAAAATATACTAACAAATGTGCACAAGGTGATACACTTGGTGGTTGGCACATTGGAGCAAGGGTGGAGAAGTTAGAAGTGAAAACAGAGGAGATGCTGGCGTCGGTCAATTGACCGGACGCTGGATCTATAAGCACCGGACGCTGACTGGCTGCGTTCGGTCGCGTTGACTGGCAGTACAGTTCCTAGTGTTAACCACCGGACGCTGGACTGTGTCCGGTCAAGGTGGACCGGACGCGTTCGGTCGAAGAAATACACCTCAGGGAGCTTACTGGAAACGACCGGACTCTGAGGTTCTAGCGTCCGGTCAACTCAGGCGTAGTGTCCAGTCAAGGCAGATTTGGCCTGGGCGTTCGGGTTACCCGATTTTTTCGGGTCGGGTAATTCGGGTAATTCAAAATTCGGGTAATGAAAATTGCTACCCGATATTACCCCCGAAAAAACACTACCCGCAAATTCGGGTACCCGATAATTCGGGTTCGGGTATTACCCGATATACCCAAATTTACAGAAAACAACAAACTACACTAAATTTTAGTAGCGATCTATACATAATTTCAGCAGCAATTTGTATAGAATTTCAATAGCAATTTGTAGAGAATAATATATTACAGTCACTCATTCAAATAGAGAGAATTATATTCTAATAAAGTGATAAGTTAAATGGTTCAGCTAACAACACATGATAAATACAAAGACAAAAACAAATCTTTGGGTAGTTCGGGTAGTTTGGGTACCGGGGGATATTACCCGAATTACCCAAACTAATTTCGGGTAATCAAAATTGCTATCCGAATTTGGGATCGGGTACCTCGGGTTTGGGTAATTCGGGTCTGGGTTCGGGTAATTCGGGTACGGGTAATGGGTATCGGGTATTTTGCCCAGGCTTAAGGCAGATGATCGTTAAAGTCGAGACACGTGGCCGCCATCGGGCGACCGGATGCTGAGAAGCAGCGTCTGGTCAGTAGGACCGGAGTGTGCGATCACCCCGATCTGTACCCAGTGAAGGGGTACAACGACTCTATTTCGTGGGGGCTTCTATTTAAGCCCCATGGCCAGTTCAAGCTCACTCTCTTGGCCATTTGCATTGACATAGCAACCTTGTGAGCTTAGCCAAAGCCCTCCCACTCATCTCTATCATTAATTCATCATCATAGTGAGATTGGGAGTGATCCAAGTGCATTGCTTGAGTGATTGCATCTAGAGGCACTTGGTGTTCGTGTTTCGCTGTGGATTTCGCTTGTTACTCTTGGTGGTTGCCGCCACCTAGACGGCTTGGAGCAGCGAGGATCGTTGAGCGGATGGTGGTGATTGTCTCCGGCTCCGATCGTGGTGATTGTGAGGGGTTCTTGACCTTTCCCCGGTGGAGCGCCAAAAGGTACTCTAGTGAATTGCTCGTGGCTTGTGTGATCCTTATCTTGTGTTGGTTGTGCGGCACCCTATTGAGGGTTTGGCGTGTGATGCCAATTAGCGCGTGAACCTCCAAGTGAGTGAATCGCCACAACGAGGACTAGCTTGCCGGCAAGCAAGTGAACCTCGGTAAAAATCATTGTGTTCATCATTGATTCCGAGGTGATTGGTCTTCATTGTTATTCATCTTTGTGATTGATTAGTTCTTCATCTACACGGCGGTATAACCCTCTTGATCACTCTCCTCACTTTACCGCAAACTAGTTGACAAACTCTTTAGTGTAGCTAGTTGTGAGAGCTTGCATGCTTGGTTGGTGTGGCTCTTTAGTTAGCCTTTGAGAGCACACTAACATAGGGTAGTGTCATACCTCTTGTGTAAATCGACACCATCTAAACTAGAATTGTGGTAGGTGGCTTGCATTTTGAGTAGGCTAGCGCAACACTTGCTTCGCCTCATAATTGTCTAACCTTTTGTTAAGTGTTGTTGTAGAAATTTTTTATTAGGCTATTCACCCCCCTCTAGCCATTAGGACCTTTCAAAGTGCCAATGAGATGTATTCACGTTTGAATATTCTTGTAGAGAAAGTCAATGGGCTTGGACTCACACAAATGTAACCATCCGATGTTGTGAGAAAGATCTTGAGTGTCCTCCCCATTGACAAGTATGGGCATATCATGATGGTGCTTCATCAAGGTGATCTTTTCACCGCTACACCAACTCAAATATTAGGGAAGATCAATGCACATGAGATGTATATGCACATCACTCTATAAGATGGCTCTTCTTCCACCAAGAAGAAAGATATAGCATTCAAGGCTAGCTAAGAGAAGAGGGACAAAGCAAGAGTTGATCATGATGCTCAAGTGATGATGAGATTGATGATGCAAGTCTTGCTCTCATGGTGAGAAGAATTGCTGTGGGGGGTATGACCCTGGATACCCACGGCAGACCACATCGGCTGCGCCCCTAGCGGTGGCCTAGCCCACAAGATGAATCCTTGCGAGGCACGGCTCTACTCGGCGCCTCCCGCAAGACATCTAGAGGATATCCTAAAGATACTACGAGATCTATTAGGATATGTATGATCCCTAGATTCTTGTAATTAGTTATTACTTTTCGGTTATCTTCTAGATCTAACCGACTTGTAACCCTACTCCTCGGACTATATAAGGTGGGCAGGGACCCCTCTAAATACACGCAATATCATACGATAGCTAATACAAACCAATAGACCATAGGGGTAGGGTATTACGTCATACTGATGGCCTAAATCTGTCTAACTCGTGTGTCTCTGTTGCCTTCTTGTTCTTGATCTCACGCTCCCCTGCCGATCAATCTACCTTTGTGGGATACCCCTCGGAGGACTGCCGACGATATTCTATCGACAGTTGGTGCGCCAGGTAGGGGCTGTGTGTGCTGTTTTCCTTGTCGAACAAGATGGTTTTTTCCGTAGGCTCTTCATCCCTCCTGCAGCCCAGCCAGATCTTCACGGTCGGATTGATCATGTGGATCATCAATGCTAATGGAGTCGGAGAGCTCCTCGAGCCGGTGCAGATTAATTCTACGCCGATCACCCCCGCACCTGCGACTATAGATCTGATCTCGAAACCACTTCCGAGGTCGCCTTCATCAACAACCCGCTGCTTGCTTCCTCACTACTAGAGGAGGTAGATCAACAACGATGATCTGATCGCATCCATCGATCAGGTTGGTCTCAAGCTTGTCGATTGCCTCTCCATCGCCGAATCGGCTCTGGACACCCTTCTTCAGCACCGACCACCCACCAATCTAGACCTCCCGAAGGCTGCTTGGAAGACTCCTGGAGTTATGGCTCTGCCCTTCGAGCTCGCCAATGCTGCCGCCACTTTCCAAGATGCCCTAAGGGGCAAATTCGCCGACCAGGTAGGAGACGCTCATCCTTTCGCCGACCAGCCTCCGTCGGCCGTCAACATGATCCATGTCAGCTGGCACCCTAGGGCATCCCTCCACACCATCCTAGAGGAGAGTCCAGGCTCCGAGTCCTAAGACTCCACAAAGACCCTTGCCGAAACCTCCGCCGAACAATTTTCTCTCCCTCCTCTCCGAGGGGCGTGATATTCAATGTCAGCATCGATAGACCCTCTCAGAACAGCGAGATCGAGGAGGAATGCGCCGCTCATGAGAACCAGAACATCAACCACACACAACGCCGAGCAAATGAGCATGCCCTCGTGATGGCCGAGCAAGAGAGGCCACTCCAGCGCAACCTCGATGAAGAGTTTCTCCGCATTGATGGCCACGACATTTTTAGGACTCCAAGCGCCAATCTGGCAATAGCCACCAATGAGCTCGCCCACCTCTCGTAGACGCCTGAGCTCACCAAGGTCGCTGCCATGCTTAAAGTAGCGCACTATCAGGTCAATGAGATCCGCCAGGATCAGAGACCCTCTTACTCCACCACTTCAATCTGCCGATCAGTTGCCACAAGAACCGACCACCGCCAAAGTCACTTCATCAACCAGCACCGCAATGATATGTAGCCCCCCAAGGTGGAGCTAGGAGTGATCACATTGAACATCACCACTAACATGACCAGGAGGTCGACCAGGACGTCCGGGTGCATCTCAACAATCATCGAGATGCATGACGACGCATCGACGAACACCGATTCGATCGCCATGAAGATGAAATCCACCACCATTAGGAGTACGAACAAGAGTACGATAACCCAGACTCAGCTGTCAAACCACTCATCGGTGGCAATACCATTAACAATGGTGTCGACAACTCTGAGGGCCTTTGGCATTTACAAGGACACTCTGAACACTTTAGTGGCCCCGTGGTTTCAAGATCACTAGGGTCGAGCCCTACGAAGGAAGAATGAACCCAACACAGTGGCTACAGGCTTATGCCACTACTGTCTGCACCACCAGAGGAGACTCTAATGTCCTGGCAAACTACCTTCCTATCATGTTGATGCCTACCGCCATGAGCTAGTTTACCAGCCTTGCCCCGGACTCCATCGGATCCTGGGAGGATTTGAAAAAAGTCTTCATCGATAACGACATGGCCATGTGCACTTGATCGGGCACCAAGCACAACCTAAACCACATCGACCAAAAGCCGTTTGAGCTCCTCCATAGCTACATCTGATGTTTTTTTGAGATGAGGAACTCTATCCCCAATATCATGGAAGCTGAGGTCATCACCACCTTCATCCGAGGACTCCACCACCGTGAGCTCCGCTCCAAGTTCAACCGCAAGCCGCCTACTAGGATCGACGAGATGATCACAACCACCAACCAGTACATCGATGCCGAGGAGGCTGAGGTGCGCTTCAACGAGGATGCAGGCAACCAATGACCAACACGCTGGTATGACAACCGCCCCGCCGACCGACGCCACAGCGACCGCCATTTCGACGACCGTAGTTATCCTTATAACAACGGTCGAGATCAGCAAGAAGGGCCCAAGTCTGGCCAAAATCGCCATCGCCAACCAGACCACATCATCGCTGCCGTCAATGAACCTCATGCTAAGTGCAACTATGATGAGTAGTACAGGAAGATCCTCGAAGGCCCATGCCCGCTCCACAAGAACGCCAAGCACAAAATGAAGGACTGCCTTAGGTTGGCTAAGGAATTCCAGAACAAAAAGCTGGACGACGATGCCAATGATGGAGCCGAAGGTCGCCGACCACCTAGGGGCAATGGTAATGCCTTCTAGGACCATGACAAGGTGGTCACCACCATCTTCGGGGGCCTCGCCTCCACTGAAAGCAGAAGGGAACAGAAGCTCACCGCATGGCGGGTGCTCAATGTCACCATGGAGGACACTATCGCCAACCCCAGCTATCACCCATGGTCTGAGGTTCCCATCACCTTCAGCAGGGATGACCAGTGGGTGGACATTCCCTACATAGGGCGCTTCCCCCTTGTCCTTGACGCAATTGTCCAAAAGGTGTTGTTCAGAAAAGAGCTCGTCGATGGTGGGAGCGCTCTAAATATCCTCTTCGCCGGAGCCCTAAAAGAGCTGGGCCTCAGTTTGTCAGATCTCACACCTTCCAACTCCTCTTTTTGGGGTGTGGTACCTGGTAGGGCCTCCAAACCACTTGGAGAGATTACCCTACCAGTACAGTTTGGTACGACAATCAACTACCGCGTCGAACACATCAACTTCTACGTCGCCGACTTCAACACCGCCTACCATGCCATACTTGGTCGGCCAGCTCTGGCCAAGTTCATGGCTGTGCCGCACTATGCCTATCTGGTGCTGAAGATGCCTTTGCTTGTTGGAGTCTTGGCCCTACGGGCCAACCTCACCATCGCCTATGCCTGTGAGACAAAGAGTCTCGCCCTCGCTGAAGCTACTGACCTCTCCATCTAGATGGCTAGCGTGGTCACCGAAGCCAAGATAGTGCCTGCCAAAGACATGAAGATCCCAGAGCTGGAGCCTCCCCGTGCCTCCGCCAAGTCAAAGGAAGTCAAGGAGGTCAGCCTTGGCCTCGACGACCCCTCCAAGACCATGAAGATTGGGGCTCACCTTGACCTCAAATAGGAAAGCACGCTCATCTCCTTCCTACGTGCCAACGCCGATGTGTTTGCTTGGAAACCTATAGACATGCCGAGGGTACCACAGGAGAAGATCGAGCACTCCTTGAATGTCTCACCGACAGCCAAACCGTTCAAGCAGAAACTTCACTGATTCGTGCCAGACAAGAAGGAGGCTATTAGGGTAGAAATAAAACGGCTCTTAGCTGCCGGATTTATAAAAGAAGTGTATCATCCTGATTGGTTAGCGAACCCTGTTCTCGTTCGAAAAAAAGAATAAAGAATGGAGAATATGTGTTGATTATACTGATCTTAACAAACACTACCCTAAACACCCCTTCGGTTTGCCTCGGATAGACAAGGTTGTTGACTCCACCGCTGGCTGTGAATTACTCTCTTTCTTTGACTGTTACTCCGGCTATCACCAGATCTCTCTCATGAAAGAAGATCAGATCAAGACATCGTTCATCACGCCTTTTGGTGCGTATTGCTATACCACCATGTCCTTCGGACTCAAGAACATCGGGGTGACTTATCAATGGGCTATCTAGATGTGCCTCGATCAACAGATTGGCCGCAACATCGAAGCTTACATCGACGATGTGGTCGTCAAGTCCAAAACCGCCAATAATCTTATCGCCGACCTCGAAGAAACATTTGCCAACCTAAAAAGATATCGATGGAAGCTGAACCCTTCAAAGTGTATCTTTAGAGTTCCATCTGGTATACTCCTGGGCTACATTGTCAACGCACGAGGCATAGAACCCAATCCCAACAAGGTCTCTGCCATCACCAAGATAAAATGACCAACATGTGCCAAGGATATATAGAAGCTTACTGGCTGCATGGCTGCATTAAGCCACTTCATATCGCGCCTCGGCGAAAAAGGTTTACCTTTCTTCAAACTCCTCAAGGCCTCCGAGCGCTTTTCCTGGTTGGAAGAGGCAGACACAGCTTTCGAGCAGCTTAAGTTGTTCCTTACAAAGCCTTCGATCATGATGGCGCCACGGTCTGACGAGACTCTCCTGATCTACATCACCGCTACCTCTCGCGCCGTCAGCACAGCAATTGTGGTCGAACGCGAGGAGGCCGAACACGCCTATAAGGTGCAGCGTCTGATATACTTCATCAGTGAGGTTCTTAACGAGCCAAGACTTGTTATCCTCAGGTCTAGAAGTTGTTATACGCTGTCTTGATTACGTCGCACAAACTCTGCCACTACTTTGAGTATTATAAGATCGCCGTGGTCACCGAGTTCCCTCTGGGTGACATCCTCCGCAACAAAGAGGCCAACAGCCATATCATCAAGTGGGCTGTCGAGCTTGGCACTTACTCCATTGAATTCAGAAGTAGGCCTACGATCAAGTCTCAGGCGCTCGTTGATTTTGTCGCTGAGTGGACCGAGATCCAAGAGCCCATCACCGCTACCTGCCCTGAGCACTGGATGATGTACTTCGACATTGCCCTCAACATCAATGGTGCTGGTGTGGGCATTCTGTTCATCATGCCGACCAAGGATAAGCTCCGATACGTCCTCTGGATACACTTCATGGCCTCCAACAACGCCGCCGAATACGAGGCATGTCTCCACGGACTCCGTATAGCCGTCGAGCTCGGCGTCAAATGCCTTATGGTATACGGGGACTCCGTGCTGGTCATCAACTAGCTTAACAAAGATTGGTCTTGTTCCAATGATAAGATGGACGCTTATTGCGCCGAAATCAGGAAGCTTGAAGGGAAGTTTTATGATATCGAGTACCACCACGTGGTGCGCGACCAAAATCAGATCACCGATTACTTGTCCAAGTTGGGCTCCTCTCATGCCATGGTTCCGCCTGGGGTCTTTGTCCAAGATCTTGTGGCGCCGTCCATTAAAGAAGAAAAAGAATTTTAGGAAGTTCCACCCACCGAGTAGCTGGTACTTACGGTACCTTTGCCGGCCGCCGATTAGAGGGAACAATTCATCAAGTACCTCTTTAGCGCCGAAGTACCAGCCGATAAAAATGAAACCGAATGCCTAACTCGTCGGACCAAACATTACGTGCTGGTAAACGACAACTTGATGAGGAAAAGTGCTAAGGAAGGGATTTTCAAAAATGCATCACCCAAGAAGATGGAGTGAAGTTGCTCCTCAAAATTCACTCTGGTTCCTGTGGCAACCACGCGGCCTCGAGAACACTGGTCGGCAAGGCTTTCTGAGCTGGTTTTTATTGGCCCATAGCCATCTCTGATGCAGAAGACCTCATCCAACATGTGTGAAGGATGCCAATTTTTCGCTAAGCAAATACACGTGCTGGCATAAGAACTGCAAACCATCCTAGCTTCCTGGCCCTTCGCATGCTGGGGACTGGATATGATCGGCCCTTTCAAACCAGCACCAGGTGGTTTTCCGGTACATGTATGTCGCCATCGACAAGTTCTCCAAGTGGATTGAATATAAACCGCTCGTCTAATCTACTACAAAGAAAGCAGTCGAGCTCTTCGAAGATATCATCCACAGATTTGGTCTTCCAAACAGCATCATCACCGACCTCGGAACTACATTCACTGGCCATCACTTTTGGGATTTCTGTGAAGACCGTTGTATCTCCATCAATTACGTCTCCATTGCCCATCCTAGAGCCAACGGTAAGACAATAAACATCTAGGCAGATGGCTCAAAGAGCTACCAGTTGTAGTCTAGGGATTGCGTACTCAAGCTAGTCACAGCACCGGCGTGTCTCCATACTTTTTGGTTTATGGCTCAGAAGCCATACTTCCAGCGGATATCGCCTTCCGAGCACCTAGGGTGGAAAAATTTGATGAAGAACAAGCCACAGCTGTTCGGACAGAGGACGTCGATAGGGCCGAGGAGGAACGCCTAACCACTTGTGTCCGCACAGCCAAGTATCTAGAAGGCTTGCGAAGGTACTACAACCACAACATCAAAGGTCGTTCATTTGCTATCGGCGACCTTGTCCTTCGTAGAAAGCAGAAAACTAAAGGGATGCATAAGCTCTCCTCCCCCTGGGAAGGACCTTACGTTGTCAAAGACGTTACCCGACTAGGGTCTTATCGCCTACGTGACTTAGATGGAATCGATGTTCCTAACTCCTGACATATCGAGCACCTCATACGTTTCTATCCTTGAAACGCCTCAGATATGTACTCTCCACTTTATGATGAATAAATTTTTTATTTCTGTAATTTTTCTCCATTTTTTCTCCACTATGGTTTAAATCTCCACTTACAATCACCGGGTTTTACGCCACTTCATGACGAGCTCCACCAACGTTGTCACCGACCACGTTTCTCCAAATCTCCAATTCGCTGAACACATAATCTCCAATTCGTCGAACGCATTCTCCAATTCATCAAACACGTAATCTCCAATTCGCCGAACGCATTCTCCAATTCATCGAACACATAATCTCCAATTCATCGAACGCATTCTCCAATTCACCGAACACGTAATCTCCAATTTGCCGAACGCATTCTCCAATTTGCCGAACACGTAATCTGCAATTCACCGACCGCATTCTCCAATTCGCCGAACACGTAATCTCCAATTCGCTGAATGTATTCTCCAATTCGCCGAACACGTAATCTCTAGTTCACCGAATACGTTCTCTCCGAACCATCGCAAAACGTTTCTCCAAAATGCCGAACATTTTGCTCCAAATCTCCAAGATATTTCGCCGATCAGCGAGCAACATACTTTCTTTTCTATTCTCTTTAGAGAAAACCCAGTCTCTGATCTCTCCCTACACGTGCTACGAGCTCCGTGCTCTACGTTATGGGTGGTCGGCTGTGGTTCCTTGGTCACGCCTGTTCATCCTACACGTCTACAGGCTCCACGCTCGGCGTTATGGACTATGGGCTAGCTAAGGCCAAGGGCACAACATAGAATTAATTGCTTGGACGCCGGTTATATTACCTATATCTCCAAGTTATTTTGATAACTGCCATGCAGCCCATGTTCCATTCTTTTCTCTATGGAGAAGACCTAGTCTCTGATCTCTCCCTACACGTGCTACGGGCTCCGCGCTCTATGTTATGGGTGGTCGGCTGTGGTTCCTTGGTCATGCCTGTTCCTCCTACATGTACATGGGCTCCACGCTTGATGCTATGGACTATGGGCTAGCCGAGGCCATATGGGTCAGTAGCGAACCAACTGCTCAGACTCTACTTGCACTATGTGGTTAAAACTATGAAGATTATTTTCGCCGAAATTCAATCTAACCGCATCCACATGCACCTTATAATATTTATCAAATACATAAGTGTTTTTTATGCCTTCGCGTGTTCTAGCTACACTGTCCAGAAATTATAAATGATATCCGCTAGGCAGATCATTGTGCTCCGCCATTGTCGTCCATTTTGCCGAACATGTCTATACCACTTGCCAACTTCTTCGCTGCGTCCTCCACCTCATCCTCTAGCTGTTGGGTCTCTGCCTCGCTCAGTCCTTCGGCGAACCCGCCCCCTATCGCCTGAAGGTCAGTGGCTGGATAGTGGGATCGAACCATAGCAAGGGCGTGGGTAGCGGCGGTAACAACGGTGTCACGGTTGAAGCCCTTGAAGCTCTCCCACGCCGTATTACATCTTTCGATGACGATGTCTGGGCACGGCGGCCTGCCCTCGGGCTGAGGAGCCACTTCTGGTTCAATGCAGTCGAGCACTGGTTTGATTCCGATAACTACGGCATCAAATTTGTCCCTTTGGGTCCGGGCATCCTGCTCCAGCACATCGAATTGTGCCTTGACCCTCCGACGGTAGTGTGCAAGCATTACAAAGTTCCATCAAGCGAGGAAGTTACTTCAACCGTAACCCCGACCAGAGAATACTCACCATTTAGCTCCTCGGCTAGCTTACTCGCTCGCTCTGTCTCCTTCGCCTTCTCCCCTCGGAGTTGCTCGAGGGCCTAGCGTAGCTGGCCGAGCTCTACATCTTGTTCTACAAGTACAACAGTTAGCACCACAAGTAAGTGTATCCAACTATGCAAAGCACTTTCATCGATCACACGTATCTTTCTTCTGCTCGGAGACTTTCTGTAGCTGTTCCAAATGCTTGGAAGCATCCTTCAGTTGTGTGGAGGTAGTGGCCAGCTGCTCGGACTTGCTCTGTAGTTGTTCTTTCACAGTCGCCAGCTGTTCAGATAGGACTCCCTTCTGGTGATCTAGGTCCCACGCGTTGGATTAAGCGAGGCCTCGCTCGCGTCGGGCCCTCTGGGTGTGTCTCTCCAAGAGGTTTATCGCCTCCTTAAGTTTTTGGTTCTCCTCGGCAAGGGGTTCCATCCTCTTTATCAACTGGTGCCGCTACTCGGCAGTCTGATTTATTCCCTGAAATTTACAAGGACAATAATGGTATTCAATCTCCCACGTTGTGGGGGATAGACCCCCGGGTACCACAAGATGGTACATGGGCCGCACCATCCGAGGTGGCCCGGCCCGTGAGGTCAAGGCGTGCACGGCGCTGCTTGGCGTGCACCGCAAGACATTGTAATAATACCAAATAGGATACTTTACTTGTAACCTTGTCCCTTCGGAGTATATAAGGAGGGGCAAGGGTCCCCTAGAGGACAGATCCATAGAGGTTAATCCATATACATCTCAATACAATACACCAAAGACACAGGACGTAGGGTATTACGTCGACCAGACGGCCTGAACCTGTCTAAATCGCTGTCTCTGCGCCTTGTGTCACCATCTGGTTCCAGATCACACGCATCCTACCGATAATCTACCACCACGGGCACCCCCCTCGGTGGACTGCCGACCATATTTCGTCGACAGTGGCGCGCCAGGTAGGGGTCCCCTTTAGGGGTCGTGCGCGCTGATCCATGGCGAACCAGATGGCGTACCTCAAGATCAATGTCGTTTACGGCAACCCATCTTGCTGCGACGGCCTCCCTCAACGTCATCTTGACAATTTGCCGTGTTCACGGCAGCGCCGTTCGTGGTAACTAAGGTTCCTCATGATGGCATCTACCACCAGCCTAAATGATGGGAAGACGTCCCTTGGCGACTGGCGACGATGGGTCAAAGCTCTGGCTCCCTGTACTTCCATCAAAAGCAAGACCAGGAGCGCCCTCGTGAAGACGGAGGACAAATTCACCTTGCCGTGTCTCCCCCGCAACCACACGTGTCGAGATCGGAATATCCAAGCCAACAGATGCAAGCTAGATCAGAAGTTTCACTTATTCCGGACTGCATCAAGGAGTCAACCAAACAGCACACGAATTGGTTACGTGCTTCCATCAGCAAATAAAGAAAGCACCACGACACAAGCAAGCTAGCTATTGGGAACTACGTACATCAATTCGAAGATACACGTACGCAGACGTCAACGGCAGCGTTAAGCGGCTCCTGCACAAGAATCCGAGTTCGAGTGGAACGTTGGTGTACCGGTCCGTTAGAAGCAAGGAAGGTCTCGGACGACGCCTCGTCTTGGTCGGACACGCCCGAGAGCTTCGCTCCCCACGCGGATTGACTCCGTCCAGGACTCCGCACGCTCGTCCAACTGTGACTCGGCGCCCTCGTCCGACTATGACTCCGGGCACCTATCCGTGCGCTCGTCCGACCATGGCTCCATGCACCCGTCTGACTGCAGCGAGCCATCAAGCAAGCCACGCCGAGCCGCGGAGCGAGCCGCTGAGCGAGCCACGCCGAGCTCCGACCACAACCACGACGACCACGTCCCGAGCAGCTCCGCTGAGCTCCGACCACGACCACGTCGACCACGTCCCGAGCGGCTCCGCCGAGCTCCAACCACATCGACCACCAGACCACGTCGCAATGATGATCGCCGCGAAGAACGGCGCTACGACAACCGCGACCACAGTCATGACGACAGGTCGAAAAGCTCGAGGACTGGACAACTTCATCGCCAATGACACGTCAAGCCATCTCTCGAACATCGCAACACACCGACTACACCCACCGGTCGTCAATAAAGCTAAGTATTATTTTTAATTGAAAATTTCTTCGATCATCATACACCTCCACCGACCACCCCTAGGGTGCGCTCCACGTCGAATTTTCTCCATACATACAATCCAAAACATGTATAAGTTTTTACAACGGTTCGCCGATATGTTTTCCTTCCTGCTTGAGAATCCCAGAGCCGGCACTGTCTCCGGCTCCACCCCACGCGTGCATGAGAGTCCGCCCTCTGCGCTACGGGTAGTCGGCAGTCGCTCCCTGGTAACACTGGCACTCTACGCGCGGCAGCGTTCCGTACCTCGCGCTACGAGATGTTGGTCAGCCCAGGGCTGGCGCATTCTTCAGGACAGGTTAATACATCGCGCTACGCCTCTACATAACAAAAGGGCTAAAAACAGCTAATGTTATTTTTTGAATATTACACCAAGTATAATTCATCGCCAACCGAACGTTTACTTCACCTCCTATAGAGAGGTCAATATATTTCGTACACCATCATGTACTACCGCTCTCCGTGTTTATTTTTCAGGAACACAGTTCGGTCAGCGAGCTCATGCTTCAGGGTTCGCCAAGACCACTATGGTGCTCGAGGACTCTGGCCAGACCACGCTCATGCTCAGGGACTCTGGCCAGACCACGCTCGTGCTCGGGGACTCGCCAGACCACTCCGTACTCTGGGACTTCTCGCCAGACCACTCTGAGCTCCGACCACATCGATCACATCTCGAGCAGCTCCGCTGAGCTCCAACCACGTCTCGAGGACTTCGTCGGTCGCTCCTCGACCTGTGCTCGAGGACTGCCTCGATCACTCTCCGACCACGGCTCGGGGACTTCGTCGCTCGCTCCTCTACCTATGCTCAGGGACTTCGTCGCTCGCTCCTCGACCTGTGCTCGAGGACTGCCTCGACCACGGCTCAGGGACTTCGTCGCTCGCTCCTCGACCTGTGCTCGGGGACTGCCTCGACCACGGCTCGGGGACTTCGTCGCTCGCTCCTCGACCTATGCTCGGGGACTACCTCGACTACTCTCCGACCACGGCTCGGGGACTTTGCGTCTCGACTACATGCGACAGGCAACTCGCATACAGTTGGGGATATTCTTTCTCATTTAGACCTTGCTACAAGGCTTATACCTCGCCTTCCAGCAAGCTCGGGGACTACATCGGTACGATGCACCTACCGGTGCATCTTGTATTGCCTGTACGACGTTTGGATTCTCAACTTAACTGGAAATTCTTTTTAGACCCTGGCACCACGTGCCTACGTCACCTACTACCAGGCTCGGGGACTAAGTGGGCACACTTCACCTTGCGGTGAATGTGTTTGTTTTTCGACCTCTACGCCTCTGATGATCAAGGACGCTACGCTTCAGGACGCACTTACATTTCTTTTCAGAAATACAAGTGGGCACACTTCCCAGGACGGAAATCTTTTTCTTTCTTCTTAAGAGCACCATACATTCTTCGGACAACCTCCTTCTCCGGTGACAACGGTGGTCGGAGATGTCAAGAACTCAAGCCTCACTGTTCGGAGAAGGTTGAAATGGCGTGTCGCATCAGAATACATGGCGCTCGGGGACTAGCTATGGGGGATAGACCCCCGGGTACCACAAGATGGTACATGGGCCGCACCATCCGAGGTGGCCTGGCCCGTGAGGTCAAGGCGTGCACGGCGCTGCTTGGCGTGCACCGCAAGACATTGTAATAATACCAAATAGGATACTTTACTTGTAACCTTGTCCCTTCGGAGTATATAAGGAGGGGCAAGGGTCCCCTAGAGGACAGATCCATAGAGGTTAATCCATATACATCTCAATACAATACACCAAAGACACAGGACGTAGGGTATTACGTCGACCAGACGGCCCGAACCTGTCTAAATCGCTGTCTCTGCGCCTTGTGTCACCATCTGGTTCCAGATCACACGCATCCTACCAATAATCTACCACCACGGGCACCCCCCTCGGTGGACTGCCGACCATATTTCGTCGACACACGTCAAAACTGAATACTCAGGATTGAGTACTAACCTCGATTTGTTTTATTACTCTGACAAGGGCTGATTTCAGCCTCCTTATCTCCTTGGGGTGTCCTCTTCCTTGACAACTACCACCTCGTCATCGTGCCTGTGGAGGATTCGGATGGATTGGGTTCGAGGTTCGGCATGAACGATCTCCTCCACCTCATCCTCCTCTTCCGCAGCAGCGGGAGAAATCGCCGGGGGGATCTGTGGCTGGACAGCGGGTCTGACCATGCCCTGTGACGCCTCCAGGTGTGTCGTTAGCTCCTCGGGTGCCATTGGTTTCGCCAACCTAGACTCTGGTGCTTCGTTGACAACTCCAGTTCATCTCCCGAGGGCCCGATAGTAACCACCGTTGCTTTAGGTATTGTCGCCGACCCGTCCCCCGCCGATGCCAACCTCTCGCCATCTCCTAGTCCACCCGTAGTGGTGGTTGACTTTTCAGCTGGCTACCAAGCACCTAGGGACCCTAACATGGGAGCTAATGGCGTTATCTCCGCTCCAAGATCAGCCTGAGGCTGCTCATTAGTCTAGGTGGACGGGTCTAGACCCTCCATATGACTTGCACGGCATCATATCATTTGGTCAATTGGCAAAAAAGCTAAGACAAGACAGCAAAGTAACTCCAATACGAGAGTACTTACCGTTTGGTCTGCCAGTGTAATTTTTTAAATTGACGATGCCTGCCTGAGCCCCCAGGCGCGGCTGTTGGGTCGACTCCCTTATTCTGGGGTGAAGGTCTCGCCTCCTCCACAGTCGGCCTCTGCTCCGCCTGCTGCTCCAGGGTTTTCTCTGCCTGTCGCTCTAGATTTACCTCCGCCTGTTGCTTGGGGACTCCCATCGCCAGCCCAGCAGGAACCTCTGTCGCTTGGTGCTCGGGGACTTCTTCGCTTCTCCTTGGTTGCTCCTCCATGCGTGTGCTGCTTGGAGGTGCTTGGGTGCTCGGAGGAGGAGCAACTAGATCTTCATCATCATTAGACCACTCGAGCACCGCGGTCCTTCGCGATCAAGTGGTCTGGTCGCCACCAAGCGAGATGCCGCCTTATTTGAGAGGAGCAGCGGCCGTTGTTTTTCTCTTCTTCTGGGGTGGCTCATCCGCCGCTGCCCTCTTCCATTGAACCTTCTCCATCACCGGGGGTGAACTCCCCGTCCGACCAGCGTCGGTGCCTCTAGATTCTAATGGGGCGTTGGCCGCATCTTCTTCAGACTGAGCTGGTGGCCGGGCATCTACTCCCCTCGGCCAATCACCCCTCGGGACGCTGGAGAAATACACCACTCTTTCCTACGAATGGATCTTTGCATAAGCAAATTAGTTCATTGCTCGTCAATACTTCAGGATTAAAAGTATCGGGAATAAAAATCAAGATGATTACCTCCGGGGGCAGATATGTGCAATTGAAGGCCCTCGTTTGCTTTGGCCAGGCGAATGAAATGTTGGGAGCGAATAGCTCTGCGGCCCGCTCTAGGTCATTCTTTTTTGTCAGTCGTTCCGTTCTCTCCCGGGTCCCATTGTCATCACCTCTGTAGTCAAAACTCGGGTGGGCCCTCTCCTTGCAGGGCTGGATGTGGCGCACTATGAAGCTTGCTGCCACCAATTCGCCTCTAATTTCCACGCCTCTAATCAAGTTGAGGAGCTCCATCACTTGTTCCATGTCAACACTGTTCGGTTTCTCCGACCAGCTCCTCTGGTTCTCTGGGATATGGTGGACGTCGTAGCAGATTACAGGGTGGCTCTGTTTCATGTAGAACCACTTGGAATTTCACCCTTTTAGAGAAGTGTTCAG